>NW_023416335.1:154264379-154864379 GCF_014108235.1 Myotis myotis | reverse complement strand
TGGGGGGTGGGGGTGTCCCTCAGCCTGACCTGCACCCTCTCCAATCTGGGACCCCTGGAAAGATGTCCTACTGCTGGTTTACAGGGATCAGGCCTAAACCGGCAGTAGGACATCCCTCTCACAATCCAGGACTGCTGGCTCCTAACCACTCACCTGCCTGACCGACTGAAAGCCCCTAACCACTTTGCCTGCTGGCCTGCTGGCCTGCTCACCCCCAAATGCCCCCCCCACCAGCCTGATCACCCCCAACTGCCCCCCATGCCAGTGTGCTCACCCCCAACTACCCCTCCTGCCGGCCTGCTTGCTCCCAGCTGTCCCCCGTGGTGGTCTGCTCGCCCCCACCTTCCCTCCCCACTGGCCTGCTCACTCCAAATTGCCCCCCCACCCCCTGCTGTCCTGATCACCCCCAACTGACCCCCACTGATGGCCTGCTTGCCCCCAACTGGTCTGCTGCTGGTCTGCTCACCCCCAACTGCACCCCCACAGGCCTAATCACCCACAATGCCCCCCCCCGCACTGGCCTGATCACCCACAATTGCCCTCCCCTCTTGGCCTCTAACCGCCTCTACCTCAGCCACACCACCATGGCTTTGTCTAGAAGAACGTCCAAAAGGTCTCCTGGAAGGTCTCCCAGTCTAATTAGCATATTACTCTTTTATTAGTATAGAGGCCTGGTGCACGGGTTGGGGCTGGCTGGTTTGCCCTGAAGGGTGTCTCAGATCAGGTGAGTGGTTCTCTTGAGGCATGGGGCAGCCTGGGCGAAGGGCCTGAGGTGGTTTGCAGGCCAGCCACACCCCCGTGGGGTGAGGGTCCCCGCTGAGGGGGCGTGGCCAGCCTGGGTGAGGGGCTGAGGGCTGTTTTCAGGCTGGCCATACCCCCTTCAGGGTGGGGGTCCCCACTGGGGTGCCTGGCCAGCCTAGGTGAGGGGATGGCTGTTTTCAGGCTGGCCACACCCTCCAGTGGGGACTCTTACTCCACAGGGGTGTGGCAAGCCTGGGTAAGGGTCTGAAGGCCATTTTCAGGCTGATCACAGCCCCTTCAGGGTAGGAGTTCCGCTGGCATGCCTGGATAGCCTGGATGAGGGGCTGAGGGCTGTTTTCAGGCTGGCCACGCCCCCAGGGACACAGGCCCCCACCCCCTCCTTCAGCAGAGACCAGGGCTGGCGGGAAGCTTGGCTTCCTTTGTCGCCGAGAGCAACCCAAGCCTCCTGCTCACTCCAGCTCCGTGGCCACCACCATCTTCAGTTATCTTCAGTCTTTGCTTCTTGCCTGTGTATGCAAATTAACTGCGATCTTTCTTTGGGTTAATTTGCATACTCAGCTGATTGGCTGGTGGGTGTAGTGGAGTGACACCAATTTGCATGTTTCTCTTTTATTAGTGTAGATGGGAAACCTAGAAAGTTCTTGATATTTATTTGATATATGGAGCAGGAAAACATTACTTGTAACTGGGGAAAACATCAGTCAATTGAAATAAACCTAGATATGAGAAACATGTTGGAATCAGCAGACAAGAACTTTGAAACAACCATTCTAAAAGTGTTTAGAAATTTAATTAAAAGAATGGATGCAATGATTGAGTAAATTAGAAGTACCAATTGAGAGATTCATACTATTAAACAAATAAATGAAAATTCTAGAATTGAGACATTTAGTTTATGAAATTTAACAATTGGATACTACAGAAGAAAGGATCGGTGAATCTGAAGCAGATCAATAGGAGACATCCAAACCAAAGCAAGAAATTCTTAAAAAAGTTAAAAAAAAAATGAACAAAGATTCAGTGACCTGTAAATAATATTAAATCAATCAACTGAGTCTCAGAAGGAGAAGATACATTGGAAACATATTTTTAAAATTAATGGCTGAAAATTTTCAAATATGTGGAAAATTTTGAATCCAAAAACCTGAAAAGCACATTGTCCCAAGCCTCATTAACATAAAGAATCTATGGGATGTTATAGTTACCTTGCCAGAAACTAAAAGTAAAAATAAAAGCTTAAATACAGCCAAAGGGTGAAATAGACACATAATACAGAGAGGATTAATGGTAAGCATGACCATTGACTTCTCATCAGATATATGGTAAACCAGAACAAAACAAATGCCATCTTTAAAGTAATGAAAGAAAAAAACAAACACATTAACCTAGAAGTATTTTTTTAAAATATGTTTGTGTTTTGTTTTGTTTTTTAATTGATTTCAGAGAGGGAAGGAGAGGGAGAAATAGAAACATGAATGATGAGAGAGAATCATCAATTGGCTTCCCCCACGGGAATCAAGCCTGCCACCTCCTGGTTCATAGGCCCAAGTTCAACCACTGAGCCACCATGGCAGGACAACTTAGAAATATTTATAAAGCATAGATATACTTAATAAAAAAGGGAAAATAGAGATGTTTTCAGATAAAAACAAAAGTTGACAGAACTTTTCACCAATAGAACTGCTATAAGAAATGTTAAAGAAATGTATATTAAAGAAAGTAAATTAAATTAAACACTAGAAAGGAAATTAGATCCACTCAAAACATTAAGTTTAAAGAAATTAAGAGAGAAGAACAATTTATTTTATATTTATTGATTTTTTTTTCAGCTCAAATTTTTCTGTGCATGGAAGTGAATGCGTAAGACATTATTTCCCCAAACATGCCCTTTGGGACACTATTTCTACAGGATGTCAATAGCTGTAACAAAAGGGCTCTCAGGTTCGCATAAGTTAGGGAAATGGTGTCTATAACAAATTTAAAGTCTGTGTGTGCAGGGCCAGAAAGGGAGCGGGAAGTTCTTTTTCTCAGAATTCAGTCCTTAATTAGGAACCATCAGAGGTTTTACTTAATATTTCAATAGAAATCTCCTAGGAGGATGATTACTGGCATCTTAAACTTATATGACTATCTATAATAATAACAGCATAATATGCTAATTAGACCAGACGTCCTTCCTGATGAAGCTGGGGCTGCAAGGGAAGCCCAGGTTCTGGGTGCCAGAGGGAAGCCGGTGCTGGCAGCCAGAGGAAGGAAGGCCTACTCTTGCACGAATTTCGTGCATTGGGCCTCTAGTGGGTTTATAAAAATATTTAAAATACTTGTTTCTGTGCATGTGCATTCATATATTTACATATGTATTATTTGATTGATTATATGCTTGGTACCTCCAGGGAACAACTGTGATGGGATGTATTATACAAAACACTGGTCTATAAAAAGGATATCCCTAAATAGCTTACAATCTATAAATCAGTGTTCCTGTTCCCTCTAGGGCCCTAACTGGACTTGTCTGATTCTTTTACTTTGCTCCTTACCTTAGTTTCTGGACATAAAGAGTAAGACCTTGGGTAACTGATACTGGTACCTACCTTCCAACCTGATTCTATCTTTGAGTGTTAGAAAATGATTTGAACTTCCAACAATAATGCACAGGAGATCACTCTACTAGTATACTGTTGCTGGTATCAGTGAATTTTTTTGGGTGGTAGTTTGCATTTTTTACCTTAGTCAAGCCAGTTAATTACTCTGCAGCTCAGCCTGCCCTTCTCAAAATGACAATCTGATCTCGTATAAGCTAACAACTCCCCTTTACATATAGAATTATCATATTTTACAACATGAGAAGTTTAGAACAATTTTATACTAAACTATGATAAGGGTTAACTAGCTAGCTTAGTTAGGCAGTCAGGAAAAGGGGTAGGGGGACCAGGAAGTTTGGAGGCATTTCTGGCTTGAGCAATTAAAAACAGCCCTGGCTTGAGCATCTGGGGGAGCCATAAGGGTAATAAAACATCTCTAGCCAGGACAACCGAGAGAGGGCCCATGGGAGAGGAATGCATAGATGGGGGTTTGGAGATACCAAAATGCATATTGTACTTGCACAGAAGATAAATGCCTCAGGATAAGGGGGGAGGAAGACATACATTCACAGAGGATAAAGAAAAGCCACAGGATATTGGGAAGAGGAAACATATTTTCACAGATGATAGAGGAATGTTGCAAGATAAGGGGAGAGGATGAGAGGAGTACCATGTGGGCTTTGAGCTTTGAAACTAATACCATGTAGCAGAATAACCAATGAGGAAAGCACAGGGGTCCCAAATTAAGCAAAGGGACCAATTAGAAAAGGTCATGTTCAGACAAAGAGCTACAGCCTTTATAAACTGGAGACAAAGAGACCCAGTAGATTCAGATTATTTAAATTTTTCCCATTTGGGGGCCCCTTCCCAGGGTATCTCCTTTGGGGACCCCCTGCCCAGATGGTGTTTGTATATGTTTCCAATAAAGATATACATTTTTATTAAATAAATATGTTAGTCCACAAATTTATTCTTCAACATTTGACAAGAACCCAGGAGAAGAATCTGCACCCCGAACTCCACCTCTCAACTAGATCACCAACTTGTTTAGTAGCCTGAGGATTTGTTATCAATAAATTAGCCTTTATGATTAAACTAGAGGCCCGGTGCACGAAATTCGTGCACTGGGCGGCGGGGGGGGGGGGGGATCCCTCAGCCCAGCCGGCACCCTCTCCAATCTGGGACCCCTTGGGGGATGTCCGACTGCCAGATTGTGAGGGATATCTGATCCCTGTGGGATCAGGCCTAAACCGGCAGTCAGACATCCCTCTCACAATCCAGGACTGATGGCTCCCAACCGTTCGCCTGTCTGCCTGCCTGATTGCCCCTAACCACTTCTGCCTGCCAGGCTGATCACCCCCTAACCACTCCCCTGCCAGCCTGATTGACACCTAACTGCTCCCCTGCCGACCTGATTGCCCCCAACTGCCCTCCCCTGCTGGCCTGGTTGCTTCCTATTGCCCTCCCCTGATGGCCCAGTCACCCCTAACTGCCCTCTCCTGCCATCCTGGTCGCCCCTAACTGCCCTTCCCTGCTGGCCTGATCGCCCACAACTGCCTTCCCCTGCCAGCCATCTTGTGCCCACATGGGGGCAGCCATCTTGTGCGAGGGTGTGATGGCAATTAGCGATTTACCTATTTATTATATAGGATTTTTAGGGGAAAAGCTTGTTTGAAACTCTTTGCAACTAACTAACAATATGGAACTATGATAATTAGAACAGCTGGTACGGTACCCAAAGCCCCACATTCAATTAACCCCAAATTCTTTTTAAGAATTGATACAAGATGTTTTAAAAATACCATTATTTGTAAAACATATCCTTTCTTTTTTTTCCTTTTGGTTTAGAAAGGCGTACCTACTGCATCTCTCCCCTCCCCCTTCACTTTAAATCCTCATTCTCCTGAGAATGGCAGCTGTCTTGCATAAGCCTTATTACTGTTGCCCCATGATATTTTCCTGAGGTCATGTTTTTCTCTTGGTGCACATATGGTATTTACTAATTTGTGAAAATATATTTCTTGAGAAGAATACCTGAAAGGGAACATAGGCATATGGATCAATAGGAACCATAGCTTTAAAAAAAGACTAGTGAAAAACCACGGAAAATGTCAATATGAAAACCCTTATCAGCTATACACGATGCTGTTTAAGAAGTAAGCTTTGCCTTCGGGTTCTCTAGCCCAGTTACTCATGAAATGACAGGAAATGCCTGACCTGAGGGATATTATTATTATTTCAAACTTGGTCTTTTTCTTTTCCTCCCAAAGTCTACAACATCTCTATTTCACTGACCACTTCTAATAAAATCTCTTTTTTTGTGTGTGCAAAATATTTTATAGAAAGTAATAAATTGGGCCCAGCGGGGGGAAAATGGGTTTTATTTAAAATGTTGTCTGAAGGTTACAGTCTTATTAGAAGTCCATGAACTTGAGAAATGTTAATTATGCAAAGGATGACAGCTCCTGCATTATGCGGAATTCTGACATCAAGTTAACTAGTACCACTCTTTCTGAAAATATTTCTATTCAGAAAAAATCATCAAATGCAATTTTATTTACTGAACACATCATTATTGTTTCTAAGAATGATTGATATTCTTTTTGATTTGTAGTTTATTTTTATAAAAGACCTATTGATGACTGAAAAGAATGTGAACTGATAAAAAATATAATACTTAATTTTTGCACATTTTTATTTTTGTCAAAAAGTAGTGTCTTATTTCTCTCAAATATTATATATCACTACTGTGTTTAACATTTGGCTCAACTAAATACAGATGGCTGATGTTTGGTGGTATTTTGAAACTGTTCCCTAACCTGGAGATATTTTAGCATTATCCAGTGTTTGGAACTGAGAAAAGCCGAAAGCAAAAGCTATAGCTGATAATATTTTCCTTTATACTTCTGTTGCTTTTCATTTAACTACTGAGATTTGTTCCCATAATTCCAACCGTAAGCAATGGACTTTGAGATGAATTATGTATTAGTAAGAGAAAGTACACATACAATACAAGTTGCAATGAAAAATGATTTGTTTTTATATTATTATGCAGTGAAATGAAATTCTAAGATAACTTTAAATAGTATGTGCTGTATTCCACAGCTGCTAAGGATGTTGGTTTGTCAGGAAAGAGGTGGATACTTTAGATGGCAATTAGTTCCTCCCAGTACACTACCTATTCTGTATTTGTAAACTCTCCCCTGCCTATCTCTGTGGAATATGTTTAAGCACTTTGATATGACTTGTGTGATAAAAAAAAAAAAGAACAATAATGTCAAATAGGAATACTTAATACACAGAAGAGCGACAACAAAGGGTATTTAAAAATATCCTATCTAATAAAAGAGAAACATGGTAATTGGTATACGACCGCTACCCTTCCCATTGGCTAATCAGGGTGATATGCAAATTAACTGCCAGCCAAGATGGCGGCCTGCAGCCAGGCAGCTTGAAACTAACATGAGGCTTGCTTGCTTCAGTGACGGAGGACTCCAACATTCCCCGCCTGCAGCTGCAGGCCTCTGAGCTGCAACTCTAAGCAACTATGTTACAAATATAGAAGCTAAACAAAACCCCAGAAACCTGCTTTAGTCCGCCGGGCTTCAGCCAGCAGGATCGCAACATTGTAAGCAAAGGCCAGAAACCTACTTTCAGCAGCGGAGGCCTAAGAGCTGGAGCCAAGCCTCAAAACTAAAGCTGGCCCAGAATAAAAAAAAAAGAAAAGAAAAAAAGGAGTGGTTGGGAGCTTCAGTCACCCCCAGCCTGAAAACAGCCCTCATCCCCTCACCCAGATTGGTCAGGCACTCCAGTGGGGACCCCCACCCTGAAGGATGTGTGACCAGCTGCAAACAGCCATCATCCCCTCATCCAGGCTGGCCAGGCACCCCAGTGGGGACCCCCACCCTGATCCAGGACACCCTTCAGGGCAAACCAACCGGCCCCCACCCGTGCACCAGGCCTCTATCCTATATAGTAAAAGGGTAATATGCCTCCCAGCACCGGGATCAGCGGAGCCGTGAGGCCTCCTGGCACCAGGATCAGCGTGACAGGGGGCAGCGCCCAAACCCCCTGATCGCCCTGCGGCTCTGTGTGTGACAGGGGGCAGGGCCACAACCTCCCTATCCACCCTGCTCTGTTCGTGACAGGGGAAGGCACCCCAACCCCCTGATTGGCCCTGCTCTGTGTTTGATGGGGAGAACTCCCCAACCCCCTGATCGGCCCTGCTCTGTGTGTCACAGGGTGCGGTGCCCCAACGCCCCCGCCCCCCCCACAGGCCCTGCTCTGTGTGTGATGGGGTAGAGCCATAACCTCCCCATCAGCCCTGCCCTGAGTGTGAGAGTGGCAGCACCCCAATCCCCTGATGGGCCCTGCTCTGTGCGTGACAGGGGACAGCGCCCCAACCTCCTGATTGGCCCTGCTCTGTGAGTGACAGGCGGCAGCGCCCCAACCCCCTGATTGGCCCTGCTCTGTGCGTGACAGGGGGTGGTGCCGCAACCTCCCCATCAACCCTGCCTTGAGTGTGACAGGGGGCGGTGCCCCAACCCCCTAATCGGCCCTACCCTGAGCGTGACTGAGGGTGGCATCGTAACCTCCTGATCCGCCCTGCTCTGTGCATTACAGGGGGCGGCGACCCAACTCCCCAATCGGCCCTGCTCTGAGCCCGACCGGGGGCTGCACCTAGGGATTGGGCCTGCCCTCTGCCACCCAGGAGCAGGCCTAAGCCAGCAGGTCGTTATCTCCCGAAGGGTCCCAGACTGCGAGAGGGCACAGGCAGGGCTCAGAGACCCCCCTTCCCCCCCGAGTGCACAAATTTTTGTGCACCGGGCCTCTAGTATTATTATGAAAACCTATAAAGTAGCATCATAGGTACCATCTATAGTTTATACGTTAGATAGAGGAATCATAACTGGACATGTTTTTTTCCAAGGATGACATTTCCAAATATGAGTACTTTATTGTGTACTTCAAAGTATAAGCACTTTACGGTAACGAATATAGGGAAGTAAATGATCCCTTATTGTGCACCTATTTGCTTTTCTCGTGATTTTAGCCCAGGGAGACAGGATTGCCTTCTGTGCTTCACATATTTTTGAAATATTAATCTCTCAAACTTTTATTAGTGAAACAGAATTATAAAGAAAACATTTGAGTATTATCAATGAGGTCTCAGTTCTCTGAATATGCATCATTCTAAGTTAGCTCCTTTGTGGTAAGATGATTGGAGACCATATGATAGAATGCCTAGTTCTTGGGAAGGAGAAATGAATAAAATATATAGTCAAGGGAATTTAAAATAACATGAGATATGTCATTGTGGGGTCATGCATGTTGTGGCCATATGTTGTGGCCATAAATTAAATAGATGGCATGGACCCATGCAAACTAGTATTCACTATATATGGAGTGGTACCATCACATAGATATAACATTTGAAATATGCTCTCAGGCTATGGATTAAATAAGCAAACAAACAAACAAAAAAACCAACCAGAGATATTGCCATGTTGAATATTCTAGTCTATGACTTTTACAGGCTCCTGATAAATCTGATTTCCAAATGCCCGTAAGTTGTAGAAAATACTATTTGTGTGTGTGTGCAAAATATCTTTAACTCAAAAGAATTCAGGACAAGTGGCAGAAGTAAGAACTATTAGTTTAGCAATTTTATTATGCAAATTGAAAAACCATTCATTGTAATATTCAAGCCTCTGTAGGCATTAGTGGTCTCTGCAAATGAAAAATAGGATATTTACATTTTTTAATTTGAACACACCAGAGTGGCAAAATATCTGTGCTCATAACACTGATGAGTAAAATACAGTTTGGTATCAAGTTGGTTTAAAAATATTTAAAAACATATCTAAGAAATAGGTCAGCAGAATTTTACTTTAAAAATTTTTTAAATTTCATTTAAAAAATTTTATTGAATTTATTGGGATGACACCCTATATAACAAAAGCCTAATATGTTAAGTGTCAGGTCGTCTGGTCGACTGTTCAACCAATCAAAGTGTAATATGCTAATGGTATATAAGGCCACTCAACCGCTCACTATGACGTGCACTGACCACAAGGGGGCAGATGCTCTGACTGGTAGGTTAGCTTGCTGCTAGAGTCTGGCCAATTGGGACTGAGCAAGATGGGCCTGACATGCCCTGGAGCCCTTCCAGGGTCCCTCCCCTGCTGGCCAACCTCCCGTGTCCTTCTCCAGCCCCGATCGTGCATCAGTGGGGTCCCTCGGCCTGGCCTGTGCCCTCTTGCAATCCAGGACCCCCTGCAGGCCAGGCCGAGGGACCCCACTGGTGCATGAATTCTTGCACTGGATCTCTAGTTGGTTAATAAAATTATTAGGTTTCCAGTGTATAATTCTAAAACACATCATTCTAAAGCACACATATTACATATTCACCACCTGAAGCTCTGTCTCCTTTGCTCACCATTTACCTCCCCCCTTTACACTCTTCTGCCTCCCCCCAGCACACTTTCCCTCTGTGGTCTATGAGTTTTGTACTCTTTTGCTTTATCCCTTTACCTTTTTAGCCCAGCTCCTCAACCACCTTCCCTTCTGATAGCTGGCAATCTGTTCTCTGAATCTATGAGTGTGTTTCTATTTTGTTTGTTAGTTTATTTTGTTCATTAGTGGGCCCTTGACTTACGAGTGTCCCAACTAACGAGTTTTTTGAGATACCAACTGTCTCTCGGCTGATTTTTTGCATTGAGTTGATAGAGTAATTTGAGTTAACGAGCTCCTTAATGAGCTCCTTAACAAGCTTGGTCTCAGAACGAATTAAACTCGTAAGTCAAGGCTCCACTGTATAAGTGAAATTATATGGCACTTGTTTTTGTCTGACTGGCTTATTCACTTAGCATAATACTCTACAGGTCTATCCATGCTGTCACAAAAGGTAATATTTCTTTTTTTTTTTATATGGATGAGATGTATTCCATTGTTTAAATGTACCACTGTTTTTTTTCTTATCTACTTATCTATTGATGGGGACTTGGGCAGTTCCCACATCTTAGCTATTGTCAATAATGCTGCGATGAACATAGGGGTGCACATATTTGAATCAATGTTTCAGGTTTCTTTGGATGTATTCCCAGAAATGGAATTGCCAGGTCATAAGGCAGTCCTATTTTTAATGTTTTGAAGTAACTCCATATTGTTTTCCACAGTGGCTGTATTCCTACCAACAGTGCATGAAGGTTCCCTTTTCTCCACATCCTCACCAACATTTGTTTGTTGATTTATTGATGATAGTCATACTGACTGGTGTGAAGTGATATTCCACTGTAGTTTTAATTTGCATTTCTCTGATGATTACTGAGGTTAAGCATCTTTTCATATGTCTATTGTCATCTGTACGTCCTCTTTGAGAAGTGTCTATTCAGGCACTTTGCCCATTTTTTAATTGAAATGTGTGTGGTTGTTGTTTTTTGTTTGTTTGTGTGTTTTTTTGTGTGTTTTTTTTTTTGTGTGTGTGTGTGTGTGTGTGTGTGTGTGTGTTGAGTTTTTTAAGTTCTTTATAAATTTCGGATATTCACATCAGGTATTACAGGTGAATATGTTCTCCCATTCAGTGGTTTGTCTTTTAATTTTGTTCATGGTTTCCTTTGCTGTGCAAAAACTTTTTAGTTTGATGTAGTCTCATTTGTTTATTTATTTATTTTTTTCATTTGCTTCTCTTGCTCAAGGAGATATTGCTACGAGAAATGTCTGAGATTTTACTGCCTATGTTTTCTTCTGGGATTTTTATGGTTTCAAGTTTAACACTTAAGCCTTTAATCCATTTTGAGTTTATTCTTGTGTATGGTGTAAAAAGGTGTTCTAGTTCCATTTTTTTTGCACATATCTGTCAGATTTCCCCACACCATTTATTGAACAGACTATCTTTATCCCATTGTATGTTTTTGCCAGATATTAATTGACCATAGAGCAGTGGTTTATTTATGGGTTTTCTATTCTGTTCCATTGATCTATATGTGTTCCTGTTTTGATAATTATGTCTTTGTAGTATAGTTTGATATCAGGTAGCATGATACCTCCCACTTTGCTCTTCTTTCTCAAGATTGCTGAGGCTATTTTGGTATCTTTTGTGGTTCCATATGACATTTTGGGATATTTGTTCTAGTTCTGTGAAGTACGCCATTTGTATCTTGATAGGAATTGTTCGAATCTATTGACTGCTTTGGTTATTATGGACATTTTAGTGATGTTAATTCTTCCTATCCATGAATTCAGTATACATTTCCATTTATTTGCAACTTCTTCAATTTATTTCTACAGTGTTATGATTTTCTGAGTACTGGTCTTTTATATCCTTGGTTAAATTTATACTTAGGTATTTTTTTGATGCAATTGTAAGTGGAATTGTTTTCTTAGTTTCCCTTTCTGATACTTTAATATTGGTGTATAAAAATGCAACTGGCCCAGCCAGTGTGGCTTAGTGAGCATTGAACTATGAACCAGGAGGTCACAGTTTGATTCCTGGTCAGGGCACATGCCCAGGTTGCAGGTTTGATCCCCAGTCAGGGGTGTGTACGAGGTAGCTGATTGATGATTCTTTGTCATTATTGATGTTTCTATCTCTCTTTTCCTCTCTCTTCTTCTCTGAAATCAATAAAAATATATTTTTAAAAATGCAACTGATTTCTGGGTACTTTATATCATGTTACTTTACTGAATTCGTTTATCAGTTCTAGTAGTTTTTGTTGTTGTTAACCCTCACATGAGGATTTTTTTTTTCAGAGAGAGTGGAAGGAAGATAGAATGAGAGAGAGAGAAAGAGAGAGAGAGAGAGAGGCAGAGAGACAGAGAGAGAAAGAAACATTGATGTGAGAAAGAAACAATAGGTTGCCTCCTGCATGTGCTCTGACCTGGGGTGGGGAGTGCACCTGCAACTCAAGTATGTGCCCTTGACTGGGAATCAAACCAGTGACCCATGCAGGCCAATGATCTAATCACTGAGAAATACCAGCCAGGGTAGTTCTAGTAGTTTTTTAATGAAATTTTTAGGGTTCTTTATATATGGTATCATGTCATCTATGAATAATGACAGTTTTACTTCTTCCTTTTCAATTTGGATGCCTTTGATTTCTTCTTCTTGTCTGATTGCTGTTTCTTGGGCTTGCAGTACTATGTTAAATACGAGTGGTAAAAATGGACATTCCTGTCTTGTTCCAGATATTAATGGAAACACTTTTAGTTTTTGCCCATTGAGTATGATGTTGGTTGCAAGTTTGTCATATGTAGCCTTTTATTATATTGAGGTATATTCCCTCTATTCTCACTTTGCTAATAGGTTTTTATCATAAATGGGTGCTGGATCTTATCAAATGTCCTTTCCATTGATATAATCATGTGATTTTTATTCTTAATTTCGTTTTTATGGTGTATCATGTGTATTGATTTGCAGATATTGTACTAACCTTGCATCCCTGGAATAAGCCCCATTTGGTCATTATGTATGATATTTTTAATGCATTGCTGGATCCAGTTTGCTAATATTTTGTTGAGGATTTCAGCATCTTTGGGTTTATCTTAATTAGGACCCTTTGTATTTCCTTGCCTTGTTTGTCTTTTTCCTTCACCAGGTTAGGGAAGTTTTCGGTAATTATTTCTTCAAACGGGTTCTTATTTCTTCAAATAGGCTCTCTTTTCCTGCTAGTACCCCTGTAATGTGGGTGTTGTTACACTTCATTTTGTCCCAAAGATCTTAAACTATCTTCATTTTTATATAATTCTTTCACCCTTTTTCTCTTCTTGTGTGTTTTTTTGTTGCCTTATCTTCCAAATTACTGATTCAATCCTCTGCTTCACCCAACCTATTGTTTATTCTCTCTAGTGTATTCTTCATTTCTGACTGGTTCTTTTTTATGGTTTCTATGTCATTTTTCATGCTGGTTTAGTTCTCACTAAGTTCCTTGTGCATTCTTATAACCATTTTTTAAAAATTCTATATCTGATAAATTGCTTATCTCTTTTTTCATTTAGCTCTTTTTTTTTCTGGAGCTTTCTTCTGTTCTTTCATTTGGGGCATTTTTTTATCTCTCCATTTTGACTGCCTCTTTGTGTTTGTTGCTATGTATTAGGGAGATCTGCTGTGACTCTCAGTCTTGCTAGGGTGGTCTTATGTAGTAGGTGTCCTGTGGAACCCAGTGGCACTGTCTCTTTGATCACCTGAGCTGGGTGTTCCAGGAATGTCTCTTATGAGGGTTATATGGGTCCTTCTATTATTGTTGAATCTTGATGAAAGTAGAATTTTTTAAAACTATCTTTTATTAATTCAATATTTCACATAATGTGCAAAATCTTAAAATTTTTCAAAGAATTAAACACAGTCCTAGGCACTGAGGGTACAAAGACTCAGGGGATGCTCACTGTAATTAGAGGATCATTGGTAAGCATTCAATTACAATTTAAATGCAGTGTATTTGGTCCTTTGACAGCAATAAATAAAGGATAACCTTTTGGTGTATCCTGTAATTTACCATGTGGTTTATTGATGAAGGAATGCCCAGTAGGAAAGGCATGGATCTGAGAAGGATGATTTGGGAATCCTTGGTGTCCTACAGGGATCAGTGCCTGCCGTCCCTCATTCTCTACCAGTGTCTTCTCAGCCTGCATGACCTGGAACTTAACTCTGTCTCTTTTGCCCTCTCTCAAGACTTTCCTTCTGAAATTACTCCTTGCTTTCTACCTGAAAGTTTCTGTAATTTCCTAGATCACCTGACTGGGGTAATACAGTATTCAAGGCGACGCTTAATAGCACAACAGCTAATCTATATTTTCATTTTTTTTTTCCTTTGGCTAAAAAAAGAAAGGTAATTTCTTGGTGCCTCACACCTGCCAACCTCCTTTTGTTGCCAAGTTACTGATGCAGCCTTACCTATCTAACTTCTCCAGGACAGAATATCAGAAGAATCTATACTATTTGAAAAATCCACTGAGAAAGTGTCACTATTATTATAGCTTGTGCCTGAAGTGATTCTCCTTCACCCTCTGGCCTCTTTTGTCTTCCCCAGGTAATAGGGTTCTGGGCACAAGCTACAGAGTGTATTGTGATTCTATGTGAAAGCCAGGAGGAGGCATCCTCACACGGAATCTGCCACCCTCTGCACAATAAGGATTGATATGTGTGCACCCTTGGTTTTTCCTGCTCACATTTGGTGATACCCACCTCCAAACTGACATTTTCTTTTGCCTGGCTCCACCCTTAAGGCAGACATAGCTTTTCTTCTCAAATTGTAAACCAGATGATCCCATTTCCAATATCAAAGTCTTTTTTTTTCCTTTGGTGGAGTTGACAGAGAACACAAAAGTGATAAACTAACACACACAACTGTAATTAGTTTTTAAATTCTATTTCCTAACCACTTTATTGGACCAAGAAAATTGTAAGTTCTTACAAGACAGGCACCATGTGTATATTTACGTGTGCCAGGGGGGTCATTCTTGCTGTTTGGGTAGTGAACTTATAGATACCTGATAAGCCGATAAGCCTCAGCAGCACCAGGCTTTGAATTTATGGTCTATGGCTCTCTAGAAGGATTGGCAGGCAATATGGGCCACATATAGACGTCCTGTTTTACAAGGCTAGGCATAGCAGAGGCAGCTGTGATCACCAGGTCCTGTCACTGTTACATCCAATAGTGACTACAGCTGGAGAGTTTATTTATTGTCTTATATTGCATATTTCTTGTGCCAACATATGATTTGTTTCATCTGTACTACAGAAGGGAATTCCCTGCTATTTTGATTTAACTGTTTTACTTGTTGTTTTTTACAATACAGAATGTCTCAAAGGTTGACAATCAGGCTTTGTTTCAAATTATGCTTTTTGTTTACAAAGATACTAGAAGGATAACACCTAGGATAAGTTCTCAGTATCATGTATGCAAACAACATGATACGGAGTGGGGAAGCAGAGATACTCTCTCAAGTCTTTTGCACTTAAGCAGCAAATATGACATTGTGTCAGGAAAATATAGTCATACCAGAAATTTTCAGATTTTGAATTACTTTAAAAATATCATTTAAATCAGTGGTTTCAGAGAAAAGCAGAGGGGCATGAACTCATAAAGACCTTGGTGTTATTGCAAGGAGTACATGCAAAATTCCATATGCCCAGCTATTGTTTTCTTAGACTGAAGGAGTATTAGGTCTTACATTTATGTAAACTACAGTTTTTAAAATATAGATAATGGTCAACTATTGTCATGAACACTGTCTGTCAATTTGTTTTTATGTGGGGATCTGAAAATGTTTTGCTGTTAAGAAGGTCTTCTTTCTGAGAAAATTTGCAATTCCATCCCAAAGTAAAATATGTATACCTATCCTTATAGATAATGAATGTAACAAAAATGAGCCATTATTTATTTATTTTTATTTGCTAGAAATATCTTCTATTTGAAAATGTCAACTTTGAATACCACACCTACCCAACCCTTACTATTTCAAGTGACTAGTTACTGAAGAGCAATTTTATGCCTGGAGCTATAAAAACAGCTTTATACACATCATCTTATTTATGCCTCACAACAACCTCATGAAGCTTTATTTCTCCCTTTTATACAGGAGGAAACTGAGACTTAGAGAGATGTGATTTGACATAGATGACACAGTCCCATTATGTGACAGACTGTACACCAGGCCATGCCAGAATCACTTAATACCCCTGCTGAATACAAGCAACCAGAAGAAAATCAACTTCCAAACAATGCTGGAGAGACAAGGATCAGGAATTCTGAATAATCTTTTATTAAATAGGAAGTTAAGTTATCAATACTAGGTCATTTTTTCCTAACTGCATATAGTATTTTTTGAAATAATATTTATAATTCTAGATAGGTAGATTCTCAACATGTTAGTATATGTAAAATAGTTGTTTTATGATCACAGTTCTTGTTCAGGAGATCTTCCTACCAAAATACTTCAGTAAAAACCTGCAAACTACTCTGGGTGATTTTTAGAATGTCCTTCAACTATAATGATCAAAAATAATTTAGGATTGGCCCTGGCTGGGTAGCTCAGTTGGTTAGAGCATTATCTTGATATGCCAAGGTTATGGGTTCAGTCCTCAGACAGGGCACATACAAGAATCAACCAATGAATGCATAGATAAGTGGAACAACAAATCCATGTCTCTCCTTCTCTCTCTCCCCCATCTCTCCCTTCTCCTTCTTCTCTCTCTCTCCAAAACCAATCAATCAATAAAAAAGATATTCAACAAGAACAAAAAAAAATAATTCAGGGTTAAGAAGATTTTAGATTTATTTTCTTTTTTTCCTTTTTACCACTCAAGTTATCTTTAGATGAGCAGTGGAAACATTGCATAGATTTCTGCCATCTCCAAACTAACCCGTTTTTATAGATTTTGCATTATTAGCATGACTGATATCTTTATTTGTAAAAATGGCATTCTATTGTCTACTTTTTAGGGAGTTGCCTAAATATAAAACTGGGTATATTTTAAAATGAGAAATTCCAGTGATATTTTTATAAAAGGTAGCTGTTATCACAAGAATAAATTGACTTTTAAATACCCCCCCCCTTTTGTAATAGTTTTAGATTTACAGAAAAGTTGCAAAGAGAGCTCCTAAATACCTGCACACCCAATTTCTATTACTTACTATTAACATCTTACTTTAGTGGTACATTTGTCACAACTAATAAACCAATATATTTCTTATTAACTAAAGGCCATATTGTATTCAGATGACCTTGTTTTTTCTCTAATGCTCTTTTTATGTTTTAGAATCCCATCCAGATCTCAATGCATTTAGTTGTCATGTTTCCATTGGCTTCTCTTATCTGTGTCAGTTTTCCAGATTTTGCTTCTTTTTGATGACCTTAACAGCTGGAGAGCAGTGGCTAGGTATTTTGTAAAATGTTCTTTAATGAGAATTTGTCTGTTGTTTTAGTCATGATTAGACTGGAACTATGAGTTTTGGGGAAGGAAGTCCAAAGAGACAAGATAACACCTTCATCACATCATATCAAGGGAATATTCTATTACCATCTTTCCTCGCTGTTTTTAACTTTAATCTGCTATGGTGTTGTTGGTCAGGTTTCTCCACTGTAAAATTCCCCCCCTCTGCTTTTCATGCTTTTCTAAATGTAGACCAACACCAACTTTTAAATGTAAAAAAATATAATTTTCAGAGGTTGCCTGTTTACTATAACATTTATACAATTTTATTTACCAGAAACAAAAGTTTAATCTTTTAAGTGGATCCAGAAACAACATTAGCTAAAAGGGTCAATATTTTGATGAACTATCCGAGGGCTTCAATAGGACATGCAGTGATTACTGAAAAAATTAATTTATTTCCCATATTTCCCCAGAAATATTTGCATGTAGGAAAAATATGTGTTGTTTCACCAAACGAATCTCCTTTTGGGACAAGGGATTAAAAAACAGAAAGATTTATGTTCTCCAATATGTAGGTGTTATACCAGAAGCAGAGCTATCAGCATGCTGCGCTGCCCTCTTCAGACTGAATAACTCTTTTTTGGTTTTTCTATTTTAAAAACTACAACAGCAGCAGAGAGAAAATAACAGGAGGAAATATGTAACGAGGACAAAGGATATTATTAAAAATGTAAAAGGAACCCATTTGGTGTGGCTCAGTGGTTGAGTGTTGACCTATGAACCAGGAGGTCATGGTTCAATTCCCAGGCAGGGCACATGGCTGAGTTTTGGGCTCAGTCCCCAGTAGGGGCCGCGTAGGAGGTAACTGATCAATGATTCTTTCTCATCATTGATGTTTCTGTCCCTCTCTGCTTCTCCCTTCCTCTCTCTGAAATCAATAAAAACATATTTACAAAAAGAAACAGAGAAAAAAAAGTAAAAGGGAATAAAGATGAATCTAACACTTCATAAGAAACTCATTGCTATGGCAAGTGATTGTCCCTTCTTGCATGCCTAAAATAAAGACTATATTTTCTAGCTTTCTTTGCTGTTGGTTATGCCTTTGTCTTCAACTTCTAACTAAAGTGATGTCACATCAAGTTATATGTGTCAGCATTTGGGTCTGTCTTTAAGAGATAGTGTATATTCTTTTGTTCCTTCTTTTTTAGCCTTTCCTTTTCTCTGCTGACTTGAATGCAGATGTATATGGCAAAATATGGGAAGCCTCAAGCCCTGAAATAATTCTCCAAACTTTTACATGAGATAGAAATAAACTTTTATATTCTTAACGCCAGTCGTCATTTCAAATTTTCTGCCACTTTTAGGTAAATTCAATTTTAATTAATGCAATAACTTTCTGAGGCCAAGCTCCTACTTTTAGAAAATCACATTTATAGCTAAAATTAATTGAATGTTTTTTTTTCCCCAGGCACTGATCTACATTATTTACATGTATTAACTCATTTAAAATTTACAATAATTGTGAAGCACATTCAACGTATTTTACAGATAAGCAAAGTGAAGTTCATAAACTAAATAAACTGTCTCAAAGATCAAAGAGTTTTTCAGTAGCAAAGCTAGGATTTGAATTTAGTTCATCTGGCTTCAGACCCACTACTCTTAAGAACTTGAAATCTTTGTACTCAATTCAAGACTTTTTTTTTTCAGAATATCAGAATAAAAATAATTTTGTACTAAAGAAAAGTTTAAGATTTGAATACTCTCAATAAATAAAAAGGAAATATAGTATAAAGTTTAAGGACCTGGGTCCTAGAAACAGACCACTTAGATGTTAAGCTTGTTTAATTATGTGGAATCTTGATCAAATCTCTTAGCCTCGCTTCGCTTTGGTGCTTCACAAATTCTGTGAGAGATAACAATAGTACTGCATAACATTGTTATACTGAGGATTAAAAAAGGTAATTAATGTAAAGTGGTTAGCACTGTATCAGAACCAGTGCTAATTTTCAAAAAAATATATAAATTATTATGGTAATTCCTAAAAAAAGCCACAAAAAGAAAAAGATCTACCATTAAATTTGTAAGTTTGAGTATTTAAAAAAATTAATTTATATTATTTTACTTTTTCCTAGAATCCATTCCTAATTATGTGATTCTGTTATTCCCCCTTTCCCTACTTGCTCTTTAGCAAGATACATATTTTATTCTTCAAATGGCAAATATTTACTTTGCTATGATCTTTTAAAAAGACAAATGAGTATGTTGCTTCCTACCTGGCAGTTTATGATAATGGCATAATAAGATATAACATATAGAAGGTGACAAGTGTCGGACATGAAGTAATTTGTAATTTGAAATACTGGAAATTGCAATTCAAAGATTTTATATAACTTTATTCTCTAAACATTTTATAGTGGCAGGTGTGCCCATGAGACTACAGCTGTGCCAATGTTAGGCAAAAGTTTATTAGTATATTTTCTTCAATTTTATTTTTTTGTATGCTTATTCATTTATATTTCTAAATTGAACATGACAATCTATTGATTGTCTGTTAGCATCTACTAGGATTGCTACAATCAAACCAAAAAGATTTAGGTAAAGTGCTCACAGTAGTCCAAAACCATAGTGACAATACCCCTCATGCATGTTGAGTGCTTAATGTGATCCTGACACTGTTCTTGTGTTTCTCATACATCAAATTATTTAATTCTTCTCATTACCCTTGAGATAGAAATTATCCCTGTTTTATAGATAGGAAAACCAGAGGACAGGCCCTAGCTGGTTTGGCTCAGTGGATAGAAAGTCAGCCTGCAGACCAAAGGGTCCTGGGTTCGATTTCGGTCAAAGGCACGTACCTCAGTTGCAGGCTCCTCCCCAGCCTATCCCCTGGTCCGGGCATGTGCAGGAGGCAATCAATTGATGTTTCTCTCACATTGATATTTCTCTCTGTCTTTCCCTGTCTCTTCCACTCTCTCTCTGAAAAATCAATGGGAAAATATCCTCAGATGAGGATTAAAAAAACAAACACAAAACAACAACAAAAACCAGAGGACAGGGGGTGAAAAATAGTTGATGGTCATCAGTGGCAACACTGGAATTTAAACCCAAGCAACTGGCTTCTAGAATCTGCCTTCAACCATTATGCTATATTGTTTTTCAATGTCTAAAATATAAGGCCCGCCGAAACCGGTTTGGCTCAGTGGATAGAGCGTCAGCCTGCGGACTGAAAGGTCCCAGGTTCGATTCCGGTTAAGGGCATGTACCTGGGTTGCGGGCACATCCCCAGTGGGAGATGTGCAGGAGGCAGCTGATCGATGTTTCTCTCTCATCGATGTTTCTAACTCTCTATCTCTCTCCCTTCCTCTCTGTAAAAAATCAATAAAATATATTTAAAAATATATATATAAGGCCCAAATAGATTTTTTAAAATAACTAAGACGCCCTAACCAGTTTGGCTCAGTGGATAGAGCATCGACCTGCGGACTGAAAGGTCCAAGGTTCGATTCCAGTCAAGGGCAGGTACCTTGGTTGCGGACATATCCCCAGTAGGGGGTGTGCAGGAAGCAGCTGATCGATGGTTCTCTCTCATAGATGTTTCTAGCTTTCTATCCCTCTCCCTTCCTCTCTGTAAAAAATAAATAAGATATATTAAAAAAAATAAAAAATAACTAAGAGAAGAATTTTGGAGTCAGAGTCTCTATAATTTGACTTTAATGCAGCAGAGATGATGTATTAAGCTCTTGTTTCAAAGAAAACATAAAATCGATAGGCAAACTTTACAGTGGTAAAAGTCCACATAAATGTTAACTAACCTCTGAAGATTATGTTCAGCAATATTTTAATTAGACATTTCATTAATTATTTGTAATATACTCTACCCTGTGTATCTTGTGCAACTCAACTGGAAAATTCCATCATGAAGGAGCTTTTACCTTCAAATCAGAAATATAATCAGAAGTCAACGAATCATTCTCATCCATCCAAAGTCATCAATCCTTCAGAGTAAAAATAGGTTGAGTCTATTTCTCTTTGAAATGGTAATCTAAACACAGAGATTTCATGCTAGGTATTTTCTCCAACCAGCCTCAAAATGTAAATGTCCTAGAAGTCTGAGCTGCAGATGACCTCACAAGAGAACTCGAGAAATAAAGTCTATATCAAGCTATTTCTGGAATTATAAACTGCATGCATCAGCACCCAACCACAGAGCATTAGTATTCAAAATTAATCATGCAACATGATTATTAGTATTTAAAAATACTCTGATCTCTATTGTTAGCCTTTAAAATATAATGTTATTTTAGTGAAGCAGGTGAGTAGCACAATGTAGATAGAAGCCATGTATCGGGGATTAAAATCAAAAGTATAGTCTTTGGTAAAGGTGAATGATTTTGAGCATTCTAATTGCTTTCTTAGCAAAAATTTCATCTTCCTAATAGTCTTTACCTAGGAATGATTGGAAATTCAAAAAACCAAAAATGGAATTGTGACAAAAAAACCTTTAGAATCTTTTATTGCATTAATGAGAGTATGCATAAGTGTAGAGCTCATGCCACTGCTATTAATTATTCAGTGGTTCAATCATTATTTTTGAATTATTTAGAAGTACATAACAATTCTTGGGCTGAAGAGGTTGCAAAGATTAATGAAACATAGTCTATACTTCAGGACCCAGTTTCTTTTTAAAAAAAAAAAAACATTTTATTGATGTTTTACAGAGAGGAAGGGAGAGGGATAGAGAGTTAGAAACATCGATAAGAGAGAAACATCGATCAGCTGCCTCCTGCACACTCCCTACTGGGGATGTGCCCACAACCAAGGTACATGCCCTTGACAGAAATCAAACCTGGGACCCTTCAGTCCGCAGGCCGATGCTCTATTCACCGAGCCAAACCAGTTAGGGCCAGGACTCAGTTTCTTAATAATATGGGGGTTGTTATAGTGAAAACACTTTCCTAATTCCAGCATTTTACATGCTGGGTTATAATAACCTATTTATGTTTCTCTTATAAAATATCCACAAAATTGTATTTTCTTCCTTTCTGCATCCCTAACAACAAACTCTCAGCTTAGCACAAAGGAAATGAGGATTTGGTTTGCCAAAGGAAACAGACACAGGGACTATGAGGGTAGACAGCCTGTTCAGAGAACAATGACTGCCCTATATGTCTGGAAATCATATAGCAGACACCCGGGAACGTGAATTCAACAGAAGCCGCCTTGATAATATCCAAGTAAAATAGTTTAATACAATTCTAAGATTTATTTGTTTATTTATGATTTTTAAATCCTCACACTAGGATAAAGGAAGGGAGGGAGGAAGAGAGGGAGGAAAAGAAACATTGATGTGACACATTGATTGTTTGCATCCTGCATGTGCCCCAACGGGGGTCCTGGATTGAACCTGCAACCCATGTATGTGCCCTTGACTTGACTGGGAATTGAAACCATGACCCTTTGGTGCATGGGCTGATGCTCTAACCACTGAGCAGCTCCATCCAGGACCTAAGTATTTAAAACACTAATTTTGGGTATCACAGAATATTTTTCTCACAGAAGATGCCAATTGTGTCATAAAAATAACCACGGGTTTGTGAGAAACAAACAACATTCTTGGTTTTAGTCCCCAGATCTAAGAACACATCCTTTCCTCCTGGTACAGTGAAGAAAGGGGCCCACCTTCTGAGATCAGCTGTAACCGGGGCCTGGTTTTCTTTTCACACGTCGTATCCGTCCGCAGCACGCTCTTTTTGTCTGAATCTGTCTTTCCACATGTACCTTCTTAGGAAGTTTACACATGCTTAAATTTCTCCCATTCTAAAAAAAAGTGCCCCCTTGACTTCCTTTCATAACAACTGCTTAAGGAGTATTTTAAAACGTGTTTTCTTCATTTTCCCCCACTTCCCACTCACTTTCCAACTCATTCTATTTTAGACCCTTAGTCTTCCACTCAAAGTGTTTTCATTAAAATCACCAATGTTTTCTGTCACCAAAAATGATACTTCTTAGATATTGCATGTCCTATAAGCATCATTTTATCCTATTTCTCCTTCCTTTAAAAGCTCTACTTATGTTAAGTGTCATTTTTGTTTCTATTTCTTCTCCTTCTTTACTCTCCTGTTAGGTTCTCTGTGAAACCATTTTCTTATTCTTGCACACTCTTCCATAGCAATCCCATTAATTCCAAAGGCTGCCATGATTATCTCCACGCCAACAACTCCCACATTGTTATTTTTAGGCCAGATCCCTTTCCTGGGCTTCAGATTTCCATATTTGAGTGCTTACTTGATATTTCCACTTACATATTATCTCAACAGCTTCATCTAACTGTTTAAACTAGAAATCTATGAATCACACTGAACTCCACAGCTTCTTACTCCCACTTCTAATAAAAACTAAAGGCTGTTTTCCAAAAAAAAAGATTTCAAGCACTTTATTGTGTTTCGTCTTTTTCTTATATTTTAATTTTTTATTGTGGTAAAATAAATGTAACCTAAAATTTGCTATTTTAGCAATTTTTAAGTGAACAGTGCAGTGGCATTAAGAGCATTCACATTGTTGAATGTGTTTAGGAAGAAGGATGAATGCATGAAGCAAGTACTTTCTAGCTTTATTTCCCACTATTCTCCTTTTGCTTAATGTGCTTCATTGTTCCACTTAAAAATTATTTAAGCTTCCGAATGGCTTTGCTTGCTTATAGCTTTTGCACCTGCTATTCCATCTCTTGGGATTCTCTTGCTTTGACATCTTCCTTCATGCCTATCTGAGTCATACAATGGGATAGCTCAGAAGATCTAGAGTGACCAATGTAGGCTATCCCCTCTTGTTGGCTGGCCCCATACTACTGTGCAAATCTTGATTTTATTACTCAGTGCTCTTACAACTACAAGATCAATCTTTTTTCATGAGATTTAGATCTATCAGAAGATAATGTCTAGCACATTTCTGAGACTTAATAAATATTTGTTGAGTGTGTGAATATTTCAGATATTCATTGATGTTCTATGTTCCAAGCACTGTATTCTGTGCTAGCAATACAGGAATGAGCCAAAACAAAGCCATTATTCTCTTGGAGATGCAATGCTAGTAAGATGAGATTGATAATAAAGCAACATGAGTAAATTTATATCAGTTTATAATAATGCTAAGAATAAAATTAAAGCATGGATGGGGAGAGTAACTGGCATGCTATTTTAAATAAAGTCTTTTTGATAAGATTGCTTGACCAGATACCTGAATGAAATGAGGTGCCATGGTGGGTATCCAAGAGAAGAGTAATTCAGAAAGAGGGATTTCCAAGTGGCATGAAGCAGTGTGTGCTTGGTCTAGTCAAGTAGGAAGGCTAATGTACATTGAGTAGGGCTACTCAGAGAGTGAAAAGAGCAGAGCAGGTGACAGGTCATGTAGGCTCTTTAAGACCATGGTTAGCACTTGGAGGGAAATAGTAAGCTACTGCAGGGTGTGAGCACAAAGGGGACATAGTATGATTTACTTTTTAAAAAGAAGCCTCTGCTGATTTGCAAAGAGTAGGCTACAGGAGTTAGTATGGACAGGGAACTCATACAACTTAACAAAAGGAAGCTAACCCAATCAAAAAATGGGCAATGGACCTAAATAGATACTTTTCGAAAGAGGACATAAGGAAGGCCAAGAAGCATATGAAAACGTGCTCAAAGTCACTAATCATCCGAGAGATGCAAATCAAAATGACAATGAGGTACCATCTCACACCTGCTAGAATGGCTATTGTCAACAAATCAACAAATGACAAGTGCTGGAGAGGATGTGGAGAAAAAGGAACACTCGTGCACTGCTGGTGGGGATGCAGACTGGTGCAGCCACTGTGGAGAACAGTATGGAGTTTCCTCAAAAAAACTAAAAATGGAACTCCCATTTGACCCAGTAATCCCGCTTCTAGGAATATATCCCAAGAAACTAGAAACATCAATCAAAAAGGATATATGCACCCCTATGTTCATAGCAGCACAATTTACAATATCTAAGATTTGGAAACAGCCTAAGTGCCCATCAGCATATGAGTGGATTAGAAAACTGTGGTACATCTACACAATGGAATACTACACTGCTGTAAAAAGGAGCACTTAAATGTTTGCAAGAGCATGGATGGACCTGGAGAGCATTATGCTAAGCAAAATAAGTCAGTCAGAGAAAGATAAATATCACATGATCTCACTCATTTGTGGAATATAAAGAACAACATAATTTGATGAACAAAAACAGATCCAGAGACAGAGAAGCATTGATCAGACCATCAAACCTCAGAGGGAAGGTAGGGGAGGGAGGAAATAAGGGGGAGAGATCAACCAAAGGACTTGTATGCATGCATATAAGCCTGACCAATGGACACAGACACCAGGGGGTTGAGAGCATGAGCAGGGGAGTGTGGGGGAGAGAAAGAAAATAAAACAGCTTCTCTTTGTTGAGACTGCTGTTACACAAAGGGCCTAAGAAATATATGTTATTTTTCTATAAATGATAAAGTTCATGCTTGATTTTTCAAAAGCAACCCTAGTATAAATTACAAATTTAATGTCCTGTGTCCTTATTAGTTACACTGCCAATGATAATAGAGCTAATATGTTATATTTTTATATTTCTAAGTTTGTAGAAATTTTCCCATGCCTCATTTGAATCTCCCAAAAACTTTATAAAATAAGCTGCATTTTGATGGGACAAAAAAAAAATCATAAAAGTTATTAAATGCTTACTTTATGTTGGCATGTTCCGGGTACTTGCAAATATATTACCTTTAGTTGTTAAAACAATCCAGAAGAGTCAATTTACCCTGCAAAGAAAAAAATAGCCACCTAGGAATCATGACCACTTTTTGGCCTACAGAAACGGGTGGCATCCAGGGCTCTAATGCAATTTTTCCTGGTGTAACCTGGTCCCAGTTTGATTCAATGTCAGATAAAGGAAGCGAGGCAAGCCAAATGTCTTGTCTGAGACAACCAACTTTTTTATTATAGACCTATCATCAGTGCTCTCTCTTCTGTAATCCATGCCAATGTCAGCTACTCTAGGTCCTGAATTCTCATGAGACATTGGATTCCATTTAAAGACAGGATTATACCTTTCTGCCCTTTTAGATCAGAATAATGTAGAAAATGAAAAGAAGGATTTTATTTTGACATCTCTCACATCAATGGTCATGACAAGGAAAATAGAGAAATGACATATCCATTTACCTAAGCCACTATATTCAGTTCCAAAAGTCAGAAAGAAGAGCTTACGAGCAAGATAGTCATGTCAAGTTGAACGGTGACTCTAGTCTGATAGAAACTCACTGATAAGTGTTTAACAACTGCTCTTATGGGGAGCAAGAGAGCAATTCAAAAGAAATTTTCAACCAAAAGTGGAATATTTACTTTTTTATATTTCCCTGGTGAGAAGCTATCTTGCCTATGAGAATGATTCTGAAAACAAAAACTTGAGAGAATAAAGCTAACAAGTAGTAAAATGTTAAAAGTGACAACTTAAAAATCAGTGCGAAAGTTTGTGCTGAAAGTACGTGGAACCCTATTATTAAATTCTGAGGAGAGTCAGGTGGAGCAGGAGGAGGAGGAGGCAAAGGGTGCTCCTCCAACTAGTAACTAGCTGGCCTTTCTGTCCTTATTTTGCTGTGCTTAACTTAGAAGTCTGAGTTGTGATATGTTTCCTATCCTGATATTTGGTTTAATAATTTGGATCGTGAAAACCCATGTCTGACCTCCTAGTCCTTGGTTTTCACTCAGATTATGAGTTCCATTATCTTTGCTACGGACCATTTGGTTTTTGCTTATTTCGCTTCCCCAGTTTCCAGTTTGCCTGACTTGTGACTACTTACTTATTGCATTCTCTACTTGATGTCTATGCTTCTGTATCTCATCCTGAGTGTCCTCTGACTCTAATGAACTCAAAATAGTGGCTGTAGAAAGAGCTGCTATATTCACTGAGAATGAAGATTAGTCTGCATAAGAGGTCAAGAGTCATTTGAATGTGTTTCCCAGTCCATTTTACAATCAGAAGGTCCTAGCAATAGTTCTCTGAGTCCAAAAGCCGAGATGCATCCCTGTTATCTTGGATTATGCTTTTTCTTTCTTTTTTCTTTTTTCAAAAATATATTTTATTGATTTTTTACAGAGAGGAAGGGAGGGCGATAGAGAGTTAGAAACATCAATGAGAGAGAAACATCCATCAGCTTCCTCCTGCACACTCCCTACTGGGGATGTGCCTGCAACCAAGGTACATGCCCTTGACCAGAATCAAACCTGGGACACTTCAGTCCACAGGCCCACGCTCTATCCACTGAGCCAAACCTGTTAGGGCTAGGCTTTTTCTTTAATGGAGGGAAAATCCTCTGACTCCATAATGTTATCCTTAAGGAAAAAGAAGCTATTGCTATTTGCAAAGCTATAAGCTCTCCTACAGAATGCATTGCTTTATTCATTGAATCAATAAATATTTCTTTAATGAGCAGCACACAATGGTAAAAACTGCAAGGGAACTAAAGCAAGTTAAGGCTCATACCTAACACCCTGATCTGACTAGTTCTGGACACCTGGACCCAGATATCATCTCTGAATCTTGAGAGCTGTACTGGGGTATGTTAGTGGCAACTCTCCTGGGCCCCACATAAAACATAGCATCTAATATAATGGCATCTATGTGTTTTGTCCTGTGACATTATTCAGTTTGTGTCCACTTAGGATAGATAATTACAGAGTGTAGACTTAAGAACGAAAAAAGGAGTTACATATACTTTCATCTTGTAAATTTTTAAAACTCACACATTGTTAAATAATGCTCTAATTTGACTAACCAATATCAAAAGGACTTGATGAATCTGTATAGATTGATATTTGAAATTTTTTTTTTCAGAATAAACCCAAAATGTAATAGCTTATCATATGAGAATGGGAAAACATTTTTATGAAGGTTCTTGCACTGTGATAGAGACTTGCACTGTGATAGAGTGTGTATATGTATATGATGATTTCCTATCATCCTATTTTTGTGAGTCCAAACGAGCTAAGATTGCTTTAATATCAGTATTTTAATCTGTTATATTCTGTAAAAAAAAATATTGTAATTTTTACTGTCTGTAATTTTTAACATTCCAACTGATTAAATTGGCACCTGAACCCCTTTCATGATGCTTCCGTTAATTATACATCCTTCTTTTCATTTATTTTACAAAACTTCCCAAAAGAAATATTTCCAGACCATTTTAGGACCATAAGATTCATTTCCGGAAGCAAATAAAGCCCCAGATTCTGGGTGGAGGTTATTGATCTTAAGTTAAACTCTTTCCACAAATGAGGATCCTCCCATTTATATCAGGTTATTTCTTTTGAGATTAGATACATAGAATAGTGCTCTCTGTCTCGGCATCTGAGAAAGTCATTCAGGGTTTAGTACCAGCGGTGTCACTTTCTGGTTGTGTGATTTCTCACAAGTCAGGTATTCCCTCAATCCTCACCATTCTTATCTGTTAAATTAGGATAATAATATTCCATAACTCATAGGGTTATTCTGAGGATGACACGTGATCATACTTATAAAGCACCTACTAGGGATCAAACAGTTTTCTTTCTCCGTTTGACTCCGTTAGGGCAGGGGTCCTCAAACTTTTTAAACAGGGGGCCAGTTCACTGTCTCTCAGACCGTTGGAGGGCCGGACTATAGTTTAAAAAAAAAACCTATGAACAAATTCCTATGCACACTGCACATATCTTATTTTGAAGTAAAAAAGCCAAAACGAGAACAAATACAAGATTTGTATTTGCATGTGGCCCGCGGGCCCTAGTTTGAGGACCCCTGCATTAGGGAATGCTCAGGTAGAAAGGAGAAAATAATTACACACAGGTTTGTCTTTAAGAATCCATGAGAGACATCTAATTTTAACAAAACAAAGGAGGAAGAGAGTACATGTGTATGTTGGGGGTGTGGTTTGTGGGACAGGGAGATGCTGGGTAATAAAGAATTTGCACCTTGCTAAACTCAGTTCAGTGAAATATATTTAACTAAGTGTACCAAAATCTCAAGGAGAATATGGAATGCAATGCACAATTTAAATAACCCAAGGAGGGTCATGGATGGTGTGGTGATAGTGGCAAGTCTTGGCTGACCATGTAGCCAAAACATTCGTGGTGCTAAGAACTAAACTCAGGGAACCTGAACCTCAATTCAGAGCCACTTCAGCTTTTGTATACGCCTCCGGAATGATATTCCTTGCCTTTTATTTGTTTGCATGTTTTGTTTTGTTTTAAGTTAATGCAGTGGTTTGATGACATGAACTCTAGATCACAAGCTCTTCTATAATGTAGAACTGTTCTGGATCAGTTTAGTCCAAACTTGAGTTTACTTCTGACCAAACAATCTTAACATTCCCAGGATAAGCAATTCAGGTTCCTGAAATGTGTTTCCCTTATAACAATGACAAATTTCAAAGCATTTCTGTAGCAATCTTGTCCTATTTTCTTGTTCACTTACTGAAGTATAAGAGATGACAAGCTTCCTCTGACAGGGTTTTAATTAGTTTCCATATGTGATGTTTATACCATGTGGTCCTGAAATTTTCCTTTTTTTTTTTTTATGAGAAAAAAAGGCCACTTAAACTGTTTTAATTATTTACCTGCATCAGTTCTTATAGTCCTCAAACAGATGGCTTTCACACTTTCTTGCTTGCTTATGCTTCTGATTTTTAAAAAGCTTTGTTCTTTTTTCTTTTTAAAAAATTTTTTCTTTTTCATCCCCTCCCGAGGGTATTTTTCCATTGATTTTTAGAGAGAATGAAAGAGAGAGAGAAACATACATGTGAGAGAAACACATCGATTGGTTGCCTCCTGCACAAGCCCCAACCAGGGCCCTGGCAGGGGAGTAGCCTGCAACCAAGGTACATGGCCCCGATCAGAATCGAACCCAGGACCCTTAGGTCCACAGGCTGACGCTCTATCCACTGAACCAAACCGACCAGGGCTAAAAAAGTTTTGTTCTTATCCCAGCAATTCAGATGGACTGGTTTACTTTCTGAGCAATTGATTAAAGAAAAAGTAAAAGTAAAAGATTGTAGGTCAACCAGAACAGTGGTTCTCAACCTTGGCTGCACATTAGAATCACCTGGGAATCTTTTTAAAATCCTGATTTCTGGGCCTCATCCTCCGGAAATTCTGTTTCTTTGTTATGGGGTGAGGCTACAACATTAGTAACAAAGAAACAGAATTTCCGGAGGATGAGGCCCAGAAATCAGGATTTTAAAAAGATTCCCAGGTGATTCTAATGTGCAGCCCAGGTTGAGAACCACTGAACTGGAAGGATTTTTTGCAGTTAAACTCAATTGCAGGCAATGACTAAAATGAATTTAAATTTCCTTTCCTAAAGGGTGGAGAATGCTGCCCTCTGATTTCTGACAGGACAGTGCTTATAGGACTTTTTCAATACGGACAAGATGTGGGGGCGTGGGGGTGCAGAGGGTGCTGTGGGAGCCAGTGGCAGAGAAGGAGGTTGCTGCTTGGTTTGAGCGCCGCGTGGTTTCCATGGCTGCACTAAGCCAATAGCCAGCTTTGGTAAGGGTAAATCATTTTGTACAGGCAGATGAGGCACTTATCTCAGACGTGATTTATTTCAAATACAGATAAATCTTTCCATCCTTGTAGCTGAGGGTGCCAACTATACTGTCGCATGGGAGTTAAGCAGAGATATGTACCTTCCCTGTCCCTTCCTCTTTCTCTCACCCTGGCTAGTCTTACGCCTGGCAGAGAGCAGTACACGGGTGGGGTGGAAGGCAAGTGTCCCAGCTCTGACGATTCCTTCTGCTTTCAGAGGTTCCCCTAACCCTCTTTGCCAGCCTGGAATCCCCTTTCCCACATTTCTGTGTGACATTCACCTTCTTCAAGAAGCTTCTATCCAAGCTCATCATCTACCTTAGTTACCCCCCAAAAGAATTTTGTTTGAGATTTACCACATGAGCATTTATTCTTATTCACATATTTTTATTTGAACTCTCATTTTTAATATAATGTAAATCCCGTGTCCGTAACTAGATTTTGAAATCCTTCAAAGACCAGACAGACAGATGCTCCTTTCATGCTGTGTAAACGCATGCCTGATGCTCATTCCGGAGGCTTTGCGAGTCCCCTCCTCCTCCCTCCCAGCCTCTCTCTGAGTCGAATGGGTTCCCAGGTTCTTTCCTCTTGATTTTCCTGCTTCAACCTGTTTCTTTCGTTTGGGGAGGTGTGGTCACTGAGCCTCATCTGATACTGCCTCATTATTTATTACTCCACTTATCTATAAATAACATTATATCTTATGCACTGTAACAACGGTCCCAAATATTCACTAGGCTTCTCAGTCTCCACCTTATAACCTGCTTCTCCTTTAGCAAATGGCTTTGCCTCCTGTTATATTACAACATTTGTGGCCCTTTGCCTCCTTTCTGCCCTCCCCTGATTTTCTCTGTATTTTCCCATCTGTCTCCTCTGCATCTCCTGCCCCTGAAGGTGTACCCTTTCCCCCGCCCAGTGCTGCTGCTGATGTATGGGTTACCACAACTTTGATCTCAATTGCCCCGCCTTTAAGACATGTTCAGACCTGTCTCTGACACAGAGAAATTTCCCAAGATGCATTTTTGAATGAACAAATGATTGGTCTTTTCTACTGTAAAAATCCAACTGATGGGATGTGCCTTAACTATATGAACATTATATGGAGGGCATACTTGTTTATCTCACTAACATTAAATAGGCTGGGAGCAGGGGGAAAAAGGCAATAACCTTGGCTTTTATTTCACAGGTTAGAATCCATGGTCATATGGCAACATCACTGCAACAGTTATGGGAAAACTCTCTAGCTGTCCGTCTACTCCCAGCTCTATATCATGGAAGAGGGCAGCACAAGGAAAATCACTTCACTGGTTAAGCCATCTAAGCCTAGAGTTTGCTTGACAGTTTTTTGGTTTTTGGGTTTTTTTTAGTAATAGACTCTATTTCTTTAAAAAATATTAAAGTCTTCTCCCACCTGCATGCACAGTTTAGGAATCAGAAATGGGAAACAGCCACGAAATACTGGATACCCTTTCGTGAAGTTTCATTGTCCAAGATAATGGATCCATTCTTCCTTTTTATTATTAAATTCATTGGGGTGACATTGGTCAACATGAACATATAGGTTTCAGGTGTGGGTTTCTACGTTACAAGATTGATCCATTATTCTTGACTTCCTTGCTAGCTCCAAATGCCAATTTTTGTCCCTCCAGCCAGTAAGGCTGATACAGTTTTTGTATGTTGCTCTCTGGCTGGCTTTTATGCCTCATGAATAGAAGTAGCAAAGGATCTTAAGTGAAAAAAATAGCATGTCAAGCAGAGGACTTGCCATAGAACATTTACTTTCTCTTGGGAATATTTTGTTGTTGTTTTGTTTTTAGTAGAAAGCTTAGTCCAAGATAAATTACTCTTGTATAGCTGCAAGCAAAAACCCCAATAGAGGATTTTAAGCAGAAGAGTAGAATTACATGACTTGAGTTACTTTTTATTTTGTTGTTTAATTTTTTATATTTTTTGCAGTTTTATTTTTTAAATTTTATCTTTATTGTTGAAAGTATTACAGATGACCCCTTCCACCTCTCTCCTACCTCCTTCCCTAGGCCTTCACTACACTATTGTCTGTCCATGGGTTACGCACATATGCATATAAGTTCTTTGATTAATCTCTTCCTGCTGCCTATCCCCACCTCTGAAATTCATCAGTTTCTGGATCTATTTTGTTCATTAGATTCCACATGTAAGTGAGGTCATGTAATACTGTTTTTCTCTGACTGGCTTATTTCACTTAGCATGATACTCTCCAGGTCCCTCCATGCTGTCTCAAAGGGTAAGAGATCCTTATTTTTTTTTTTTTTTACTGATGCATAGTATTCCATTGTGTAAATGTACCATAGCTTTTTTATCCACTCATATACTGATGGGCACTTGGGCTATTTCCAGATCTTAGCTATTGTAAATTATGTTGCTACATACATAGGGGTACATATATTCTTTCTGATTGGTGTTTCAGTATTCTTAGGATATATTCCTAGAAGTGGGATCACTGGTACAAATGGCAGTTCCATTCTTAATTTTTTGAGGACACTCCATACTGTTTTCCGCTATGGCTGTGCCAGCCTGCATTCCCACCAACAGTGCACCAGGTTTCCCTTTTTTGAGTTACATTTTAGAATCGACTGTGTGGAAAGGGTAAAATTGAGAAGAAGAATTAGGAGAACTATTGAAATAGTCCAAGTGAGAGATGAGCATTATGAAAACATCAATAGCTCATTCTCTCCCCTGTGTGTGGGGTCATTCTGGAATGTAAGACCGAAGAGCCATGGCCATTGACTTTAAATCTCATCTTACTGTGGTCTCAGTTTAACTTTTTTCTGGATATCACATATAAGTTGATATAATGAACATTAAATGATCCTACAGCACCACTCTAAATATGTAGAATATAAGCATTTAATCAACCTTCTCCCTCCTATATAATTTCATTTCCATAAATGAGTATATGGATATAAGTTAAATGCCAAGGATGTCATTATATTTGGAAGAAAATTTAAGGGATCTGTAAGATAATATCTATTTATTATTACTCCTTTGAAATTTAAACATTCTGCACTCTATCTTCCAGCTACCTCATCATGGATAAAAAATCATAGATGATATAAGGAGGATATTCATAAATTCCTTAAGCATATAATAATAATAATAATTTGAATAGAAAAAAACTGACAACTAAAACAAAGAATGTAAAAGTTCACCTTTTCTCTCCTTGCTTCTGTAGTTTTATAGAAACAGCAATTTAAGAAACATATTTCACTTCTTTATTTTTAGGAAATTGAAATAGACAAATTGTTAAATATAAATTTCCTCAAATTGTTTACAGTAGTCAAGTGATTGGATGCTTCAAAATCTGGCTCAGTTGCAGTTGGATTGCTAATATGCCAAAGTAAGTTCTGAATACGTAAATTGTTTTATTATCAGCAAAATGACCCCCCAAACCTGCATCCGAGCTCCTGGTATAAGACAATGGCAGTAGGAATTGCTAAGACTAGTCTCTCATGGGTAATTAATGCAGAGCATTGAAGAAAAATGTATTATTAATGGGTTATACTTAGTACATAAGATTTAGTCAGCAAGTGAAAAGCAGTTTTTTGTTAAACAATAAGTGTTGACTCAGTGAAACAATTCTTTCTAAATTTTCCAAGGGAGTTTCATTGATAGAAAAAAATTTTATGTCAGGTAAGCCCTGCTGTCCTCTATCCTCTCATTTTCTATGATTTATTTAAAAATGCTTTGAGCACTTTTTATGAAAGAGACAAAGATAAGTAGGCATTCCCCTTATTGTCTTGATGTGAGGTAGAATATTATAGCTAAGAAGAGAGGTACAAATATAAAATGTGGTACTTGTAATAAACAGAAGTTCACTCTGACAAGGGAATTACAGTAAGCCTACAAAATAACAATGTCCCTTGATCTGTATCCTAATAAACTGGTTGCACCTTTGGGGACATGGGAAAGATTTCATAATGAAGCAAAAGTACCAAATTAGACATGAACCAAAGAAAGGTCCTTGGTAAGAAACAAAAAATAGGTCAAAATGTATATAAGGTTAAAAAAGTTAGGTTGAGGCCAGAGTGTTAAGTAATATAAAGTTTAATTTTTATTCCTGGGGTAATTTGGGACCACTGCAAGTTCTTGAGATGACACGTCTTGTGTTGTGCATGAAAAGATTATCTCTATACAAGTACTGCATTAGATTAATGGAAGAGTAAAAATATTTGAAGTGGAGAGACCCATTCGGAGCTCATTAAAATAGACTAGCTAACTGATGTTAGGGCTCTAGTTGAACAGCAATAGAACCAAGATAAACCAGTTTTTGTTTCTACTTAAATTATGCTCCTATATTATTGGATCTATATAGTTTAAATTCAAATTTGATTTATTAAAAAGTAAAAGTGGAGGTAAAGCTATAAATATTGTCTAAGCTATAAATATTGTCTCTATCTATCTATCTACTCTCTCTCTCTCTCTCTCTCTCTCTCTCTCTCTCTCTCTCTCTCTCTATATATATATATATATATATATATATATATATATACATATATGGTATATCTTTTTTAAGAAATTCAAAAACATATTTTGTCCATGAGGGAGATGCATTAGTCCAGGTGATGAGGTGTCCATGCCAGGCAGGTTGGTGATTGTGTTCCCCAGGTAGCAGGGTCTGAGAAAAAGGTTTACATTCAGGAAATTGAATGGGGATTGCCCTTCGTTTATCACCTTTGAGGGGCTAAGTGGACTGAGGGAAAATTTGAGCTAAAAAATAATTGTAACAAAAGCTTCAACCAATCTTTCAAGAAACTCAAGTTAACACTTAGGGTTCTCCTGGATCAGGGGAGTTAACATTTGTATCACCATATATAATATTTAAGAAATAATCCTCAGAGTGGGGCTTGTCAGTGGGTCAGCTACCAGTACTCTCGACAGTGGAAGAAATGAGTGCTTCAGTCCTGAGAAGACTGGTGTGACCATCCAGGCAATCTATATATATATAAAAGGCTAATATGCTAAGTGTCCGTCCAACTGGTTGCTATGATGTGCACTGACCACAAGGGGGCAGATGCTCAACACAGGAGCTGCTGAGCTTCAGTGACTTGGCAGTGGCGGTTCTCGGGTGATGCACTCTGAAACCAGAGAGGGAGGAGCCAGATTCCTTGTGGGGCTGCTCAATTCCACCTTTGGCCATGGGTTATGTTGTTGCTGGAGCACTGCCAGCCCGAATCTGGTTTACTGCACACTTGCATTTGGGTTCCACACCCTGTAGGACAGCAACTTTGCAGAGTGCCCTCTCGCATTCCAGGACCCCTCGGGGGTTGTTGCAGAGTCGATTTTGGCCCACTCGCTGCAGGCCAGGCCGAGAGACTCCACCTGTCAGAGGGAGCCTACTCACTCTGCAGACACCCTTAGAGCCACAGCACCACCCCAGGTGTGGCTGGCGGGAGAGAGACCATGGGAGGTTGGCTCTAGGGCATATCCGGCCTCTCTCGCCCAGTCCTGCCCCACCGGCCACCTTCTAATTAATTTCCTTTCAATGTGCATGAATCTGTGCACTGGGTCATTAGTATTCAATAATAAAGTATGATAAGGAATAGAGGTGAGGGGCCATGTGTTATCTGAGGTCTCTAGAAAGAGAGTGTCAGCATTGTGGGGTAAATAAGAAGCAATTTCCATGGAAAGAGTTAAATTGGCATTGAGTCATACCATGATTTAATAAATCATTCCCCTACTGTTAATTCTTTTCTAACATTTTACCATAATATTATAATAAGTATATCATTAGCCATAGTTTTCTATTGGAAAATTCCTTTGGAATATTTGCTTTAATGTGTTTCAATCTTTATATTTTAGAGAGGAATATAAATACTGATTCCATAAAGGATAGAATCTGTCCATTTAAAAAAATTCTTCAACTAGATGAGTGCATGACTCCATTCATTCAAGTCTTAATCTAACATGAACTAATTTGCTGTCTGGAAGCCTTAAACTAAAGCATTAAAGGTTACTCATGAATCTTAAGATTTATGTTAATCCTGCTCATATCCTAGTTGTCCCTTTCAAGCAATGTTATCCAATGAGTCACACAGTTTTACAATGTACGCTTATTCTGAATTCAAAAGGCACTAATATGATCTAGTTCATTACTGGCTGCTTCAATCTTCGTGGCTGAATGATCCAGGCAGGAATAAGAGGTAAGGAATCATGTCATTATTACTGCAGGATGATTCTACAACTTGTGGTCAGAAATAATTATGACAATGTGTCCAATAACTGATTACTATTTTTAAAGATTTTTAAATTGAGTTTTAGAAAGACAGGAAGGGAGAGGGAGAGAAACATGGATCTGAGAGCAGAACATTGATTGGCTGCCTCCTGCATGTCCCTTGCAGGATGAAGCCCACAACCTGGGAATGTTCCCTGATTGGGAATCTAACCAGCAACCTTTCTGTGCATGGACAATATCCAACCAGCCGAGCCTCTCTGGCCAGGGCTAACTGTGATCATTTTTTACCTTTTATCACTATCAGACCACTGCCTAACTTTTAGTGAGAGCACATATACATAGCAATATGGCAGAGTTGTATGTGGTGACAGACTTAAGGAGTGCAGAGGTTCTACATGGGATTTCTGATTCAAAATGTTTGGGGCAGGAGCTCCAAATGTGTGCTTTCAGAGCTGTTCAGGTGATTTTGACATAAAACTAAGCCTGAGAAGCATTGTCTAGGTCATTCCGCTCCATTTCTCTGGATTTTAATGGCAAAAAGAAAAGGCAGTCAAGTTTCCCAGATTGTTTCTTGTTGAGAGTCCTGTCAGGTATATTCACGGAAGGTTATGTATTGAGGCTGTCTGATCAAAACATTTCCTGTTCCTGTTTATTTTAACATCACAATCATCTGCTATACTCATACACTTCTAAAAAGGTTTAATAAGTTATTAGGTATGCACATACAAATATTGCAGATAAATAGGGCATTTTGGTAGCATAGTAATATTGTTGCATCAATGATGCAAATAAGTAAAATACTTAAGTAGAAATCTTGTTTATTTTCTCTACAATATTTTTTTCCTGTTGTAAATACTTTTCCCATTCTTGACGTTATTCCCATTAACAAAATGTTACTTGCATTTACACTAATGATGACTTAAATCATCATTTCTTAATGTTATGCAAATAAAATTAGGGTACTGATTGCTACTACCAATGGGGATTTTCAATCTGGGCACATAATAAAATAACTAACACATTCATACCTTTAAGTAATAGGTGCTGAACTAGGTGCATTAAATCGTTTTAACTAAGCACCTATATGCTAGGCATTTTGCTAGGAATTCTGTATTCGGTTAATCTTCAAAACAATTTAGGCGTGCTCTAGCCGGTTTGGCTCCGTGGATAGAGCATTGGCCTGTGGACCGAAGGGTGCTGGGTTCGATTCTGGTCAAGGACACGTACCTCGTTTGCAGGCTCCTCCCTGGCCTGGGCCCTGGTGGGGCTGATGCAGGAGGCAACCAATCAATGTGTTTCTCTCACATCAATATTTCTCTCTGTCTTTCCCTCTCTCTTCACTCTCTCTAAAAAAAAAAAAAAACAATAAAAGAATATAATCAATGAGGATTAAAAAAACAAAAACAAACAAACAAAAAACATAGGGGTTAGAGAGCAGCCTTGCCCTCCACCATGCAGATTGTGTAGTGGAGACTCAGAGAAGTTAGGCCAGTTGTCCAAAACCTCACAGCACATAACTGAAGCCAAATTGAGTGCAGGCCAATCCCATTCTAAAGCATTTGCCTTTTGTCTTACATACATATAATGACTAACATTTTTATGCTAGTGTCCTGGGCGAACATCACTTATTATTTCTATATATAACTTTTTTTTTTTTAGCTGACAGAGTAGAAATGCAAGGTAGGAAAGCAGTGTGTTATGAAACAGGAAATCTACACTGATCTTATTTCTTAACCAAACGAATTCATATCATAAGAATATAAGATCATAGACTTTGAAATCAAAGAGCTTTGGGGCAAAGTGCTTCTACTAACAGCTTTCCCCTATTAGCTTTATTTAGCTTCTTCATCTGAAAAATCGGGGGAAATATGAAACCTATAGCTTAGCATTGTTGAGAAAGCTTAATGCAAAACTACCTATTTTACAAAATACCAGTTAAAAAACACTTACATAATAGGTACTTTATAATATAGTAATTGTTATCATAAACAATAATTCTTATTAGATAATCAGCCATATTATTACCTCTTTTAGCTTCAGGAAAATAGGATATTATGTTTAAAGAACTGAGGGCTTACATAAGTAGATGTTACTGATATTATTATAACATTAACACTGAGTGGCCAGATTATTATGACCACCTGACGTTTGTAGGCAAATTAGCCGCACACTGCATCGTATGGGATATGGAAGCCGAAGACCTGTTCGAACACCTTTGCTGTCTGCAGTTACCAAGATAAAACGTCTCCAATTTGCACAGGAACACAAGGATTGGACAGTCAAGCATTGGAAAAAAGTCATGTGGTCCGATGAATCACGTTTCCAGGTGCATCATGCAGATGACAGAGTGAGAATTTGGCCGAAACAGCATGAAAGCATGCACCCCACATGCATGAGTACAACCCTTCAAGCTGGTGGGGGCAGTGTTATGGTTTGGGGCATGTTTTCCTGGCATGACTTGGGCCCTTGAATTCATGTGGAACGATGTCTGAATAGCACAACATACCGAAGTATCATTGCTGATCAAGTTCATCCTATCACGTTGATGGCATATCCCAATGGAGATGGCTTCTTCCAACAAGACAATGCGCCATGCCACGGTACTCATATTATGCAGGAGTGGTTTCAAGAACATGAGGGAGACTTTACCTTGCTTAGGTGGCCCCCACAATCACCAGATCTCAATCCAATTAAGCATTTGTGGGAGGAACTTAAAAGAGCCATCAGGCAGCTGGTTCCACAGCCATTAAATCTCACAGAACTGGACAGTGCTATTCATCAGGCACGGTGTTGGATTCCTTGCATCACCTTTCAACATCTCATGAAGTCAATGCCAAGAAGAATCGCTGCAGAATTGAAGGCAAAAGGTGGCCCAACAAAGTACTGATGGGGTGGTCATAATAATCTGGCCACTCACATTCAAATATATCCCACGTTTAAAGGCTGTTAAATCGCATTATTTGCCCATATCTTCAGAAAAAAAATCACTCCTACTGTCGTGGTAAACAACTTGCTTTCCTATTTATAATGGCCTGGCCCTCTAGCAACTTCAGCGTGAAATTATAGCTAATTTGCCTACAAACGTCAGGTGGTCATAATAATCTGGCCACTCAGTGTATAAACCTTTTTATAATAATGTAAAGGTCTGTGAGCATTTTTTATACCACAACTCCAAGTTATATTATTTTTCAAGTCCAATTGTGAGAACCAAGTTCACTAAATCATGGACACATGTACCTTTTGGTGGGTTGTCCCACCAGCCTAGTGCTTATAAGTTGAGTTTGGTCAGAGGACTTCAGTATCCTCCTAGCTAAAGGTTAAAGCAATTGAGAGAAAAGTAAAAATTAAAAAAGAGATTATCAGGTTTGTGTCAGATGAAGGAAGGACTAGAATCAAATGCATATGAACACTGGCAAAGAGAAAGACAATGTAAAAAAGAGATTAAATGAACTTTAAGAGGGAGAAGCATGAAGCCAAAGAAACTCACTAAATGGCTTTAGGCTTCCCAGTAAAGAGTAACACAAAGTCTTATAGCAACAGTGAGGGAACAAAAGAAATTTGGAATTTGATAGTTAGTATGTTTGTCACCATAGATCTGAGAAATGCCACTTAGAGATTAATTTCTGAGTAGTGTGCCATTGTGGGATAGACCACATTTTATCTATTCATCTATTGAAGGACACTTTTACCATTTCCAGTTTGTAATGTAATAAAGTTTGAAGATTCGTGTACAACTCTACCACCTCTAGAATCCCTGTGGTTTTTAGAGGATAGCTAGCTCGCTGAGGAAATCAGAGCAAAATAATGAACAATCTATTGAAGAGAATTTGTAGTGTGTGTGGCTAGGTATCCAAGCCAGTGACTACTCAAACTTCTGATGTAGTTTTAGTTCCAGTGTTCCTTACTATCCCTTTCACATATCAATTTTTTAAGTGCCTTTCAAATTTGGAGAGACATGCAAAGAGTTTATGCTAAATTTTTAAATAAAAATAGATTGTGCATTTTCTTAGCCAAAAGGTGTCATTTTACTAAGACAAGCTGTCATCACCATAAAAGTATAAACTTCTGTCCATGGAAAAATCCAAAATCTATACTTCTGTTCTTCCTCTGTGGAAAATGTTATCTTTATTTACTTAGAGCTGCTTTTGCTGGTAGAAATAGCAACCATTTGCTTTAGATTAAATATGTTTTGAAATGTCATAGCTCTCTTTCCTCCATCCCCATCCAAGGAACTCTTCTCCATGTAAAATTTGTTAACATTTTTTATGAAGAAGAAATAGATGTTATTTAAATTGCATAGTGGATAGGGGTATGTCCTGAATGAAGTATCCGTACTATGCCAGTCAGCAAATGTATAAACTTGTACATGTTCCTACCTATGTCATAATACAAGGTAAAGAACTATGAATTTTAGAAATACTAGATGCACTTGTGTTAAGACCACTGCAATGACTTTAGCAATATATGTCTAGTTCTTTGCCCCAGGACATGCTGAACACATGATGAGGGGGTGTCCTGGTGGTGGTGAAAGCACTTGGGGTGGGGGGAGAAAGGATGCAGCAGTTTCCTACAGACCCAAAGATTTACATTCTGGATTTGAGTTGTATGAATGGCTCATAGTTAACTGAAGCAATCACATTCTTCAGCTTAGAGACATTTACTCAGCACATGTATATATAAATAAACTTCTCTGGGTCAGGCATTACTAAACCCTGGATAAACAACTTTGGACCAAATCAGCATAGGTCCCGACTTCAGTAACTTATAACTGGGTGCATATACCTCTCCATTTTCAATGAAGCTATATGCTGCTTTGTGGATCTGATCAATATTATAAAAGCAGAGACTCTTACTATCCAGCCATGAAACGATATGGAGGAATCTTAAATGCATATTGCTAAGTAAAAGAGCCAATCTGAAAAGGCTACATACCACATAACAACAACTGTATGACGTTCTGGAAAAGATAAACTATGAAGACAATAAAAAAATCAGTGGTTGTCAGGGGTGGGGAGATATAAATAGGCAAAGCACAGAGGATTTTTAGGGCATTGAAAATACTATGTGTGATATAATCTATATATATAAAAGGCTAAGTGTGCGTCCTTCCCACTGACCGGTAGCTATGATGTGTGATGACCACCAGGGGGCAGACGCTCAATGCAGGAGCTGCCATGATGTGCACTGGCCATTTATTTATTTATTTATTTTATTTCTGGGCTTTCTCTTCTTTTTTTTTTTTTCTTAGTAAATCTTTATTGTTCAGATTATTACATTTGTTCCTCTTTTTTTCCCCCCATAGCTCCCCTCCACCCAGTTCCCACCCCACCCTCTGCCCTTACCCTCCCACTGTCCTCATCCCTAGGTGGACAATTTTTGTCCAGTCTCTTCCCACGTCCCCACACCCCTTTCCCCACCAAGAATAGTGAGTCCATTCCCTTTCTATGTCCCTGATTCTATTATAATCACCAGTTCATTCTGTTCATCAGATTATTTATTCACTTGATTCTTAGTTTCACTTGTTGATAGATGCATATTTGTTGTTCATAATTAGTATCTTTACCTTTTTCTTCTTCTTCCTCTTCTTAAAGGATACCTTTCAGCATTTCATATAATACTGGTTTGGTGGTGATGAACTCCTTTAGCTTTTCCTTATCTGTGAAGCTCTTTATCTGACCTTCAATTCTGAATGATAGCTTTGCTGGATAAAGTAATCTTGGTTGTAGGTTCTTGGCATTCATCACTTTGAATATTTCTTGCCACTCCCTTCTGGCCTGCAAAGTTTCTGTTGAGAAATCAGCTGATAGTCGTATGGGTATTCCCTTGTAGGTAACTGAGTTTCTTTCTCTTGCTGCTTTTAAGATTCTCTCTTTGTCTTTTGCTCTTGGCATTTTAATTATGATGTGTTTTGGTGTGGTCCTCTTTGGATTCCTTTTGTTTGGGGTTCTGTGCGCTTCCTGGACTTGTAAGTGTATTTCTTTCACCAGGTAGGGGAAGTTTTCTGTCATTATTTCTTCAAATAGGTTTTCAATATCTTGGTTTCTCTCATCTTCTGGCACCCCTATAATTCGGATGTTGGTAAGCTTGAAGCTGTCCCAGAGGCTCCTTACACTATCTTCGTATTTTCGGATTCTTTTTTCATTTTGCTTTTCTGGTTGGGTGTTTTTTGCTTCTTCGCATTTCAAATCATTGACTTGTTTCTTGCGCTCCTCTGGTCTGCTGTTGGGAGTCTGTATAATATTCATTATTTCAGTCCGTGTATGCTTAATTTCTAGTTGGTTCTTTATCACAACATCGATGGTCTCATTAGATTTCTTGAGGATCTCAATAACTTTATCGGCGGCTTCTAGACAGTTCTTGAGAGACCTTAAAAGTGTGGTTTTGAACTCAATATCCCCCATTGACAGTTTTGTCCTGTTTCTTTGTCTCCGCATTGTTTATGCTTTCTTGGTGCACCCCCTTGTGGTCTTTGTGTGCAGTCTTGTTGTAGTTAAGCCTTGATTGTTGTAGTTAATACTAGGGGGATTTGACCTCCAGGCCATCTGGCTGTGAGAATCAGCTGTGTCTGCAGTGGGAAAACTTCTGTCCTCTAGGGAGGTGCTAATCTAGGCTTTGCCTGAGGCTATCTGGCAAATGGCTCTGCGCAGGGCTTGGGCAGGGCAGGTCGCACGGGATCAACAGAGCGGGAGGAGGGAGCAGTTATGGCTGCTCTCAGTCCCGTCCCCAGAGGCTCTGCCTCTCAGAGTCCCAGCAACCGCTGCAAACCTTGGAGAGAAAGCTGCCCTCGCGTTCCGACCGATGCCAGACAGTCCCGCTTCTCCCGTTTGAGTCTGGGTCCCTAGTGACTCGCCCAGAACTGGAGCTCAGAATCTGAGACTCCCTCCCGATTGAAAACGACAACCACGCCCTCAGCTACCAGCCCGCTCCATCGCTTATCTCTGCACCTTTGTATTTTCCGCACTGCGCCTCCTCTGAGTCTCATAAGCAGTTCTCTTTCCTTCTAGTTGAAGAATTTCCCCTCAGCCAGTCTTCCTGTGGTTCTGGGCGATGTCCGTTCCGTCTTTTAGTTGTATTTGTGAAGTGGTTGTTTGAGGCAGCTAACTCCGGTGTTTACCTATGCCGCCATCTTGGTTTTCTCTGCACTGGCCATTTAAAAATAAATGGCACCACGAACCTGGTGCCGCAAACCAACACTTGGCTTCCCCAAGTGGGACACAGGCCCCACCACCACCCTGGAGCAACACCCCACCAAATCGAAGCCAACACTGCCAAGACCCCCTGGCACAAAATGCAGCCCACAGCACCGACCAGCCCAGAAACGGTCACTGTGGGCACCTGGTAATGACGTCACATAGCAACACCCAGCTTCCTCTCCCTAGTGACTAGCCTCCTTGAAGTTTCTTCAGCCCAGGAACCCGACTTGCTTTATAGCCAGCTGCAAACATTTTACAGTTCAACCAAATGTTTGTGAAGCATTTTCCAGTGCCTCATCTCATTTGTTCTTCACAGAAGTCCTGGAGTAGATAGGAGACTCGGTAGAACCATAATTTCTTTTCATTAGCAAGACAATGGAGATTTAGAATGTTTAGAAACTTGACCCAACTGAAAAGAAGTAAGAAATGGTGGAACTTGAAAATGACTTCAGATTTTCTTACTGCGCAGAATATAGTCAAACACTGCTACATTTAAATATTTTACCTTTATTTCTCCCTGCATGATCTACAATAATAACCTGCTTTGTGTTGATATATACTGGTGTATTCCTGACAATTATCTGAAAGAGAAGTTGGGGTGCTTCACTGGGCTGGAAAAAGTTTAGATAAATCAGAAAGCAGGTCTAATTAAGCAAGTTTATCAATATATATGAAAGGCTAAATTGACTCACACATGTGCGATACATATAAAGTTCTTACTGGCGCCAATTGCACACGTGTGTTTTGATCTGTCATTGTTGATCATGAATTTGGCTGACAGTTCTATTATAGAGAAAGGGTGAATAGCGATATTAAAATATTTCTTCTAATTAATTTCCTTTCAATGTGCATGGAAATTAGTCCTATCTATATAATAAAGAGGTAATATGCAAATTAACCCTCAGGCCCTCACAAGATGGCTTCCCACGACCAAGTCAGCAGGGGGGTTAGTGTGAGATGACCAAACGACTGAACAAGCAGGCTACATGGGGCAACCAGGCTGGCAGGGGGGTTAGTAAGGGACAACCAAACGACTGAACAAGCAGGCTGTGTGGGGCAACCAGGCCAGCAAGGGGGTGGCAGTTAGGGGTGACCAGGCAGGCAGGCAGGTGAGCGATTAGGAGCCAGTGGTCCAGGATTGTGAGAGGGATGTCCGACTTAGGCCCAATTCCTGGGATTGGGCCTAAACCAGCAGTCGGACATCCCCTGAGGGTTCCTGGATTGGAGAGGGTGCAGGCTGGGCTATAGGGACCCCCCCCCCCTCCTTCGATGCATGAATTTCATGCACCTGGCCTCTAGTATATATATAATTATTCATTTGTCCAAACTCAGAATGTATATCAAGAGTGAATTCTAAGGTAAGCAGCGGGCTTTGGGTCTTTATGATGTGTCAATGTAGGTTCATCCTTGGTAAAAAAAATGTACCATTCTGGTAATTTGATGGGATGCTATGCATGTTTGAAGGCAGGGGATATTTGGAAAATCTTTGTACTTCCCTCTTAATGTTATTGTAAACTTAAAAGTCCTCTAAAATAACGTCTTAAAAATTAATTAGAACAAAAAGTAGACCTATTCAGTTTGGCTCAATAGATAGAGCATAAGCCTGCGGACTCAAGAGACCCAGGTTCGATTGCGGTCAAGGGCACATGCTTGGGTTGCAGGCTCGATCCCCAGTAAGGGGCATGCAAGAGGCATTCAATCAATGATTCTCATCATTGATGTTTAAATTTCTCTCTTCCTCTTCCTTCCTCTCTCTGAAATCAAAAAAATACATATTTTTTAAAAAGAACAAAAAGTAGAGGCTTTTAATGAATAAATGGTACACTTTTCTGCATCTTCATCTGGTATCCATGCATTTAATTCCAATATGTATTTTTATAGTCTATTGATGATAGTAAATCCTCATTTCTATATCATCATTTTACTTCACATTTTCAAGACAGAGTGGTAAAAATACATGGGTAGTATCCCTGACAATCTTCCCATATTTTGTGATAAATATTTTTAAATTATCTACTTATAAATCACTCTTTCATCACTCCTCCAGAATATAAAACTGGTTCATAATCAGCATTTTTAAAGATATATTTTTTTTATTGATTTCAGAGAGGAAGGGAGAGGGAGAGAGAGATAGGAACATCAATGATGAGAGAGAATCATTGATCGGCTGCCTTCTGCATGCCCCCCCACTGGGGATAGAGCTTGCAACTCAAGCATGTGCCCTGGCAAGGAATCGAACTGTGACCTTCTGGTTCATAGATCGATGCTCAACCACTGAGACATGCCAGCCAGGCATACTCAGCATTTTTTAAAACTCATACTTATAATATTATAGAATATCTGACATGTGTAAATACAGCTTTGGTTTGTAATGAAACATTTAGATTTGACATTCTAAAAAGCTCTAATTTCCATTACTTTATAAAGAATAATTCTGGGAGAAACTAAGATGGCGGCATAGATAAACACCGGGAAATTGCTGCCTCCCACAACAATTGAAAAATCTTCTAGGAACACAAAACGGACATCATCCAGAACTACAGGAAGGCTGGCTGAGTGTAAATTCTACAACTAGAAGGAAAGAAAAGCACACTGAGAGCCAGAGGAGCTGCGAAAGTAAAGTGCAGAGGTATGGGGGCTCGCGCGCACGGAAAGGGGCTGGCATCTGAGGACGTGGCTGTATTTTTGAATCTGGAGGGAGTCACAAGCTCCCGATGGCTCTGAACTCTGGTTCCGGGAAGTCTCTGGGGACCCAGGACTCATATGGGGAGAAACTGGACTGTCTGGCAACGGGCGAACTTGAGGGCGGCTTTCCCTCAGAGGTGCTTGCAGCCGTTACCGGGACACTGAGACGCGCGACTCCTTAGGGCAGGGCTAAGAATCCGCCATAGCTGCTTGCTCCGCCCTTTGATTCCTTGAGACGCCGCCCCACCCAGGCTGCGGCAGAGACTTTTGCATATGAATGTCCCAGCCCTTTGCAACCTGATAATTACCTAACTGCAGCCAGGCCAGACAGACCCAGAACTTCCAAGAGAAGGCCCAAGGCCCCACAGCGGCTTGCATTGCTTCACAGCTGAGTCTCATCAGGGCACCTCCAAACTCCAAAAAAGGAAGGGGAATCTGCAGTTCTCTTCGTAGCTCCTGCTGTGCAACCTCAGGCAGAGGCTAAATTAGCACCTCCTTAGATCCAAGAGCCACTGTACCCAGTGGTCAGAGAGGGACCATTCAGATCACAAACCCTCAGATCCATAAGGGACACACTCAGGGTGCAGACTCAGTGAGCACCAAAACCCCACTGAAGCAAGTCTTGCCCCAGTAGGGTGTCTCCAGCACAGAAGTTCTCCCACTGCAGACACAGCTGATTCTCACTGCCAATTGGCCTGGAGGTCAATTCCTCCCAGTGATCCTACAACAACCAAGGCATAACTACAACAAGACTGTGCACAAAACCCACAAGGGGGTGCACCAAGAGTGTCCACTTCAGGTAACTGGGGAGGCTGAGACACTGGGCCCTACAGGACACCTAGCACACAAAGCCACTCTATCAACACAGGGAAGCAGCCAAAATGCGGAGACAAAGAAACAGGTCACAAATGGCAGAAATGGAGGAAAGCAAATGACTGGATATAGAGTTCAAGGCCACGTTTATAAGGTTTTTCAAGAATTTTATGGAAACCGCCGATACATTTAGTGAGTCCCTCAATAAGTATAGTGAGACCCTGGAGGACATGAAAAAGGACCAACTAGAAATTAAGCATACACTGACTGAAATAAAGAATAATTTACAGAGATCCAACAGCAGACAAGAGGATCCCAAGAATCAAGTCAAAGATTTGAAATATAAAGAAACAAAAAATACCCAACCAAAAAAGAAAAAAGAAAAGAGATTCCAAAAAATATGAAGATAGTGTAAGGAGCCTCTGGGACAACTTCAAGCGTACCAACATCAGAATTATAGGGGTACCAGAAGAAGAGAGAGGGCAAGATATTGAAAACCTATTTGAAGAAATAATGACAGAAAACTTCCCCTACCTGGTGAAAGAAATACACTTACAAGTCCAGGAAGCGCACAGAACCCCAAATAAAAGGAATCCAAAGAGGACCACACCAAGACACATCATAATTAAAATGCCAAGAGCAAAAGACAAAGAGAGAATCTTAAAAGCAGCAAGAGAAAGACAGTCAGTTACCTACAAGGGAGCACCCATACGACTGTCAGCTGATTTCTCAACAGAAACCATGCAGGCCAGAAGAGAGTGGCAAGAAATATTCAAAGTGATGAATAGCAAGAACCTGTAACCAAGATTACTTTATCCAGCAAAGCTATCATTCAGAATAGCAGGTCAGATAAAGAGCTTCACGGATAAGAAAAAACTAAAGGAGTTCATCACCACCAAACCAGCATTATATGAAATGCTGAAAGGGATTCTTTAAGAAGAGGAAGAAGAAAAAGGAACTCTTACCATTTGCCACAGCATGGATGGAACTGGAGAGCGGATTAATACCACATGATCTCACTCATTTGTAAAATATAATGAAGAACATAAACTGATGAACAAGGACTGATCCAGAGACGGAGAGGCATTGATTGGACTGTCGGGCCTTGGGGGGAAGGTAGGGGAGGGTGGGGGTAAGGGGGAAAGATCAACCAAAGGATTTACATGGAAGCATATAGGCCTAACCAATGGACACGGACAACGGGGGGGAGGGCATGGGGGGGGTAGAGGGTAACGTGGGGACAAGGACACATATGTAATATCTTAATCAATAAAAAAATATATTAAAAAATAAAAAAAGAATAATTCTGATTTTAGTTTGCAATTGAATTTTTACAAATACACATGAATTTAAATTTTTTCTTGAGTAAAGATTTTCAGTTTTTCTTGCAAAGTTTGGCTAAGGTAAAAGAAGTAATTTCATTTAAAGTATTTAGAAAGTAGATGAAATTATACCTTCTTTCAGAAATTATCTTTTCAACTGAAAGGTCAAATAAGCCTTAAGTAAATCCCATTCCACTGCCTTTTATTTATAGTCATTTTTATTCATATATATTTTAATTGCTAAAATTAAAAGGTTAACATTTGGAAGGAATATTTTCATTTTCATCTTTATTCTTTTTGTGATTTTTTTTTAAGTGTTAAGAGAAGTTTAAATGTTGCACTTACTGGAGCAGCTATGGAATCATGGGTGGAAGCTAAGCACAGACATCACAGAACGGGCTTCCTCTCACCAAGGTTAATATAGCTACTAAATTCCTGAACCATATGAAGCAAGACAAATGCTGAGACCCAGATAATGTAACATTTCTCAAGGATCTAGCCAGGCACGTAAAATCCCAGTAATTATATCTTAACCTTTCACTGTGGAGGGGATAAAGTTTTGACATTATTGAGGTATTCATCTACTCTGGATATGGGTTTGCCTCCTGCCTACATTACTTAGTTCAGAATAACTATGTGATTGTTTTCAGTTTCACTGACATAAGATCCTGTATAAACCATTTTGAAACAAGGAATTAGCCTGGGGATGACACCCTACAGTGTTGGTTTGTGGTTTTCCAGGAAGCAAAAACATTTAGATTTGACATTCTAAAAAGCTCCAATTTCCATTACTTTATAAAGATTGGGACCAAAACATATATATGGCACATTTGCCCAATAGCCAGCATAAATAGAAAAGTCATGGACAGAGGGACTACTCCTACTTCCAAAACCAAGGAGTAAAAGTAGGAGTAGTTCCTCTGTCAGTGACTTTGCAAAATTTGAGCTTTGTCCCATGCAACCCCAGGAACTCCTGAATTGGAGGTTCTGGTCACCAGATGGTATGTTTCTATCAGGGTACATTGTAAAAGGTTCACTGAACATAAAAATATTTCTGTTGCCTGGTCACTTCAATGTCTTCATGCCAGTGGATGACTAGGTGACGAAAGGATTTACTAATGGAGATAATCAGCTCTAGTTTTCATGAGATGCTTTTGTTGGTGCTAAATAATGGGGACAGAAATAAGTATGTTTGAAACTCATGGGTTTTACTGGGAATCTTTTAGAACTTTCATGCTAGTGACATTAGTGCATGTCCAATTGCTGCAACTTAACCTGACAAGGCAAAGAGCACCAAGGATACAGATGCTACAGGAATCAAAGTCTGGTGAACCTACTAGATAAACAACTTACACCACTTGAAGTGTTGGCCAAGAGTAAAGGGAATCCAGAATGAGTAGATGAAGATGATGAATATTAATTATGACCTGTGCACTTGCTGCAAATGGGAACCTTAACTTTTTCCCTCAACTTTACTATAAGAAAATCTTATTTTTAGAGATTGCAAACAATATACCTAGAAGAGTCAGCAACAGAGTGAGCTTAATACAGGACACAAGTTGATTTAAATGATACTGATGGTCTATGCCTGGAGGACCAGGCTAAATTCCTTGGCCTACCTGAACCCAGCACATCTGAATTCACCTGACTTGAAAGCCATATCAAATACATATGTAGTGCAGTCTCTTTACTTTGCTGCCTCAGGGCTTTCTCTTTAGATTAGGAAGTTGCTTATTGTGCTGTGGTAACCTGAGATTTCAGGGTAGGTAAAGCCCTCTGGGCCATTCCTAAACAAATGAATAACAAAATTTGGTGTGTAGTTCAGCCAGCCTCTTTGTCCTTTGGATAGAGGTAACCAATTATTGGATAGAAGGACCAATTCTGAGGTGTATTCTATGTATTTTTCATAGTTCTGCAGTGGGCTTGAGTGTTTTCCACAAAGGCAATTATTTAAATACTTTATTGAATTTTCTGCCTTCCATGTCTTACATTCTCTCTTTTATTTAAATTTTAAGAGCGATTGCAATAAAAAATAAGAGAACTAAAGGGAGATTTCTAGGTCACTTGTAAAGTCTCATTATGCTATAAGTGTCCACATGCAAATGTGGAGTTGAATGGTGTCCCACAGGAATATTTACTTAACACATTTCAGTCAATCTGATTTTGGTCCAAGTGATTGACTGACTCAGCTGGATACAGAATTCCAACTTCTTCACTCCAGAACATATCTGCATTTTAGTGTAGTCTCTTTATCTACACCACAATATTTTGGGGCACTAAATTTGTCTTTAGATTTAGTTACTTTTGAGTCGGGTGGTTTTTCCTGAGCAGGATTCAAGGGTGATTTCTTTCCCAGGTTCTTATCCAGGTGGATTTGAAGAATGAAGCCATAGACAAAAGGTGGTATATGGAAAGATGGAAATTTATTGGAAACAAGTACAGACTCCCACGTGGGGGAGGAGGGGCGGGCTCCCCAAAGGGGGTAGCCCACTAAGCTCCTTTTTCCTAAGGTTTATTAAGACTTCAGTTCTTTGTTTCTTGGTGCGGCCTTCCAATTGGTAGAATATCAGCTTCAAAGCTCAAAACCCATGTGGTGCCCTCTTCTGTCCCTCCCCCTTCACTGGTAGAATTCTCTCTCCTGTGAAAATCTGTTTTCCTCTTTCTCCCACTCGTCAGCATTTCTCTATCCTCTGTGAAAGTTTGTTTCCTCTTTCTCCCCATTCCCTGTGGCTTTGCCCTGTCTTCTGTGAATGGATGTCTTCCTCTCCCCTTATCCTGTGGCTCCTTTTGTTTTCTGTGAATGGATGCCTTTTGGCAGCTCCAAGTCCCCAACCAACTATGCCTTCCTCCCCCATGGACCCCTTAATTCCTAAAACTTCCTAAACCTGCCTATTTTACCCCTAAAAACTCCTTTCACATTTATGTAACTGAATTTCATCCATTTCATCTCCAGATCATGGTGATGCTGAAAAATTATAGATGCTATTGAAAAATGAATTGATACCAGGGAGTATGAAAAAAATGTACATCTGCCTGTAGGTATCGATAATTTTCAATTGCAAATGTTAAATAATGTTTGGATCAGCAAAGAAGACTGAATCTAGGGATATCAAATAAGTAGCTATTTTATTTAGAGCTGGCAACTTTATTCCTTTTAGAGTAGCTATATTAAACATTCAAATTCATCATTCCCTAGCATAGTTTACACCCAGTGAATTTTACACTCATTTAGTCAAGAACTGTTCCTTAGAATTAGAATAAAATAAATTTATGAGGTGTTGTGCAATTTTATTTGTAATATTAGATGACTCAAAGGACAAGAAAACTGAGTATGTGTCTAAATAAACTTTTCTAAATATCCGCTCAGGAACACTTCTCCAAAAATACAATAATTTTGGTTTTTCTGGTCAGTCTTGAAGCTACATGATATTTTACCAATTCCAAGAAACATAGTGTATATATTCTAAATTACATTAGTCTTCAAGTACTTCTATTTAACAGCAAAACATATTTACTGAAAATAATGACATTGAAGGAAAATATATAATGATATAGTGAGAGGCTACACAGGAAATTAACCAAATATTGACTTTGGTTGGTGGGCACACATTGCAATATACAGATCAGGTATCATAGAAATGTACACTTGAAATCCATATAATCTTATTAACCAATGTCATCCCAATACAATTAATTAAAAAAATAAAATAAATATAAAAAGAGATAAGCATGGAGACATGAACAAGCTTAGATCAATGGTGCTCAAACATTTTGGTCCCAGAACCTCTACTTACTCTTAAAAATTACCAAGGACCTCAAAGGGCTTTAATTTATGTAGGTTATGCCAATCAATATTTACCACATTGGAAATTAAAACAGAAAATTTAAACCATCTATTTATTAATTCCGTTAAAAATAACAAGTCTATAAACACCTCATAAATACTATCACAGTATTAACAGGCCACTTCATCTATTTTTGGAGAAAATTCCTAGCAAATAACCAATTCTGAATAACCATCTTGCTTCCATCGATTGTTTGTTTGTTTGTTTTCTAGTACGAATGGTTGTGTTATTTATGTGTTAACATAAATAACATATTTTGTGATAAATACATTTTCCAAAACAAAAACGTGAAATAATGGCATTGTTTTACATTTTTCAAATCTCTTTAAAGTCTGCCTTAATAGAAGATCATTGGATATTTATTTATTTATTTAATGATCACCTGAAGACATGGAGAGAGAGAGAGAGAGAGAGAGAGAGAGAGAGAGAGAGAGAGAGAGAGATGAGAGAGAAACATCAATTGGTTGCCTTCTGTATGTGCCCCAACTGGGAATTCAACCTGCAACCCAGGTGTGTGACCTGACCAGGAATTGGACTGGACTGGCAACCTTTCGATGCACAGTTCGGTATTCAACCAACTGAACCACTCCAGGGGGGCAATAGCTGGATTTTTATATTTGTTTCTGAATTCAAGCTTTTGTCATGTTTTTGTTGACATGTATGAAGCAAATCTAGTTTCACAGGAATACAAAGTAGGAAAATAAAAGGAGTATTTTAATAGTTTTTTGTAGATAATTTTGGATAGTCACTTTTTGATCATAACCCAAAATCAACAGGGAGTAGTTTCTTAAAAGTTAGTTACAATGTGAGATCTGATTGCATATCAATGAAAGTTTCATGTAATGTTACATTAGGATTCACTGCACTTTGAATGAATCTTTTCCTCATGTATAATTTTGCATCATCTCTGGTTATTTGGGAAATAGCTTCTCACTGTGTTATCCTAAATTGGTCTCTTCGGAAAAAAACCTTTAATATTGAGAGAATAACAAGTCCATGGCACCAAACACAAGTTTTTAATTTTCATTTGAGAGCTAATATTTTAGCATTGTCAGTAAGTACTATCACAGTATTAACAGGCCAGTTCATCTATTTTTGGAGAAAATTCCTAGCAAATAACCAATTCTGAATAACCATCTTGCGTCCATCGATTGTTTTTTTTTTTTTTTTCTTTTCTAGTTCAAATGGTTGTGAGTCAAGTGGCTAGTTCAAAAGTGCTTCAGAAGTTTTCTATGCATATTCCCCACTTCTTGACACAGAATATTAAAAAGACATGTACACAAGAGTGAAGATATGACAACATTAGTCAGTCTTCTTTCTTCAATAAGATTATTTTTAAGCAAAAGTGGCTTTTATTTTGTAAACAGAGAATGTATGACAAGAATAATTCAATGACTACTAATAAGTTTGGTGCCACTGTCTTGATTTATGTTTAGGTGTTAGCAGTATTGTCTACCATTGTTTCTGCACCATTAGTACAAAGGGAGGAAATATTTCAGTATTATTATGAAAATAGTTTTGATATCAGAGACTTCTCTCAGGGATCCAGGAGTCTTGGATCACACTTCTTCTAAGAACAACTGATTATTTTGTAAGTACAAATGGCAATCATATAGTTTAAGAAGCAGCATAAAAAGGAGGTCTTTAAGCATCATTGGTTTTCTCAGATAGTGAGACTATTGGGTAAATATTAAGTGCCTAGGAAGTGAACCAAGGCAGGAAAATCATCAGTGCCACAGAGTATCTTTAGGTTGTTGGCTAAAAGGACTCATATTATCTTTAAGTTTTGAGATTCTATGATTTTTTTTTATTTATTAGATTGACTCAAATATAAAACTATATGAGATACACACACAACATTGTAAACATAACCTTTGACGAATTAATTTTCCAGATTTGTTTGGTAGCTGTTGTTGCTGTTTTAAATCCCAATGCTACAGATTCCCATAGACCAATTGCTTTGGGAGGAAATTCTATTGATAACTCATTTGGCTAAAGCATTTATCCAAACACAATCTTCTCAATACTAAATAACAATAAAAGCTGCATATAGAATTGTTAAAACAGGAACACATTATTTGTAATTTTTCTTAGTGCGAGAGACAGTTTTTTAAATAAATTATTTTATCTAGTTAGCATGACCATTTTTTCTGCTCTATTGATTTCTGCTCCAGTTTTCAAGTAGACAATATCAATTCAAAAGTTAAAGAGTGACACATAATGAATAAGGAACAAGTTTCTTAATTGTTTTAATGAACCTTTATCTCAGGTTAAATTTATGTGATACCTAAACAACCATTTGACTCAATTAATTTGGAGAGAGAAAATATATATTGATGTTGGGTGATCATTGGCTGCCTATATATCATAATAGGTTACATTGCTAATTTTTGATGTTGTGTAGAAATAGAAAAATATACTTTTATCTAATAATAAGTATATTTGGTTAAGTAACTTAATGTGTAAAAAAGCAAAAAATCCCTTTGTCTCTGTGTCTCTGCTTCTCTCTCACTCTAAGAAAATTGTAATGACATCTGTGAAGCTAAAAGATAAAAAGATGCCCTCCAGTTCTCTGAAATACATGAAGGTGAAACTGAGAGATTTTTAAAACAAATGTAAAAAGAAATCCACGGCTTCTTTTATTCTTCATTCTCATTTGTCTCCTCGCTAAGATTTAAGGGCACTGCAATCACATCATTTCCCAACTGAAGTAGCTATTGTCTGTTTCTCTGCTCTTTCAATCTCTTCTCTTTGCATGGCAGATTCTTTCATCTTTATTTGTTAAAAGATAACTCTAGCCATTGTTTAAAGAACAAACAATCCGGGGTGAAGCTCAAAAGCATTACATTTATTGAACTCTATTTAAGATCAGTGCATTATGAATTTTCTACCAGTGCTCTTTCATTGTTTTATGGACATAATCTGCTATTCTTTGTTACACATGTAATGCACTGAGCTTGTGTGTAAGCAACATTCAGCTTCACCTTCAAGCTTGTCTCAATTTTTTCATATGGGCTTTTAGTAATTCTCTCTAAATCTATATTTGTTCTTTCTATTAAACACAAGCTCTTACAAGCAAGAAACCATTTACTGTGGATTCTAAATCAACAGAATATAAGCTTGTATAGTGGTGATTTTGATGCCTGAGACTTCAATATAAAGAAAAATAATTTAGCCACAATTTGAAATTTGTCTTCAACAGAAGTTAATTCAAAATTACTTAAAATATTTGTTATAAGGATAGCATTTAAATAGGTTACAATGCATTCTAAATGTCATGATTATGGTTTTGTGTGGTTCTTTTTGGAGTAGTTTTTGTAAGTCCCAAATTCTATATACCTTTTCGTTACTCATGTGTCAAAGCAAAAACTGCACCAAAGTTAAGCAGGCAAGGAAGACTTTATTAGGACTGTAGCATGAGGAACAAATGACTGAACTCAGCTTCACTTTAACAAAGGCTGGGAGTTAAGAGCTAGAGAGGAAGAATTCTAAGCCATCTTGTTTGATGATTGGCTTTGCTCAGAAGAAAAGCAAAATTTATTTTATCTTCATGCCAGGAGGTAGTTTTATAACTTAGATGCCCACAGAAGTTAGGCTCCTGTCTTCCCATCCAAACTGGGAGAGGTAGGGGTGCTATCTTTCTCCATGTTTACATTTCAAGAGATGGATGCCTCTCAGTCCTTGAGAAAAACATTTCTGGCTTGTAAGACTGGCAAGAAGCTTGGAGAGGTTTACATAAATTTCAAAGGGGCAGAGAAAAAGAGTTCATTGACATGTTCTCAAGGAAATGCTCTAAGAAAGAGAGGAAGGTCAAGGGCCTAGAGACAGCAAAAAGTCTGCCTAAAATGTGGTCAAGATGAGGGAAAGGGTAAGATTGTCCTCATCAGATATATATATATTTTTTTTCTATTGAGAGCTGTTTTCTATTCCTCTTTCATTTCATGGGCTCATCCCAATTACTCACAGGGAAGACAAGTAGTTTTTATGTTACAAAATTTAAAGGGGTGGTCATTGTTTTACAGACATTTATAATAAAAATATTTATAGAAATGTTTCTTGGTTTTGTTATTCAGAGCATACAATTAATAAATTACCATTAAGTGCTATGAGTAATAAGAGTATATAGGACAGTGACGGCGAACCTCTGACACGCGAACTCATTTTTTTGGTTGATTTTTCTTTGTTAAATGGCATTTAAATATATAAAATAAATATCAAAAATATAAATCTTTGTTTTACTATGGTTGCAAATATCAAAAAATTTCTATATGTGACACAGCACCAGAGTTAAGTTAGGGTTTTCAAAATGCTGACACGCCGAGCTCAAAAGGTTCGCCATCACTGACATAGGATATTCTCTAATCTTAAGTAGTCATAACAAAATTAATTGTCATATTAATTGGTGATTGTGATGTTTCTAATATTTGCAAAATAGGGGATGATAATAATTGGACACGTAATTTGGATTCTTTTTAAAGCCTGCAAATGACTTTGGCTTATCACATACATAGTATGCACAACCGCTTGACTTTAATAACAAATAATCCTTAAATATTGAACATGTTTTAACCATTTCAATGTCATCTGCTCTGTGGAAGTCTGAAAGGATATCAAAAGGAAAGAAAATAAAAATATCCTATATAATAAAAGCTTAATATGCTAAGTGTCCTGTCATTCATTCAACCAATCAAAGAGGGATATGCTAATAATATGCTAAGGCTGCTCAACCGCTTGCTATGACGTGCACTGACCACCAGGGGGCAGATGCTCTGACTGGTAGGTTAGCTTGCTGCTGGGGTCTGGCTGATCAGAACTGAGCAAGATAGACTGGGCACCCCCTGGAGCCCTCCCATGGTCCCTCCCTGCCTGGCCAACCTCCTGGGTCTCTCCCCAGTCCTGATCATGCACTGGTGGGGTCTCTTGGCCTGGCCTGTGCCCTCTTGCAATCTGGGACCCCTCAGGGGATGTCAGAGAGCTGGTTTCAGCCCGATCCCACAGGCCAGGCCGAGGGACCCCATTGATGCACGAATTCATATATATATATATATATATATATATATATATATATAGAAAGAGAGAGAGAGAGAGAGAGAGAGAGAGAGAGAGAGAGAGAGAGAGAGAGAGAGAGAGTTAAATGCAATCTTAGATGACAGGCCTCTAATATATATATTTAGAGTTAAATGCAATCTTAGATGACATCAATCCCTACTCTATAAAGTCACAGATGAGAAAGAGAACACAAAGGAAAAATGAAGATGGTCCAGAGTCACAGGATTAACTGTCAGATTTTAGCCCTGTCATTAAGCTCTTGACTATTGCTTCAAATGGCAGAAGGCACATATGGTTTAAATCTGTCTGGAGCATTGCTAAATACTTGATTTAAAAACATTTCTTTGCTAATTATGGAAAAGAAACAAAATAAAGATGAAAGAAACACTGGCACATGCTATAATATAAACATTCAATGCATGGTTGAGGCAGTTGCTGGTAACAATTACCTTTGAATTGTTAAATTTTTAATTTGACCATATTGTAGTGAATATTACATTTTATCAAAATGTGATTTGCTCATGTGTCCTATAATTATCTGTTGACTCTAACCAAATGTGTGTATGAAGAAAACTCTAATCTTATATGTTGAGGAAGAGAAGTTTTTAGTACCATTTTAGGGAAGCAAGTTACTTTGAGTGACCTCTTTTTATATAGGTCTTGACTGCTCTTAATTTGAATTGAATGGATAATTAGCAGGCAGAATTACCTAGAGAAAACAAGCTATTTTCACTTCTCCAGTGGGAATTAGCTAGTAGGTATTCAGCCTAGTGTGCAGAACATCTCATTCAAATTATTGTAAGTTAGAATTGTCTTCTGTATGAGCACGAAATGGTACTGTTTAAAGGCTTTTCTTAGGTTATGGATTAAATAGAGCATTTTATGATAGAAGAGCAAAGTGGGTGTAAACCTAAGCGACCTCCTTACCATGAGCATGCTTTTGTTGCTCCTTATTGGTAAATTTGCCTTTCCATTTCTCTTTAAGTATCTTATAAAGACATTAGTGATAAAACTAGAGCTGAACAGAATATTGTTATAATTGAGCCAAAGGCAGGGTGCATCTTCAAGTAGAATTCAAATGCAACCCAGGAAATTAATTCCAAGATGCTTCACACAACCCCACTGATTTTAGTTTGAAGGTAAAGTAGTGCGGACGGAACAAGAATATTATTTTTCCATTATTACTGTCTACGTGACGACTGGGTTCAAGCTGTCCAATGAGATCATAACAGGAAGAAAAGGTTCCAGGGTTTTAGATACTGAAAAGAGGTGGTCAGAAGTGTAATACGTCTGTCAGGGGGTGACAACTACATTACTTACACTGGGCGTGTTCAAAGAGGTTTGTAGGGAAAAGAAAAATAACCAGTTTTAGGTAATCCTTTCAGCATGAATGTTTTCCTAAATGATCTGTATTAAATATACTAAAAAATATATATTCTGACTGCTGGCGAGTATATTATTACTAGTTTAAAGGGGGAAGTGAAGGTGATTATAAGACCTACCTTGGAAGATAGGTATGATGCTTCAATATATAGGCATTAAATCTGTCAACATGTCATGTATATATAACATTTAGGAGTTGAATATATACATATATTAATAAGATATTATACACATGCCACACACATATAATCTTGGCTGTTCTTATTTTTAATTGAATGAATAAGTAGCAGGCAGAAAGGCAGAAATACCTAGAGAAAATAAGTTATTTTCAATTATTCAGTGGGAATTAGCTAGTAGAGATCCAGCCTATTGTTGGTTTTATAAATAAAACATATGTAGTGCCTAGTTGTGTGTCTGTGACACCCCTGACAACATGTGGTAGTTTCTTCTTATAAGTGCTTATGGCAATACTAGAAAAACCAGGGAAAATTCAAATATTATTTGTATTTGGCTTTGATTTATAGTCCCTGCTTATTATGCAAGTAATATATGCATCTATTCTCACTATAAAAGATTCAAAGTGCGCACATATTGTTACAAAAGACCAGAGAATAACCAAGCAATGCTTAGAGAGATGGAGTTACATTTATTATTATTATTACGCGCTGGCCCAGAGAAAAATATCTCTAGAATTCTGGGCAAAGTCACACAGGAAGTTTCCTGTATTTATGCCTTGTTACCCTCTTTTTCTCCCAAATATTGGGTTTTCCAGTCCCCTTTGCAAGTTCTTAAAGAACCCCTATGTGCTGGGGCTTTGAGACCTCAACCAAAGGCTTGGCCTGGTGCCAGCACTGATAACTTCATCTGGGGAAGGTTTAATGGCCCCTCTGAAAGGGGAGTAGTCTTATTTTCCTTATTATTTAAGCCAGCAAGCATTTACAAAAGCCAAAATAGCAGGGTTAAAATTTCAAACAGCAGTTTTTATATAAGATGGATGCTTCAATATAAAGAGTAAATTGTGCAAGTTTTCTCTCCACAGGCCTGCTTTCCTCCTTATTGATTATCACTCTTTAAGAGCTTGGTGTATATTGTTTTGCTTTGCATTTATGTACATTTACATGTAAACAGAAAACTTATGTAAATTTTTTTCACCTACATGAGATCATGGTATATTCACTTTTTGGCAACTTTTGTATTTCAATAACTAAGTTTTGGTGATGTTTCCATGTCTGCGCATATAGGCCCACCTAATTTTTCTTAATGGATCCATAACATCACACATGTAGATGTACCATATATCATGTAATTATCCATCTCTCGAACAACAGTTTGGTCATTTGCAGCAATTACAAACAGATCTATAATGAATGTTCTTTCAGAGCCTTTGTGAACTTGTCTTTCTGTTGGTTAGATTTCCAGATGAGGAATTTCCCTCTCAAATGTACAGAGTTTTAAAATCGGTTAGGTACTGCAAAAGTGCCTTTCAAGAGCTTTATGAATATACACTCTAACTACCAGTATATGCATGCTCCCTTTCCCCACATCCTTGCTTCTCATCTGGCTGTTATGTATTTTTGTCATGCTGTGAACATAATAGAGAAGGGCCAGTGTGACTCTTGACTTGGTGGAATATAAAGTATTTCATCATATTTTGACAGATTATACAGAGAGCTATTCCATGGTCTTTTGAACAGGCAGGGCATTATATAAAAGCCAGTGGCATTAATTCTCTTTGAGCAAACATTTTGCTGAAAACACTGCCTCAGAACTTCTAAAAGCTTAAGAAGCTTACAGAGCGTTATGAACTTGCAAAATCTTTCTGTGAAAGCTGCCCTTGAAGAAATAAGTCTTGTGTGTTTATCATCCAGTGTTAGTGTTCAAATTTAATGTACACATTTCCCTTATAACTTTGTTTTTATTGTTTTGTTTTTATTCTTTAAAAGAGAAAGAGCTTTCTATCTATGTAAAATTACAAAGTATTTAGGAGAATGTTTTAAAATATGTAAATCATTGCTTTCATGTATTTTCTAGGTAATAGATTAAACTTTTGGTTAAAGTTATTATTGTAATAAGAATAATTAGTGTCTTTTGAAATAACCAAATCAACAAATTTAACAATTTAGAGTTTCTTTACACAGTTTTCTCTAGAAGGTTTTTGTAGATTTGTGTTATTGACTATGACTTTTCCCCATCCTTTTTCTTTGAAGTTAATATATTGATTGATGAATTGCAACAAGTAGGAAGCAATTTATTCTTTGTGATGTTATTTTCATTCAGGAAATATTTCTCTATATCCTTTAAAATCTAGAAATATTGATATTATACTGGAAATAGTTCATATTTCCTTATAAGATCCCGTGTATCTAGCTTGACTGGAAAACTAAAAGAGCAATAAAAATAAAAGAACACTTACTGAGCATCTACTATTTGCCTGATATAATGATCTAAAAACCCATCTTTTTCCATATGGGTATACGGGTATAAGCCTACAATTTAATGTAGTGTAATGTAAATATAGACAGTTATACATTCGTGTTTTGTAAAATCTTCTAAAATGTCAAAGAGATATCAAAAATGTCTAGTTCCTTGGCAGTTCAATGTTTACTAATTGAAAATAAAATCTTTACTGATAGTTATTAATGATGAATCATGCCAAAAAGCTCAGGAAAGTCATACATATTTTAACTAGATTTAAAAAGAAAGTGCCTCAGTGGGCCAAGAAAGACAAGTTTCTGTTTTCTCATTTTTATACATGCTTGGCTCATCCTAAATTCCAGCAATGTTTCATTACCACCAAAATTCTGAAGATGAAATTTGTAGCACAACAGCTTGCTAAGCAAAAGGAAAAAACATAAATCGTATCTGTGCTGAACAAGTGGATTTGGAAACCGACTTTTATTTGGCTTGCAGTTCCCTTTGCAGAACAAAGTTACTGCTGATTCTGTTGAGGATCCGGGTAAGGTCAAAGGGATAATCTGACTGACAACCAACTGACCAACAAGAAGGCTGTACCAAAATAGATGCTCCCTGTATTGTAAACAGCAGTGCTTTATCTTAGCTCACGAGTTTTGACATGAAAAACAAACTGCTCACTTCAATTCTTTCTCAAAACAAAAGAAGCCAAAGAATCCAAAAAAATTATTTTGTTCCAATAAAATTACAAATTTTTTTTTAAAGAAAGTCTTTATACTTGGAAATGATCACTTAGGACAAAACATATGGCCCTGGTCAGGTAGTTCAGTTGATTAGAGCATCATCCCAATGCACCAAGTTTTGGTTTCAATCTCTAGTCAGGGCAACCGAAGAATGCACAAATGCACAACTAAGTGGAATAACAAATCAGCATCTCTCTCTCTCTCTCTCTCTCTCTCTCTCTCTCTCTCTCTCTCTGTCTGTCTGTCTCTCCCTCTCTCTCTCTCTCTTACTCCTTCTCAAATCAGTTTAAAAAATGAATTTCAATCTGTCCTATAAATATCATTTTGGAAGTATTATAGAGATTGTCTCCCCCCCCCCATTAACCCCTTCTAGCTCCTCCCTTACCCCTCACCCCAAACCTTCACCACACTATTGTCTGTGTGCATGGGTTATGCATATAAGTTCTTTGGTTAATCTCTTCCCGCCCACCCTCCCACCCCTGCCTTCCCTCTGAGATATGATAGTCTGTTCCATGCTTCTATGTCTCTAAAAAATCCATTTTTAGCCCTAATCAGTTTGGCTCAGTGGATAAAGCGTTGGCCTGCAGACTGAATGTCCCAGGTTCAATTCTGGTCAAGGGCATGCACCTTGGTTGCGGGAGCTGATCGGTTTCTCATTGAGGTTTCTAACTCTCTACCCCTCTCCCTTTCTATAAAAAATCAATAAAATATATTTTTTTAAAAATCCATTTTTATGTTTCTTAATGTGTGGGTTGTCTGCTGGGGGTCTTTCCCTGCATCTAGAAGGGTTCAGGAATCTGGAGAAGGGCTGTGAGTAAATTAATAAAGAGACTAGACATGAAATATAAATTTGGAAGGCATTTTGGGGAGCCAGAGGAGCCCCAGCTTCAGTAACCAAGTTCTCTGAGTTTCTGGACCCCTAGCTTTTTATTAACACAAATTGCCCTAAAGCAAAGTAGATATACATATCAAAGGTAAGGTTTGGTATAAAGTAGGCATTGTCAGGTTTGGGGAACTGCCTTTGGCTGTGGGCAGCAGGCAATAATATATGCAGATGTTCAGCCCTGCTGAAGCTTCAAGATTCATCAACCTTTTGATGAACTTTTTGCATTTTATTATGCCCTGATGGAATCAGCTTCCAGCAGTTGTCTAAAGTTTACAAGAAGTCACATTTACTTTCATGCAGTTCCCTCCATTCCTGATCATTTATTTTCTCATGTATTAATTACTAGTTTAGAGAAATAAAATTTTAACATAATTCTACTGCTTTCCTCAGTAATATTTTTGATTATTCAATATGCAATTACTAAGCTCTGCTATAAGTGACTTTGTTTCTAGTTTTGCTACAAAAGAGCAAAGAAATGCCAAGAACGCTTCCTAGAGAAAGGGAGGGACCCATCTATTAACACTAGTGACTAGTGGACTCCGGGAGTAATTCCCAAATCAGAGTGAAGTAACATAGAGAGGCTTTGCTTTTTATAATCTTCTGGGGTCTTTGTCTTGCAGATATGGTTCCACCCCCTTGTAGGCTTATAGGAAGGCCCCCAGATGTTGGGGGTTCCCAGGTCATATCAGATGATCTTCCTGGGGCCAGGGATAAAAACCTTCTCCCCACCCCCCACCCTCCCCACCCCCCAGGACAGTGCACTGTTCAGTTTTTATGGCCTGACAGGCCTTGCAAGACCAGTTTCCTCCTCAGTTTTGCCAGAAAGAGGATTTCAGAACAGATACTGCATGGCTTCTTTTAGATACAGTACATTGGATTCCTCATCAGTTTTTGAATGCGGTATTGTTTTGATCCTCTAAGTTTATTCTTGTACATGCCTATATTTTGTAGTTCAATTTGACAGAGAAAGAGTTGGAAAATAATGGTCAATGCAAAATTCGACTGTCAGGTAATATTTATCTTCTTGTGGGTTTATTTTCTTTCCATAAATAATTTCTCTGAATGTAATACAAACTGGTTTCAACATGTAGGATTGGACACAGGTGATTACTTCCACTCTTTCCTGAAACTCCACAAAATTGTAAATAAAGAGATTTTTAAAAGGCATGAAATGTCAAGGACAAATAGAACAGAAGTGACAAAAACAGCAATGACATTTTGAGCTGGGAAAGCAGAAACACACTTCAGTCTTCCCTTCATGCTCCTTAGCACCTGTGGCTTGGCTCTGGCTTAGTCCTTGAGTCTCCACAGAATAGGATGTACGGTAAGTTGCTTTTTAAGGTACAGGTTTAGTTTGTAGGTGGATAGCCTATGAAGAGCCATATCTGGGCCCTTTGAAAGGACTGCATGGTGCCCTAAGACCCTTAATCTTTTAACTTTGAGCTAAACACAGTAACAAGATGTAGCTCTGTATGGTTCAGTGGTTCTCAACCTTCTGGCCCTTTAAATACAGTTCCTCATGTTGTGACCCAACCATAACATTATTTTCGTTGCTACTTCATAACTGTAATGTTGCTACTGTTATGAATCTTAATGTAAATATCTGATATGCAGGATGGTCTTAGGCGACCCCTGTGAAAGGGTCGTTCCACCACCAAAGGGGTCGCGACCCACAAGTTGAGAACCGCTGGTATACATGGACATTTTGGTGGCTTAAGGGGTATGATGTGGCAGATATTGCTAATTGTCCTTTAATATTCACTCTATTTTTATTTGTAATAGAAACATCCATCTTTGTCTGGACACATGGCTGAGTGGCTCACCAGAAGAAAGTTAAATTTCCCGAACACCCTTGCATATAACTGTGACCAAGTTCTAACCTCTGCCCAGTTTCTAGATTATAAACTTAATGCAAAAGGGAGTTACCATTAGGGACCATATTCTTATTCAAATATGTGTACACAGCACAGCACCCATTGATGGTCAGTGGTTTATAACTGTATGGTTCATTAGAGTAGCCACTGGATACTTGACGTAATATCTGGCTAATTTGATAGAAAAACTTAATTTTTACTTAAGTTTAATTAATATTTTAATTAATGTTTTTCTCCTGTTTTTCTTAAGAACAAAAGCAATTTTCCTTTTGTCACACCTAGCGGCATCGTGGTCCCTTTTGATAATCTGAGGACTGTTATAGTAATCATTATGGTACTTAATGTTAGGACCTTAGAATGTAAGACTTAAAGCATGTAACCCTGTGTGGACTGTTATAGTAATTATTATAGGACCTAATGTTAGATATAGGAATACTGTGTGAGACTCAAGCATGCACCCTTGTAACCCCACTAGTACTGGTAAACAACCTATCTGATGGGAACGCCCAAAGCCTGTACACACCCATACATTAGCAGACCCGGTGGATACACATATGGCAGCCGCTGATAACACACACACCAACGAAGACCACGTCTGCAGAGGGGTATATAACCAGACAGTCTGATCGACCCAGCAGAGCACAGCTCTCCTGTCGCCAGAGTGTGAGGACCTGTGTGTGCTCAAGTCTCGGTTCCCAGCACGAACTCTGCCCAATTAACTGTCGATCGACGAAGGAGCCAGCAGCCAATGGCGCCCTCTACTCCTTTGTGTGTATCAGCAAGCATCGCCGGGTGGATCCTTCCCAGCGTCTGAGACCCATCAGGAACTGGCAAATAAACCCCCTGTGTGTTTGCATAACCTGTTTGTGTGTGATTTCTCCGGCTCAGCTCAGATCTCGGTGCTGTCTCCGTGAAAGTGTCTGACCAGAAGGTATTGGCACAAGCCTCAAGCAGATGGTCCAGACCACCTGTGCATGTCCCACTTGGGAGCAGCACCTATATGGGAACCCCCCGCACCTTGACATAGGTGACGGGCCTTAAATATATAAGAAATAGAAGCTATTTAGGACAGAACGCTATTGCAATAGCTTCTCAAAGTAATTCTTCTCAATGACTTACTATGCTTTCAAAAAGTAATTCTAGAAAATATAATTTTCATTATTTGCAGGAAGAGCAGAGGCAAACCAGAAGATAGGGTGTATATTTATTCACATATGTATGTGTGAATAAATGCATTCATCTGTAAGTCCTCAGATTTAGTTTCATTTTACTTTGTTTAGGACATTTATTTCAAATATATTTAAAATATTCTCAAGCTACTTGCATTTCTCATAGAAATGAAATGATAGCAAAATATCCATTGTTGTATCCACGCAAACTGTTCCTTAAAATTGACAAAATGCCAGAACCACTCAATTGTAAAGGTCACTAACTCCAGGCAAAACCAAACCAAAAACTAGTTTTGTTCATAGGAGACAAAGAGGGACAATGTTCCTATTGAACTACATTCCTGAAACACTTCAGAGAGAGATTAAAATTTATGAGAGCCTGTCCCCAATGAGCTGTTGATCATTGTGAGGAACCACAAAGGCAAACCAGAACATGGGTAAACAGGGGCTGCCTTTTATGCCTGTCTTAACACAAAACTCTGCAAATACAGGTTTAATTTTTAAAATATATTTATACTTGATAATGTGGTAGAATGTCACAACCAATATATGGTCATTAAAATAATAATGTTTGGCTATTTTTTTTTTATTCACCAGCCAGTGTATGGTGCTTTCTGCATATACTATTTTTATCATTTCTATTTTGTTAATTTAATTTGCAATAAATTATGTTAATGTTCTCATTCTACTTGGCATCCAAAACTATTTTTTTCCCCACCCAGAATGAATGTATTCACAAAAAAATAGAAATGTGAAAAAAGTGATGAGCATCTTATTTTGTTAATATTTCCAAGTTCTGCCTTAATCATCTACTTCAACATATTGGCTATCATACTTTTCCTAATTATCTAGATAGAAAAATTTGTACTGAAAATGATACCGAATTTTTGTACTGGAACCCGGATTCTTTGTCCGCCGGAATCAAAGAATGAATCCACGGACAGAAAGTGGTGTAGCAAAGGTGGAGATTTATTGAAGAACATGTACAGATTCCCACGTAGGGAGAAGGAAGAGTCCCACTGAGTCCCTTTTCTCTACAGCTTATAAAGGCTGCAGTTCCTGTGTCCTGATATCCCCTCTGCTTGGTCAATATGGTCGCTATAGCAACCCCTGAGCTCAAAGGTCAAACCTCACATGGGACATGTGAGGCCCTCCTCCCTCATTGTTTTATTCCTTCTGGGCTTTCTTCTTTTCTATCTGAATGAAGGGCTTCCTTCTCTTTATTTCGTAAAGATAGACCTTTCTTGGTTACTTCCAGTTCCCTTGTCCTATGGAAATATACCTGCACCTGGCTTCCTTGTATTATGGAAATGTACCTCCTCCCAGTTTGCAGCCCTGCACTTTTCCATGGACCCCAATTCTAAAAAATCCCTAAGCCTGCCTATGTTCCCCCAAAATTCCTGCTTCAAAAGTTCTCTTTAGAGTTTAAGATTTTTAATTCTTCCAACAAAGAAAATCCCAGAACCAGGTAGCTTCACTGGTGAATTCTAGCAATCATTTAAAGAGTTAATCATAAACCTTCTCAAACTATTCCAAAAAACACAATAGGAGCAAATACTTCTCAGTCATTTCTTAAGGGCAGCATTGTCCTGATACAAAGCCAGCCAACATATTACAGGAAAAGAACACTACAGACTAATCTTACGAACATAAGCAAAAATCTTTAGCAAAATATTTGCAAATGAAATAAAGCTATATATTAAAGAATTATACTTCATAACCAAATGGAATCTATCACAGGAATGCAGGGGTCGCTCAACATATGAAAATAAATGTAAAACACGCATTAATATGATGAAGGTAAAGAAAAAAACAACACACACAAAAAAACAACAACCCATGATCTTCTTATTTGGTACAAAAAAGCATTTAACAAAATCCAACCTTTTTCTGATAAAAACATTTGACAAATTGGGAATCGAAGGGAACTTCCTCAAAGTGAAAAAGGACATTTATGAGTATTCCACACCTAACATCACATTCAGTAGTGAAAGACTGAAAGCTTTCTTCCCCCACAGAAAAAATCAACGATGCCCATTTTTAACAGTTCTAGCGAAATAAAAAACATCCAAATCAGAAACAAAGATGTAAAATGATTTGCAGATGAAAGGAAAAATTCTAAAGAATCCATGAAAATATTATAATTACCAAATGAATTCATCAAGAAAACACTGAGAATGAATCAAAAGCAAATACTAGAAGTAAAAAACAGTGTAACAGTAAAGAATCTTTGAGCTTGAAGAAATATTAATAGAACTATCTCAAGCTGAAATGCAAAAATAAAAAGAAAACAAAAATCAAGAAGAGAACATCAAAGAATTATGGGACAATTTCAAAAGGTACAGAATAAACATGATGGAATACCAGAAGAATAAAAGAGAACAGAGCAGAAGAAACATCTGAAAAAAGAATGGCTGCCAGAACCGGTTTGGCTCAGTGGATGGGGCATCGGCCTGCGGACTCAAGGTCCCAGGTTCCATTCCAGTCAAGGGCATGTACCTTGGTTACGGACACATCCCCAGTCGGGGGCATGCGGGAGGCGCCTGATTGATGTTTCTCTGTCATTGATGTTTCTAGCTCTCTGTGGAAAATCAATAAAATATATTTAAAAAAAAAGAAGAATGGCTAAGAATTTTTTAAAACAAAAGCAGACACCAAACCACAGATCCAGGAGGCTCAGGACCATAATATTGTTTTTGATGCATTTAATTTGCCTGTTCTATACTGATTTAATCATTATTTGTTTCCCATTTTTTAAACCATATAGTTTACCTGTTTTTATTTTAAATATACAGGTATTCTAATTACCTTATATTTATATTCTAAACCTCTTATAACTTATTTTCTCAATATCTAATCCTGCTGTGATGCTTATAATCATTGCCTTCTGCATTGCACCCTTTATCATAATCTTTCTTTCCTATTATTTTAATATTTGAAATGTCATCAATTTCATGCATTTGCTCTACTATATTTAAATTGGTGTAAAATATTTAAATTTATTAGTATTGCCTCTTCATATCTTATTAAATTTTGTTTCATAAAGGCTTTCTCAGTAAAATATTATATTTTTTCCAATCACCATAAACAGGATATAATAAAAGCCTTTGGCATTTATTCATTTAGTCTTTCATTCATTCAACAAATATTTATTGTCAATGCACTATCTGTTCAAGGATATTTTTTCCCATAAAGATGGAAGACATTAGTGAAAAATACAGAGTCCTTGCTTCTTATGAAGTTTATGTTCTAATGTATATTTGTGTGAATACAGGAGAGAAAGGAGTGATCTCAGAAATGATCTAATAAATAAAATAAGCATGATATAGTCAGATAATGAATATTTCTAAGAAGGAAATAATTTAATTTGATAGTGTCAGGAGTAGATTGTGCTCCACATTGGATGGACAGGTAACCCCTCTTACATAATGATAAGACGTGAATGACAAGACAGCAAAGATCTGAGAGATGTATATACCAGGTCAAAAGAACTGTGAGAGGGCCCTAAGGTTGTAAACATTTCCCTGTGTTCAAGGAACAGAAGGCAGCCAAGGTAATTAATAAATGCCGAGTGGGGGATAGAGAGGCATATCAAACAAGAAATGTAAGGTGCCTGCTCTTGAGAGCTTTGCCAAACAGGATACATTCTGAGTTTTATTATAAATGTAATGAGCATCCTTTCAAAGATTAAGCCTGAAAAGGATCTCTCTGGTTGCCATGTAGAAAATGAATTAGATTCAGGAGTAGACAAAAGAAAGCTATTTCAGTAGTTTCAAGTTTGAGCTTAGAGTGATTAGTACTAGGGAAAAAGCAATGAAAAAACGAGAAGCAGGCAGATGTAGAATATATATACATTTGGAAAACTTACAAGATTTGCTCATGGGTTAGATGTGAGGGAAAGATGGAATTGAGAATGAGTAGATCTTTGGCTTGTTCAATGGTTTGAATGATTATGTCATTTACTGAGAGGAAGACTAAGGAAAGAACATATTCAAGGGCAGAAATTAAAAATTCTATTTTGAATACTTTTTAAAAATATATTTTATTGATTCTTCACAGAGAGGAAGGGAGAGGGATAGAGAGTTAGAAACATTGATGAGAGCGAAACATCAATCAGTTGCCTCCTGCACGCCCCCCACTGGGGATGTGCCCACAACCAAGGTACATGCCCTTGGCTGGAATTGAACCCTGGACCCTTCAGTCCACAGGCCGACATTCTATCCACTGAGCCAAACCAGTTAGGGCTATTTTGAATATTTTAAGAGTGATTTATATATGTATTACACTTAATATATTATATATTAATAAATATATTTTATTATATATTTTATATTGTTATATTCATTGTATATTTTATTATATATGTTTTCTATATTTTAATATATGGTATCACACTTAGGAATATATATATATATATATATATATATATATATATATATATATCTCCAAGTTCAAATCTAGTTGGAAATATGATATACAGATTGGATATAGATACAGATTTGACAGCACCACATCATTTAAATCTTGAGAATACAGCATTTGTTAAAATAAAAACAAAGATCATAGCTGAGGATATATTTGTGGAGAACACATAACAGGAGGCAAAAGATGGTTGACAGCAGTGTTAAAATCAAAAGGAGAATATCAAGGATAATGTTAACTGAATTTCTAGAGTTTGAAAACATCTAGAGTTTCAAATAAGGAATAAGGCATTATCTAGACATTCAGTCACAAGATATGTTCTCTCTCTCTCTCTCTTTTTCTTTTTTTTTTGTCTTCCAATCTCTTTCTCACTCTCATATCACATCAAATAATCTGATAGATAGTGGGCAAATGAAACCTGTCTTTTGATCTGAAATTCTGACACTAACCAAATTTAATTTAACACTTTCCCATTTCTTTTTTTCTTTTTCTTATTTTTTAATCCTTACCCAAGGATGTGTTTTTATTGAATTTAGAGAGAGAGAAAGGAAGAGAGAGAGAAACATACATGTGAGAGAGAAATATTGATAGGTTGCCTCCAAAATGAGCCTCTACTGGGAATCAAACCCAAAACCTAGGGATGTGACCTGACTGGGAATTGAACCCACAACCTTACTGATCTGCCAACTGAGCCACTGGGCCAGGGCTCCATTTCTTTGTTTCTAGAAGGCTATATTAGAACATTTTCATAGGGAAATATATACGAAATTGAAAAAAACTTGAGCAATGCCATATGCCAGAATGAGTATATTACATGGATATTTGATTTTAATAGAGCATTTAACTGTAATAGTGTCAACAATAAAAATAAAGTAAAAAAAAATAGCCCATGATAGGAGGCTCTTATTTTGCCAGAAAGCTGAAACGGAATAATTTATTTATAATATAAATGTATCCATTTTATCAATGTGTAGTATTTAGCCACCTTTCTATATATTTAGTTTTCATTCATGTCATGAATGTTAATGGATATTTAGAGCAGATAACTTATAAATTGTAAGTTCAGATAAGTTATAATGCAGTTGCATATGACAAATTCATGATAAAAATATGTAATAAAGGTATTTCTTTTTTTTTTTTTAATAAATGTATTTCTTAAGGGATATTGTACATTCATTGATTTCTCCTAAAACTTTAATGTGAAATTGTTAACAATTCAACTCTCAATAATGGAATACTTAACAATACATAATCTAGTTTTATTATTTAAAACTCACAATAGGCGTGCAAATTATGGACGCATATGTTTTAAATATATATATATATAATGCAAATTTTATGTCTGATTTAACAAATTCTAATATAATTTTAACTACCTGTACTATAAGCAAGCATTTATTTAATCTTTTAAAAAATTCAAGACCTGCTCAGTTTGACATAAAACCTTTAAAAATTTGCAGTTTGAGAAAATCATAATTAAAATCCTAGAATAAAACAATAATAGCAACTATTAAAAATATGAAGAATCAGTCATCCTTCAAAGTTCATAATTATTTTAGATTCTTGATACCTCTCTTGTTTACAACTATGGAGTAGAAATAATTTAAAAAAGGCTTGGAATTTTGGCTAAATTAAATGCTTTGTATATCCCTAGTGTGATGTGGTTGCTATATGGCAAATATAAATTTGTTTTTCTGGTGTACATATGTTATCTAGACCATAACTATATTACATTTAAATCTATGCTTGATATCTTGAAAGATATTAATTGGCTTTAATGCATTCAGAGAATAAACAAAGGGGTGATAGAATAAAAAGCAATTAAAGAAATAGGGGGCATTTACTATAGGGAGAAAAAAATTGCCAGCAATATGATACTTATTTCCAAAAATTGAGGGCCCATCCTATAGGAGATTGATTAGATACATGTATGTTCTGTGGTTCTAACTGGTAGAAATAGAAATAACATGATGACTATTTTAGTTCAGCACATGGTCTGTTTTGTGATGAAATAGTTGGCCAAAAAAACTCAAAAACTTCACTTGGGTTTCTTTGAGTTATTTCAAATTTAATTTGACATTGAATTCTTTATATATAGTGAAATCTACTATTGGTTGCTGTTACTGTATTATGTTCAGTAACTACACCTTAAGATGAGAAGAGGCACCATGAAATGATGGAATGAGACGAGGCTTTTGGTTTGGCTTTTGCCACTTACAGGTTCTTAGAGCTAGCCATTTATTTCCAGGCAAGCCTTTTGTCAAAGGATTGGTGCTATCTTCTCAACCTTCCTCTATGTGAGCATTGCACTGTAGTCTTCTGGTTTCTCAAACTTTACATTTTAGGGGCAGAATAGCAGAGTAATCATTGAATCTGAAAGCCTGCTTTCATCTATTGGTGGGGGGGCTAGGACCCCTACTCTGCTATCTGCTGACTTCACTGTCTCCTAAGCCTTCCTCTCACCCTTTTGAGGCCCTAGTTAGAGAGTGATCAAGTTCCCCTTCTTGAGAAGCTGATCGAGACTCCTCCTCAACCACCTCCGTTATCAGCTTCTCATACTCTGCCACCATGCATCTGCCCTAATCACGCTAGTGCCAGATCAGACAACTAGAGATGCCACCCTGCCTGAGCCCACGATTTAATCTAATTAGCCAGTCCACAGGGAGCCTATGAAACCTAGCTAATCCCTCCCTTCTTGCCATTCATAAACTGCCTCCTGCAACCCCAGTTTGCTGGAGACTCTGCCCCCAGCTGGTGCCTGTGTATCCCTGCCTGGCAGCCTTGTCTCCTGTAGAACTCTCTCTCTCCATAAAAGCCTAAATGACTGGCTGACCATCCAGTTATCTGACAGGTAGCTATAATGTGCACTGACCACCACGGGGCAGATGCTCAATGCAGGAGCTGCTGAGCTGCAGGGACTTGGCAGCTGCAATTCTCGGTGACACACCCGGAACCAGAGAGGAGGGAGCCTGATTCCAGGATGTGTCACCCAAGAACTGCCCTCTTGCAATCCAGGACCCCTCAGGGGATGTCAGAGAGCCAGTTTCAGCCCAATCCCCACAGGCCAGGCCAAGTGACCCCACCGGTGCACGAATCCATGCATTGGGCCTATACTACATAATAAAAAAGTGTGCCTCAATGTCATTGTGTTGTGTTATACCACCAAAAGAGAATAAACTATATAAAACATATTCTGAGACAGATTAATGATTACCTGGTAACTAAATAGAGGGATGGAGTGAGATATTTGGTAGAATTGAGGACATAAGTATCCAAGAGATCATCAAGTAAAAATATGGAGTAAAAAGAAATCCAAGGACAGAAGTTTGGGGCATGCCTAACTTGAAGGAGTTTAAAGAATAGCCTGAGCTCCTCATCTATAAGTCTGTTTCTATTTTGCTTGTTTGTATATTTTGTTCATTAGATTCTACGTATATGTGAAATCATATGGCATTTGATACAGACAACTCATATCTGCAGATAATAGTATGGTGATTACCAGAGAAAGGGGGTAAGGGTAGGCAGAAGAAGGGAAAAGGGTGGTAAATGGTGATGGAAGGAGCCTTGACTTTGGGTGGTGAACACATAATACAACATACAGATGATGTATTATAAAGTTGCGTATTTGAAACCTATATAATTTTATTCACCAATGTAACTTCAATAAATTATATATATATATATATGTGTGTGTATATATATATATACACATACACACACACACACACACACACACACACACACTCACTCACTCACTCACTCACACAGTATATCTTATAGACTGTGAAGGAAAATATGCAGACTAGTGTCCTAAAACATAGCAGGATACCTGTGAGAGTGAAGGTTTAGGCAAAATATTACTATGGGGCCTTCATTCATTCAGATTTTTAAGAACCACTGTAATTGTTAAGAAATAGAAATTAATGATCAACAGAGATGAATGCAAAGCAAGAGAGAACATGAATGGGACTTAAAGGAGCTTAATGGCTATTCAATTTACAAATTAATCCCCATGGCAATTTTTTCAAGCAGCTAGTGGTTTCCTTTGCTCTGTTCCCCCAGCCCTCGGTGCATATCACTTATTATGGCACTTACATGCCATATTGTTATTTTGTCTGTGTCATACATTAAAATGTAAACACTTGGCCATAAATGGTATAAATCATGCACTTATTCACATGTAGTCACTGAAATAGGGTTATTACTCCTTGAATGTCTGTGGAAGAAAACAAATGTTTATTTTACTCCAATGTTAACATTTCAGTGCTCTTCTTTGTATTCCAGAAGGTAGTAACTGCTTAATGTTCTGGAATTGGAAGAGACCCCTTGCTGATTTCCCAATTTCCTTAAAATAGCTATAATAATCTACAGAAGCTCAGCTCTGCAGTTACTTAAAAATTTGTCCCACTTTAAGTTTAAAATGTTCTTTCTAATATTTTCTCAAGAAGAGCAAGAGAAACTAATACTCTTGTGTCAAGTTTTAGTGTACTCCTAAAATCTACCCCATCACCATAGCAATAGCCCCACATCACTCTACAAGATATATTGTACAAAGATGTTATGTTATGTATGTGATATGGAATCCTAAGTCCTTCCATTAGTAAGTCAGTAGGTTAAAATCTTGTGCTTGTGAGAGTAGTGCTATGGGGTATAACTTCTCCAGGGACCAATTAACTTTCTTTTGCCTGATGAATACTGAGTATATTCTTTACGCTAATAAATCATCTTACAAGTCTGTGTTTCTGTTCACAGGGCAATTAAGTAAGAAAATATATATCTGAATTTAAAAAATGAAAACATACAGTAAAGTAATGCAGCACATGTATTTATATTGATTCCTTATTCTGTATCAGGCAATTGGATATGGGCTCTGTCCCAGGCATAAAGAGGATAGATTGAGTGTGTTATTCCATAGGAAGGAGTGCTTGTTTTGGTCACAGTGGCTGCTTAGTGTCATTTTCTAATAAGAGAGTTAGAAGATGAGGTCATAAGAATTAAGTAAATCACTTTTGAAAAGTTCAACAGAATATTATCCTATCTAATAAAGACAGAATATGCAAATTGACCATCACTTTGTGACAAAAGATGGTGTCGCCCATAGCCACAAGATGGCAGCGCCGAGTCCCCTCAGCACCACCAGAGTCCCCCAGTCCTTTAAGTCCTTGCTGTGGGGGGAGAAGGGCAAGCAGTCCCCAGCGATGAGCAGATAGCAGGGTGCTGCTTGCCCCTCACCGCAGCGGTGAGGGGAAAGTAGTGCCCTAGTGCCCTGCGGTGAGCAGACAGCAGGGCCCTGCTTGCCCCTGGCCACTGTGGCGAGGGGCAAGCAGGCCCCCGCAGAGAGCAGACACCAGGGCCTGCAGTGGCATTGAGCAGACAGGTCCGCAGAGAGCAGAGAACCATGGGGAGTGTGCCTAAGCCATCAGTAGGACATCCCCTAAGGGCTCCCAGATTGGAGAGGGTGCAGGTTGGGCTGAGGGACCGTGCCCTCATGCATGAATTTTGTGCACCAGGCCTCTAGTAATTAATAAAAGAAGAAAACCTTTCAAGATCTACACTAATAAAAGAGAAACATGCAAATTGGTGTCATTCCACTACATCCACCAGCCAATCAGAGTGACTATGCAAATTAACCCAACAAAGATGGCAGTTAATTTGCATGCACAGTCGAGGAGTGAAGACTGAAGGCTCCGGCCAGAGTGAAGACTGAAGACTGAAGACTGAAGACTAAAGACTGAAGAGAGTTGGCTTCTCTGCTGCAGCTGGACCAAAGGCCTGGGTCCCGGGTGCCGGAGGAAAACCAGTGCCCGCAGCCAGGGGAAGGAAGGCCTATTGCGCAAATCTTTGTGCAACAGGCTTCTAGTATTTTATAAAGAACTACTAGTAGTTTGCAACCCTTCTACAGTTGCTCTAACTCTGACTGTATGTTAATGTCACATTAGAAACTTGGAAAAATTATATCAATATCTGTTTCCCTCTTCCAAAAGTTTTGATTTAATTGTTCTATTTGGCCCACATTTGTTATGAAATCATAAAAAGACACTAGCATTTTCCTTATTCTTGGAGAATGCAGGAAAACCATAGCAAAATATTAGAAATATCTAGAGATTACAGTAGTCCCTTTCTTCTGAACTGTCAGATATTTTTGCATTAGGTCAGATAAAACAACTTTTTAAAATCAGAAGGGGGAGTGAAACAAAAGGGACAAAAGGGGTCTATATTTCCACCAAATAATATGAGGATGAACTTTACATAAAAATGAGCAAAATTTGCTTTTATTATCGATGTTGCTGCTATTGACTATAAAACTTTTATTGTTCAATTTTATGGAAGTTTTTTAATTTATATTTTTACATTTTAGAAACTAAAGTATACATTTGTATTGTGTGCTGGTTTTTATTTATAGGTACAAATCTGTATAGAGAAAAAAATGATGAATTTAGATCATGCTTAAACTAGAAAAGAAATATTTAAAAATTTAATTGTGAGCAACAAATAATTTGTAGGGAAGGAGTTCCAATGGGTCTCAGAGTTTTTAATGTGTTGATGGGTTTGAAAATGCAATCACATTTATAAACACTGTCCTTTAATAATCTACCTTTAAATAGTGATAAAATAAATATGCTATTCACAATAGAAATAACTGTGTACTAGAAGCAAACTGAATAAAAATGTTTTTAAAGCTGCAAGAAATCTCAGAGAAACCTTGGAGAAGAATGAATAAGTGAAGTCAGATACCATATTCCTGAATGTTAAAACATTTCTAATATTTGAAAGATGCCTGTTTGCCCCCAAACTGATTTACAAGCTTAATATAATTCCACTAAAGCATCCAATGGATCATCATTATATTTTTGAGGAAAGGGATGTCACAAAAGCATTAGACAGTTTATGTACTCTTCTATTGATTCAACATGTTTAGGACTTTGCTGAGCATAAAATAGAATCTTAATAAATATTTGTTAATTGGTATTTTGGTACTTTGGTAAGTAGTTAAGATCTCTTACTTTGTTTTATAACAAAGACGTTATAACACTGTCTTTTTAATTATTTCCAGTAAAATTTTTCTCTGAGTTTTATTAATTGAAAATTCAATAGATCGTCAACCCTCCTGTGGTCTTCAATAGATCACAAATTTAACCTTAATGATGTTTCATATTGTTTCAATGCAGACACAGGGTTCTCACCTCAGGGGTGGTACAGTAAGTTTTAAGGAGTCCTATGTGGATTACATATAAGAAAAATATCACTCATAGCCTCTTGGGGACACAACTCAACTCTAATCTACATCTACTGGGAGCCAGTCCCCAGTAGAGCCAAACTCACCTGTTCATCAATTCTAGCCCTGGGCCAAAAAACCCAGATGAGTGAAGCCAGCTGTCAAAAATGATTGAAAAAGTCAAATGAGCAAAACACAGGCACTTTTTACCTTTTCAATGGTTCACTTTACTTCTTCCAGATTTTTGTTTCTATTTTTTTTCCTTGAAATTGTATCTTTCTATCCAATATCCCACTGACTTAAGAAATATAGTTACAGAAAGATATTAAGAATATTTTTCATATCTTCACATGGGATAAATCAGTTATTGATTTCTAATAATCAAACCCTATCAATAATAAACATTTAAAACAAAACAAAACTTATAAAAACTCCCCTGTAGTTAAATGATAGATTTATTTCTCCATACTAATAGCATGTGCTCAAAATGTTTGTCATCTGTTAATGGGTTATGATATATTTTCCTAGTAATATCTAAAGAAAACCAAAAAATACAAGAATATTGAAGATGAATACATTAGAATATCTAAAATTATGTGGAACTATAAACATATACATAACTAGATATCACGTAGAATGGGAATGTGTTTTCCCCCATCCTTGAATTGGGACTAAATAATTTCTAAGTTTCACTCAAATTCTTACTGTCTAAGACAGTTTTATTATCCATTGCATTGTCAAGTCACACAAAAATAACTTTTAAAGTTCATACTGAGAATTAATCAAGAAAGGAAAATATATAATAAAAATGGTTTTAAAAATCTATAGATATGTTTATATAGGCCAAAATAAAATAAAGTTTTCTGAGTGGAATATATTCAAGTAACTAATTAAATGTCTGCTTGGACAAGAATTTCAAATCCTCAAATCAGGTTTTCTAAACTCTACTCTGAAATCATTAGACCTATAAGAACTCACCTTTATTTATTTATTTATCTATCTATCTAATTATTTATTTGTTTTCTTTATTGATTAAGGTATTACATATATGTCTTTATCCCCCTATTGCCCCCCCCAACCCCCACTAATGCCCTCACGCCCCTAGTGTCTGTGTCCATTGGTTATGCTTATATGCATGCATACAAGTCCTTTGGTTGATAAACACAGAGAGATGGAGGGAGGGTGGGAGAACGATAGGAAAGGAAAAAAGAAAGAAAAGAAAGAGAGGAGGGGGAAAAAGAGAAAAGAAACAAATATAAACCCAGAAAACTAAATTTAAAAACAGACAAAGAGTTGCTTGTTTCATTTCAAAAAAGCTTGGGCTTGTTTAGGCAAAATTTCGTTTTTCTTCACAGAATTTCTTAAGACCATTAATATGAGCACCATGACTCTATAAGCAGGATAGAATACATATCACTTTCCAAACTCATTTGGCCACAATAACTTTTTTATTGCTAAATCCTTATTAATATTCTGTAGGGTTCGTTTAGGAAATGCTTCCTCGAATGATGAGGTTCTCCTTAGAGTAGTTAAGATAACATTACTCTTTCAATCATTTCAATTCTATGATGTCATATTTCTTTTCAAATATTAAACTAGATTATTCTTGAATTGCTTATGATAATGAGAAATAGGAAAAAATATTGTATTCTTAGGTTAGTATGTAGCATATTATATTATTTCAATGAGAACTAAAACTGCAATCCTGGGCCTATCATGCTTCCCATGATCAAACAGTTATCTAAATTAACCCAAAGGTGCATAATAATTTTTTATTGTTATTTTTCAATTATCCATCATTTAAAAAATGCCTCTTTATTACATTTTCAATGTGAGCTTAAAATGACTTTTTAATAACTATTAAATTCATAGATGGATACATGCTATTTTCATTTTTACATGCTATTCTATACTACAGGACAGAGCTGCCAATGGCTAATTTATTTCCATGTCAAACCATTTAAATTCTCCAGAGGAACTTCTGTTTAAGTAAGGCATGCCTGACCAAGAAAGGTTGTCATGTATTAACTGTTTCTGTGGGAGTTGATGTTAAAAGTATAATTGGTTCTGGGAGCAAACAGAAAATAAGCTCTTCTATTCACAGTCAGAAAAGCAGCTCCCAGTCAACTCTGCCTGTAAGGGTATTGTCACTTCTAAGGAAGAAAGTGCCACCATCGTAATTAGCAGTAGGAAGGCTTTTGCTTTTCAAAACTTCAGGCTTTTTTCTGTCCTGAGGATAAAAATCCTCCTAATAGGCACTCTCTGGTTGCCATACATCTGTTAAGAGTGTGAAGATACACTCTCAAACTTTTTCTTCTTCTTATAAAAGAGAGAATCAGACTTCCTCTTATTGTTTCTTCCTTATTTAGCCTCTCAACTTTTATGATATTATATTCCTCCTGGTATTTCATATTTTCTGTTTAAAAAATGTTTTTAAATTTTATTGAATTTCGGGGTGACCTTGGTTAATAAAATTATACAGGTTTCAGGTATACAATTCTATAATTCATTATTTGTACATTGTACTGTGTTCACCATCCCAAGTCAAGTCTCCTTCCATCTGTTGTCTGTCTGTGTCTTTGTTTTTTGTTGCTGTTGCTTAATTCCTTAGCCTTTTACACCCAGACACCCAACCCTCCTCCATGACAACTGTTGGTCTGTTCTCTGTATCTTTGAGTCTGTTTCTATTTTGTTTGCTAGTTTATTTTGTTTATTAGATTCCACATATAAGTGAAATATACCATTTGGTATTTGTCTTTCTCTGATTGGCTTGTTTCACTAAAGCAAAACCATTTTTTTTTAAAATATATATTTTATTGATTTTTTACAGAGAGGAGGGGAGAGAGATAGAGAGTTAGAAACATCGATGAGAGAGAAACATCGACCAGCTGCCTCCTGCACATCTCCTACTGGGGATGTGCCCGCAACCCAGGTACATGCCCTTGACCGGAATCGAACCTGGAACCCTTCAGTCCGCAGGCCGACGCTCTATCCACTGAGCCAAACCGGTTTCGGCACAAAACCATTTTTAATGGGGGAGGGGGAGATAAAGAAAACAACAATTGCAAGGAGAATAAGAATTCTCCTAGGATTTTTAATTCACAGCTCAAGCAAGGTTCTAATTTCTTAATCATGGTATAGGAAGACTAATGCAACAAATATTGAAAACTGTTTATCCCCTCCCTCTTTAAAAAATACATACTCAGCAAGTTTAAAATGGGGAATAAAGTATTTCAGACAATTATTCACTGTGATTTTCCAACATTGATACTGCAAACTGCAAAGGGATTTGCAACCTAAATCTTAGTTTATTTTAGAAAATGTTTGATTTTCCCATGGCAGCAAAATTTATTATTTCTATTGTTTTTCCAACAACACTAGGTCAGACTTTTTCAGCTTTGAGAAACAATGGCTTAATACTATCTCTATTTTTTCTTATACACAAAAATAAGTACAAAATGTATGCCTAAATTATTTTTAACTTTGTTGTGGTCAAACAACATAGATTCATGATCAGTTCTTTGAAATATGTTGAGGCTTAGTAGTGACATAATAAATAATCAATTTTTATAATAGTTTCATGTGTAGTTTATAATAATATATCTACTTGTTGATTGTAGAAGCCATAAAAATCCTAGAAGAAAACACAAGCAGTAAAATCTCAGACATCTCCCATAGCAATATTTTCACTGATGACTCTGAGGGCAAGGGAAATAAAAAAATGAACAAATGGGACTACATCAAACTAAAAAGTTCTGTAGAGCAAAATAAACCATCAACAAAATGAAATGATCTCACTCGTTTGTGTAATTTAATGAACAACATAAACTGATGAACAAAAATAGAGCTAGAGACATAGAAGCATCGAACAGACTGTCAAACTTTAGAGGGAAGGCAGGGAAGGGTAGGGGAGGGGTAAGAGGTCAACCAAAGGACTTGTATACATGCATATAAGCATAACCAATGGACACAGACACTGGGCAGGGGGGAGGGTGAGGGCATGTGATTGGGGGTGGGGATGGCCAAGGAGAGGTCAATGGGAAAAAAAGGAAACATATGTAATACTATGTGTAATACTTTAAAGAATAAAGGATTTTAAAAAATTAAAAGGGAGCAAATTGCATGGGAGAACATATTCACAATAACACATCTGATAAGGTATAAATCTCCAAAATATATACAGAAGTTATACAATTCATTTGCAGATGGCATAATACTGTACATTGTGAACCCTAAAGATTATACCAAAAACTACTGGAAATGATAAATGAATTCAGTAAAGTAGCAGGCACAAAATAAATATCCAGAAATCAGTTCCATTTTTATATATCAATAATGAAACAAACAAACAAAAAACAATCCCATTCACAATTACTTCAAAAAGAATAAAATACCCAGGAATAAATTTAACCAAGGATGTAAAACACCTGTCCTCAGAAAATTATAGGACACTGAAGAAAGAAACTGAGGAAGATACAAACAAATGAAAGCATATACCATGTTAATATGTAGGAAGAATTAACATCAGAAAAGTGCCCATACTACCCAAAGCAATCTACAGAATCAATGCAATTCCTATCAAGATACCAATGGTGTATTCCACAGAACTAGGACTAATATTCCAAAAATTTAAATGTACAAAAAACCTTGAATAGTACAGTGATCTTGAGAAGAAAAACAAAGTTGGGGGAATCATACTCCTTGATATCAAACTATACCAAAAGGCCATAGTAATCAAAACAGCATGGTACTGGCATAAAAAAAAGACATATAGATCAATGAAACAGAATAAAGAGTCCACAAATAAACCCATGCCTTTATGGTCAATTAATATTTGACAAAGGAGGCTAAACTACACCATGGACTAAAGATCGTTTATTCAATAAATGGTGTTGGGAAAATTGGACAGATATGTGCAAAAATAAATAAGAAAGAAAGAAAGAAAGAAAGAAAGAAAGAAAGAAAGAAAGAAAGAAAGAAAGAAAGAAAGAAAGAAACTAGACCACCTTCTTACACCACATGAAAAAATAAACTCAAAATGGATTAAAGACTTAAATGTTAGACTCAAAACCATAAAAATCCTAGAAGAAAACATAGGCAGGAAAATCTCAGACATTTCTCATAACAGATTTTTTTTTGATATATCTCCTCATGCAAGGGAAAAAAAATAAAAAAAATAAATAAGTGGGACTACACCAAACTAAAAACAGTAAAGGTAACCATCAACAAAATGAAAAGACAACCCACTGAAAGGGAGAACATATTCACTGATACATCTGATAAGAGCTTAATATCCAAAATTTATGAAGAATTTAAAAAACTCAACACCAAAGAAAATCACCAAATCAAACAATCCAATTAAAAAATGGGCAAAGGGCCTGAATAGATACTCCTCCAAAGAGGACATACAGATGGCCAATAGACATATGAAAAGATGATTAATGTCACTAATTATCAGAGAAATATAGATTAAAACTACAATGAAATATCCCTTCACACGGGTTAGTGTGGCCATCATCAATAAATCAACAAACAAGTGCTGGTGAAGATGTGGAGAAAAGGAAACCCTAGTGCACTGTTAGTGATAATGCAGACTGGTACAGTCACTATGGACTTTCCTCAAAAAATTGTAAAATCTCCAACTGCCTTAGGACTCAGTGATCACACTTCTGGAAATATATGTACTAAGAATCTCAAAACACCAGTCATAAAGAATACATGCACTCCTATGTTCATTGCAGCATTATTTACAGTAGACAAGATCTGGAAACAGCCCAAGTGTCATCAGCAGATGTGTGGATAAACAAGGTGTACTTTTAGCCAGGCTGGAGTGGCTCAGCTTTATCCTGTGCTCCAAAGCATTGCCGGTTCCATTCCTGGTTGGGGCACATGGCTGAGTTTCAGGTTCAATTTCTGGTCAGGGTGTGTGCAGAAGGCAGCATATCATATTTCTCTCTCAAATCAATGTTTCTCTCTCCTTTCCCCTCTCTAAGCATGTCCTCTCCTCGGGTAAGGAGAGGGAGTGGGAAGCTGTGGTGCATTTACACAATGGAATACTATGCAGCTGTAAGAAAGAAACAACTCTTACCTTTTATGGCAGCATGGTTGGACCTGGGGATTATTATACTAAGTGAAATAAGCCAGTCAGAGAAAGACAACTACCATATGATCTCACTTCCATGTGGAATCTGATGAACTGAGGAGCAAAATACAAACAGAGGCATGGATACGTGGGCCAGACTGACAGCTGTCAGAGGGGCCTGGGGAGGGGCACTAAATGGAAGAAGGTGAAGGAATTAAGCAAAGAACATGTATGCATAGCCCATAGACACCAACAACAGTGTGGTGATGGCCAGAGGACGGGGAGGCAGGGCTGAGTGGAGGTGGGCAAAGAAAGGGAAAATGGGGACTTCTGTAGTAGTGTCAACAATAAAAATGAAGTAAAGAAAAAAACAACCCACAGTTATGGGGGGTGGTGGTGGGGGGGAAGAATGGTTATTACTTTTGCTTTTAAAATCATTTATATCCTTGCTAAAATTCTTGATCTACTGATCACAATCTTTTGATAGAATATTATAAAGGTTTCCCTCTGTGACTATTGAATTTGTTAATATCTCCATAGAAGTCTCAACATGTTTTGCTTCATATTTTTGAAAATACCAATACATTATCTTAATATACGTATTTATCCAATTGTGTCTTTTATTACATAATGCTGAAATTCATCTCTATGAATGTCTTCTATATAAATTTTATTTTATCTAATATAGATATTGCTAACAAATTTTTTTTTGTTTAGTGTTTGAATAATATATGTTTTCCATATCTCTATTATTTAACTGTTCTTTCTGCTTTTGTTTCTGATGTGTTTAAATGATCTTGTTTTGGTTTTCAATTATCTTCTTCTATGTTTTCTGTTCATGACCCCTCTTCTTTGCTTCTTCCTTTTATCTCTTTTCTTGCCTGCAATTTATTGATTATGTGTATTGACAATTACTTATCTATTTGTTTGAAAATTGCCAACTGTGTTTTTAGTATTGTGTTGTTATATGTACATTTTAATCTATATATTTAAATATACATTTTTTCCTAACAAAACAAAATCATTAAATGTCTTCATTGTCTTCTTTAAGATTAGTCTCCCATCTTACCACCATTAAATCTTGGCCTTGATGTCTTAAGACATAATTTTATTTTTATGTTATTAGATGATCTGTTCCATTTTACACAAATTAAAGTCATGGAAAATAATTATTAGAGTAATTTAATACAAATATATGTAAAAGATAACTATTAACTTCTGCCTTAGTCTATTTTTGAAGATATTTACAAGCATTTACCTGAAGAAAATCTTTTTCACTCCCAACTCTTAGAAACCCAAATCTTCTGCTTTATATGTATCTTAAAAATTGTCTTTGTACCGGAGGCCCTATGTCATGATATAGAGTGGCTTTAGCATGATGACCTTCCTAATCAACATGGAAAGAAAGTAATAAATTGTCTTGCCATTTAGATAGCTTTCTAATTTTATCTATTTTTTATGTAGCATGGAATAGCCTGAAAGCTTCATTACTCACTGAAGCAATATATATATATTACTCTACAAAAGAATTCCAAGCCATCTGCTCATTTTATAATTTACACTTGTGTGTTTGTAAGTGACCTTGGTATAATACCCATTCCGTGTTCTTCTCTCTCTAGTGAGACTTGGACTTCATGCTAGGCAAATGGAAACACCTTCAGTTACTCATATTTTTTCCTAATTGGTTTGAAAAGACAGCTGCAATACGTATTCCTGACCAAAGAAAAGAGAGAATGTTTTTTACACTCACCACTTCTCATTCAATCTTTGTTCATCATTGAGTCAGGAGAACAGTTTTATACATTAAGGGCTATATATAATCACCAGGAGAGAAATGTTGGCATTTGTCTCCAAAATTGATTTACAAAACCATATTAAGTTTGTTGTTCACTGCTGAGTGAGAAGGAGTTATGCATTTATAGATAAGCAGCATCTCTAACCTGGGTTCCTAATTTAAGGATTCAATGCTTATTACCAAACAAGATTCACACTTTATTACTGGCTTATGGGAAATTCCTTTTCCACATTTTTCTGGTGGAGAGTAAATTTAGGAATTGAGAATCACGATTGTTAGATAACTGATGTGTAATTAAGAATATATGAGAACGTTATCATCTGGTTAACTTTCCTAGACTTACAGCTTCATAATATGTATGTACATGTTGCCTGACAAAAACTCTGAGCCTGAGGTCTGTTTTCTCTTTTTGAAAAGAATAATAATTTAGTGCTAGAGAGGTATTAATGACATGTTAGCACCAAAATAAATTTGTTCCTTGCCAAAAATAAGAGAGAGAATGAGCTATGAGGCTTAAAAAAAGAATAGGTTTTGCACTAGTGACTCAATGTGACTTAACGCTATTCCTCCAGACACCTAAGTGTGTCCTTTCTACACACTTGGGAGACTAGTGTCACAGGTTCTGTTGTGCTAATACAATCCATATACGAACCATTCGGCCTTGCCCAACTAAACAGAAAGTAATATTATTTTGTACGTATGTTTTATGTTTTAAAATTTATTTTTTAATTATAGTTGACATAAATTATTATATTAGTTTCAGGTAAGCCACATAGCGATTAGACATGTATATACTAGTAGCTTACAGAGAGATTGCTACGATAAGTCTGGTACCCACCTGACACCATACATAGTTATTGCGATATCATTGACTATATTCCCTGTGCTGTACTTTACATCACTGTGAAAACTTTGAAGTGTTTTTCCACTTGCTGATTATGAGGAGTTTAAATAAGCAAAAAATAATGTGGGACAGTTTAAGAATAATTTTGTGGCTGAGGCAGTATATTACTCTTGGCCTTAAAGTAGGCAAAAGAGGGGAAAGTACATATTGCAAAGGGTTTATAATCTCCTGCTTATTCTTAAAAGGATTTGAGCTAAAGTACTATATCTTTCAAGATCCTCAGTCACTTTTCCCCAGGGAAGATTGGTGGTTGGGAGAAGGAAGTAGATATGGGGGACTCAAAATTCCTGGGTCTGTAGTGTTTGCCTGGAGAACAAGTTTTATACTTGTATTGAAAGAGAAATGCTGCAAGGATAAATACAATATTATTACAAACTAGAGGCCCGATGCATGAAATTTGTGGAGGAGTAGGTCTTCCTTCCCCCAGTTGCTGGCATGGGCTTCCCTCTGGCACCTGGGACCCGGGCTTCCCTCGCAACCCTGGCTACGTCCGGAGGGACGTCCAGTCTAATTAGCATATTATGCTTTTATTATTATAGATTATTTTCTATAAGACAATGTAGCAACAGGATAGAAGGGCTACAATTAAAATTTAACTTCTCTGAATATAACTTGCTCATAATTTTAAATTAAAATCATTTAATGTACATGTTTTTAAACTACTAAATCAGAAGAAAAAGGCAATCATTACAATATAATGACAATATGGATGACATGTTATAACACAACTGCACAGAGGAAAAATATGTTTTAAAACACTTTAAAAACACAGCATTTACACTTTACTGCCAATAGAATATGTCCTAAGAACAAAAGTATATTAAGAAATTCTAAAGTCTATTTAGTGGTATTATTTTTATCAGTCACATTGAGATACATATGAACTATTACATATATATGTATATATATACATATATATTTTGTAATTATCTATTATATGTGTAACTATGTTAGCGATTTAAATTAAGACAAAATAAGTTAAAAATTAATTAAGCAAAACACCTATAATCTTACATTTGAAATGGAAATATTAGTGAGAACTCAAGGTTTTTTAATTAAGTAGCATTACTTTGGTCTGTGCAGTTTAAAGTCTAAGAGCAATAACAACTCAGTTGCAATAAACTAACTTGTTGTGCAGATGATAATCTCTAAACACCATTTCCTACAAAAAATAAGCGAATTCTTAAAAAAAAAAAAAGGTTGATTCTAGACCTGGGAAAGATAATGTGCAAAGTTAACTTTATTATCTTGCTCTACCAGAATAAAAAAGATGATATGTAGAACAACTGAGCCATGTCAAAGGAAACAAGAGACAGTTTGCAGGTTGACAAAGATGCGATAATTTTGGATGCAATGGACCAAAACAAATCAAATCCATAGAAACATAGAATTCAAAATAATATTCAAATTTTAGGTACCAGCTAAAACACTAACTCATTAGTCTGAAAGTGGCAAATCAATTGAAAGGAGGGAGCATTGGTTTTGTTTGCTTTGTTTATACTGTTGGATAACCAATAGTTAATAAGAGAACATTTTTATTTAAAAAAAATAGGTAACATATGATAGCAGATGAATGATAGAATTTCTATATTGCTATTTTGCAGTCTCTAATGGAATAATGGATCCAGGCAATGATCAATAGTGAATGCTAAAAGCATTTGGTGAAAGGCTGATGGGGAAATTTATAAAAGATAAATAAATCTGGTGTATTCAATTTCTATTGCTGTCATAATAAATTACCACAAATTTATTGGCTTAAAACAACACAAATTTACTCTCACAGAATCCAAGTACAGCACATCTCAGTTCTCTTAGATGCTACAAGTCAGAAATCAAGTTGTCAGCAGGCCTGCGTTTCCTTCTGGAGGTGCTGGGAATGAATTATACATCATTATACATTTGTCCAAACCCATAGAATACACAACACCATGACTGAGCCTAATGTAAACTATAGACTGGATGACAGTGTTGTGTCTATGTACATGTACATTCATCAATTGTAACACATGAACCTACAACTGCTATAAAAAAGTACAATCACAATTTAAAATACTCCACAAAGCTAGGTAGTTCCAACATTACACAAAATATAAAAATTTTTTTAAAAAGTGGAAATGGGGTGACGTATGTAAGAAAATTACCAACATGTTAACTGTTGATGCTGGGTGATGGTTACAGGGAGTTTTGTTATATTGTTATAAAATTCTTTCTTCTTTTGTGTATACGATTTTATAATAAAACTAGAGGCTCGGTGCACAAAAATTTGTGCACTCGGGGGCAGGCGGGGGGGGGGGGGGAGGAAATCCCTCAGCCCAGCCTGTGCCCTCTCACAGTCTGGGACTCCTCAGGGGATGACCACCTGCTGGCATAGGCCTGCTCCCTGGGGAATTGAGCTTAAGCTGGCAGTCAGACATTCCTCTGGCAGCCCAGGAGCCATCAGGGGATGTCCACTTGCCAGTGGGGAGCTGGCCTAAGCTTCAGTCTGACATCCTTAGTGCTGCTGAGGAGGAGGAAGAGGCTCCCACCACCACCTCTGTACTGGCAGCCGCCAGCCTGGCTTGTGGCTGAGCAGAGCTCCCCCTGTGGGAGCACACTGACCAACAGGGGGCAGCTCCTGCATTGAGCATCTGCCCCCTGGTGGTCAGTGTGTGTCTTAGTGACCAGTCATTTCCAGTCTTTCTGCTGTTAGGTTCAGTTTACATATTACCCTTTTATTATATAGGATAGAGGCCTGGTGCATGGGTGGAGGCCGGCTGGTTTGCCATTCAGGGTAGCGGTCCCCACTGGGGTGCCACTGGAGTACCTGGCCAGCCTGGGTGAGGGCCTTATAGCTGTTTGCAGGCTGGTCAAGCCCCCCCCCCAAGTGGGGACCCTCACCCCATGGAGGTTTGGCCAGCCTGGGTGAGGGGCTGATGGCTGTTTGAAGGCTGGTCAAGCTCCCCCCAGTGGGGACCCTCACCCCATGGAGGTTTGGCCAGCCTGGGTGAGAGGCTGATGGTTGTTTTCAGGCTGGCCACACCCCCTTTAAGGTGGGGGGTCCCCACGTGGGTGCCTAGCCAGTCTGGGTGAGGGGCTGAGGGCTGTTTTCAGGCTGGCCAAGCCACCCCGGGGACGGAAGGTCCCAGCCTCTCCTTTTTTACTTTTTTCTTTTTTCTGGGATTTATTTACCTTCTATAATTGAAACTTTGTAGCCTGGAGTGGAGCTCAGAGCCAGCTAGGGCTTGGCTTCCTCCATCGCCAGGGGCAACCCAAGACTCCAGCTCCATGGCCACGGCCGGCTGAAAGCAGGTATCTGGGGTTTATTTACCTTCTATAATTGAAACTTTGTTGCTTTGAGTGGAGCTCAGAGCCAGCTGCAGCTGGGAAGCTTGGCTTCCTCCATCATTGGGGCAACCAAACCTCCTGCTTGCTCCAGCTCTGTGGCTGCCGGCCGCCATCTTGGTTGGATTAATTTGCATATAGTTGCTCTGATTGGCTGGTGGGTGTGGCTTAAGGCATAGCGAAGGTACGGTCAATTTGCATGTTTGTCTTTTATTAGTGTAGATAAACAAGCTACCACCTTAGAGTTTCCTAAAGTAGTGCTTCAAATGCACATGAGAATGAATCCATGATGCTTCTCATTCCAGCTTCTAGCTTCTCTGTCCCTTGACTCATGAGATCACCACTTTGCTTAGAGAAGAATCTTACTTGGGGAAAGCAATTGGTGAAACCCAACCAACCTTGAGGGAATGGAGAAAGGAACCTTACTATCTAAATACCCATTGCTGGTTATATTAACTCTTTGTAAGTTAAGTCTATAAGTGGAAAAGCCAATGGGATAGCATTTGGCATCCATTACCAGCACTCTGGCTATAACTTGTTAAAGGACCTGGCCACCTCCCTAAGATTCAATTTGCTGCAGCTGGGAAGAAGCAGTTGTACTAAGTTGTGCTAATTCCTGACCTATTTTCATTTTGCCAGAAGGATCTCATTTCTATTCCTATAATGATTCTGACCTCTCCAAGCCTCAAAGTTTGGCCCTTAAATCAGTTTTAAAGAAATGCCATTCTTACTATAAATAAGACACTAGTTTAACTTACATTCGTAGAAGGTAGCTACAAAAATAATCAAAATAAAAACAGTAATGTTATTAAAATATATCTATGTTTCCTCATTCTCTGAGTTTAGAGACTGTCTTAGTTGCTGCTGCAAGGTAAAAAAAAAAAGAAAACACAAAAACATCTCTTCTTAGTTGATGAACAGAGGCAAAATCAATTTCCACTGCATTTGCTATTTTGTGTTCTTACCTTTAGGCTCAATCACATTCTAAAATATCACATTTGCTTCTTTTTTAAAAGAGCAGATTATTCAGTGTTGTCCACAGTCACCTTGCTTCTGAGGATGCACACTGACCATACTTGAACATCACCAGGACATAAGGGAACTCTAGCAACCATGCTTTCTTTCTGAGTCTGTGGATTGCTCATATAATTTTCCACTTACTTATTAATATATATTTTAAATTTTATCATAAAAGGACATATGGTCTCCATATGTCCTAGAGAGAATCAATCATGAGGATTTTACAAATTCACCTATCCCCTATTGAAAAATTCATGGATTAGCTGGTTCTATAGTTTTAACAACCTCATAGGTTATTACTTGGTCCAAAAATAATCTTCAGTTGGGTTAGATTCCTGATCACAGTCCAAACAACTGTCAAAAGCTGGCTAGAACTCCCACTTAACAGAGGCTATGTGTGGGCAAATATCTACTATAATTTGGACCAGGTAGGTGTCCCGAATGATATGCCCAATATATCCTACAGCAAATGATTTAAAGGGAATCCTATCTAATAAAAGAGAAACATGGTAATTAGCATACATCCGCTACCCTTCCCATTGGCTAATCAGTGAGATATGCAAATTAACTGCCAGCCAAGATGGCGGCCGGCAGCCAGGCAGCTTGAAGCTAACATAAGGCTTGCTTGCTTCAGTGACGGAGGAAACTAACGTTCCCCGCCTGCCTTGCCGGCCTCTGAGCTTGCAGTTTGAAACATTGTTACAAATATAGAAGCTAAACAAAACCCCAGAAACCTGCTTTCAGCCTGCCAGGATCTCAGAGCTGGAGTTGATACAGTGTTTTGATTATAGAACCCAAACAAACCAGATACCTGCTTTCAGCAGCAGAGGCCTCAGAGCTGGAGCCAGAGCTAAAGTTGGCACAGAATTAAAAAAAAAAAAAAGAAAAAATGGAGCAGTTGGGAACTTTGGTCACCCGCCAGCCTGAAAACAGTCCTCAGCCCCTCACCCAGACTAGCCAGGAACCCCAGTGGGGACCCCCACCCTGAAGTGTGTGTGACCAGCTGCAAACAGCCATCATCCCCTCATCCAGGCTGGCCAGGCACCCCAGTGGGGACCCCCACCCTGATTCAGGACACCCTTCAGGGCAAACCAGCCAGTCCCCACCCTTGCATCAGGCCTCTATCCTATATAGTAAAGGGGTAATATGCCTCCCGACACCGGGATCAGCGGAGCTGAGAGGCCTCCTGGCACTGGGATCAGTGTGACAGGAGGCAGCGCCCAAACCCCCTGATTGCCCTGCGGCTCTGTGTGTGACAGGGGGGGGCCAAAACCTCCCTATACACCTGCTGTGTTCGTGACAGGGGAAGGTGCCCCAACCCCCTGATCAGCCCTGCTCTGTTCCTGATAGGGGGGAGCTCCCCAACACCCTGATCGGCCCTGCTCTGTGGGTGATAGAGGGCGGCGCCCCAACCCCCCCTCCACAGGCCCTGCTCTGTGTGTGATGGGGTAGAGCTATAACCTCCCCATCGGCCCTGCCCTGAGTGTGACAGTGGCGGTGCCCCAACCCCCTGATCTGCCCTGCTCTGTGTGTGACAGGCGGCGGCGCCCCAACTCCCCAATCAGCCCTGCTCTGAGCCCGACCAGAGGCTGCACCTAGGGATTGGGCCTGCCCTCTGCCACCCGGGAGCAGGCCTAAGCCAGCAGGTCGTTATCTCCCGAGGGGTCCCAGACTGCGAGAGGGCACAGGCCGGGCGGAGGGACTCTCCCCCCCCCCCCCCCCGAGTGCACAAATTTTTGTGCACCAGGCCTCTAGTCCTATATAATAAAAGGCTAATATGCAAATTAAACAGCAGAACAATTGGTCACTATGACATGCACTGACCACCAGGGGGCAGATGCTCAATGCAGGAGCTGCCTCCTGGTGGTCAGTGCACTCCCACAGGTGGACTGCCTCTTAGCCAGAAGCGGGCTCAGGGCTGGTGAGTGCAGCAGCAGTAGCAGGAAACTCTCCCGCTTCCACAATAGCGCTAAGGATGTCCTACTGACAGCTCCCAGACTGTGAGAGGGCACAGGCATGGCTGAGGGACACCCCCCCACCCCACCCCCCCCACACACATAAGTGCATGAATTTCATGCCTGGGCCTCTAGTACTAAATATGGTTAGTCAGAGTGAAAGATAAAAGAAAGCAAGTGATAAATATTTGACGGCTACCACCAGCAGACAGGAGGAATAAACAAAAAAATAATTAGGATTTTAGTAAAAGTTGTTTTATTCATTTACTTTTGTTTTTATTTACCAGTAGGACCAAGGCAGACCTGCATATATTTGAAGCTATGACCTGATAGATACAGGGGGAAAAGATTGACACTTTTGGAAAGGGAAGGGATATGTGATATATTCAGAGTTAGGAACGGAGTAGAATGCTAACCTATTTTAGGTGTAACTGGAATTAGACTATTGAAGCTGTGAGAAAATATACAACTCTTTGATCTCACCAAAAATACTCTATTATGGCAAATTTTTGAAGAAATATAACATCTAAACAGTGCTCATCTGGAGGGACAGAACTGACACTGATGTAATAGTATCTGCATTTATTCAACAGGATAGGGAAAGGGAAAATTGTTTTCAGTTCAACTAGTACCTTATTGGTTTGGTTCTTATTTTCTTAGCTGGATGATAAATAAGATGTAGAATATTGTTCAACCATGAGGAAGAAAGAAATTCTGCCATTTGTGACAGGGATGGATCTTGAGGGCATTATGCAAAGCGAAATAAAATCAGACAGAGGAATAAAAATGCTGTATAACATCACTTATATATGTGGAATCTTAAAAACAAACAAACAAACAAAAAAGCAACAACAGGATAATGATTGCCAGGGCTGGGAGGTGGGAAAATGGGGAGATGTTGATCAAAGATTACAAACTTGCAGTTAGAAGATGAATAAGTCCTGGGGATCTAACATACAGCATGGTGGTTATTGTTAATAATACTGTAGTACATACTTGAAAATTGCTACCACAGGAAAGAAATGGTAATTACATGATGTGATAGAGGTGTTAGCTAACACAATGGTGGTAATCATATTGCAATGTATCAAATCAACAGGTTGTACACCCTAAACTTATTCAATGTTATGTCAATTGTGTCTCAATAAATAATATGGAAAATAGATAATGCATGTTGATTCAAAGGGAGCATTAGACTCTACATTAAAGTTGCTACTGATTATGAAAGTTAAAGGTATTTGAAATTTAAGTTTTTTTCATGATACGTTCCATGACCTTGTATCTTAAATCTGATTTTCAAATATAATATCTATAGAACTAAAAATATAACCGAAGGCTGTAATTTGTTTCTTCTCTGAACTGATCCTGAAAGCCTGGTTTTTAAGAGGTCAAAGAAGTATACATCATCAGATTAGCTCTGTGCAGATGGGGCACAGAAGGGACCAGACAGGTGAGAGGATGCATGTGAGTCTTTTTAAGGCTCATCACTTTGACTTGTGAAGAAGAAAAAAACACCATCTGTGCTGTCATCCTTGCGAACCTTCTGCTTTCAATAGGAAAGATAAACTAAATACTGAGAGTAAGTGAATGAATACAAAACAATATTTGCATCAGGGCTGTTGAAAATCAAATTAAGGATGAATAACCTTGCCTCTGTCTGTCATGCTTATTATATATGTTTTGTAGATAGTTATCTTTATGACCTAGAAACTATTTGTTTTATGGAAAAATACTGTGCATTACCTCTGATTTAAATTTAAAACTAGTCATCTAATTTTATGCATTTAATTATAGCTCTTATTTTTAATGTTTGAATACTTTTTAAAAATTTTATCTTTATTGTTGAAAGTTTTACAGATGTCCCCTTTGTTTTTGTTTTTTTCCCATTGATCCCCTACACCCGACCCCTGCCCCTCCCAAGCCTTTATAACACTATTGTCTGTGTCTATGAGCTATGCATATCTATAATAATAAAAACAGAATATGCTAATTAGACCAGACAGCCGAGTGACCTTCCAGATGTCCTTTCGGATGACCTTCCAGATGAAGCCGTGACTGTGAGGGCCAAGTCCCTTGCATTAATTTTTGTGCATCGGGCCCCTACTATGCATATAAATTCCCTGGTTAATCTCTCCCACACGCCCACCACACACTCACTTTCCCTCTGAAATTCGTCAGTCTGTTCCATGTTCCCATGTCTCTGGCTCTATTTTGTTCATCAGTTTATTTTGTTCATTGGATTCCACATGTGATACTTACATCTTTCTCTGACTGGCTTATTTCACTTAGCATAATACTTTCCAGGTCCATCTATTGCAAACAGTAAGGGTTCCTTCTTTTATATAGCTGAATAATATTCCACGAATATACCACAGCTTTTTTATCCACTCATCTACTGATGGGCACTTGGGCTATTTCCAAATCTCAGCTATTGTAAATTGCACTGCTTTGAACATAGGGGTACATATGTGTTTTCTGACTGGTAGTTCTGATTTCTTGGGATATATTCCTATTAGTGGGATTACTGGGTCAAATGGGAGTTGCATTTTTAATTTTTGAGGAAATTCCATATTGTTTTCCACAGTGGTTGCACCAGTCTACATTCCCATCATTAGTGCATGAGGGTTCCCTTTCTTCCATATCCTCCCAAGAACTTGTCATTTGTTTATTTGTTGATGATAGTCATTCTGATAGGTGTGAGGTGATACCCCAATGTCATTTTATTTTGCATCTCTCTGATGATTAGTGACTTTGAGCATTTTTTCATATGTCTCTTGGCCTTCTGTATGTCCACTTTGGAGAAGTATCCATCTAGTTTTTTTGCCCATTTTTAAATTGGATTGTTTGCCTTCCTTTTGTTAAGTTATATGAGTTCCTCATATATTTTGGAAACTAACCCCTTATCACATGTATCATTGCCAGATTAGTTCTCCCATGCAGTGGGCTCCCTTTTCATTTTGTTGATGGCTTCTTTGGCTGTGCAGAAGCTTTGTATTTTGATGTAGTCCCACTAGTTTATTTTATCCTCAGTTTCCCTTGCCCTAGGATATGTATTGGTGAACACATTGCTGTATGAGATGTCTGAGATTTTGCTGCATATGGTTTCTTCTAAGGTTTTTATGGTGGCACAACTTACATTTAAATCTTTTATCCATTTTGAGATTATTCTTATGCACAGCAATCAGACAAGGAGAAAAAAACAAAAGGCATCCAACCTGAAAAGGAGGAAGTAAAACGCTCATTATTCACAGATGACGTGATATTGTATGTAGAAAACCCTATAGACCTCACCAAAAAACTACCAGATTTAATAAATGAATTCAGCAACATAGCAGAATACAAAATTAACACCCAGAAATTGATGGCATTTGTACACACCAATAATAAACTCTTAGAAAGAGAAACTAAAAAAAAAAATATCCAATTTACTACTGCAACAGAAAATTTAAGATACTTAGAAATAAACTTAACCAAGAAGGTAAAAAACCTGTACTGGGAAAACTACAGGACATTGAAAAAAGAGGTAGAAGAAGATATAAACAAGTGGAAGAATATACCCTGTTCATGGATTGGTAGAATCAACATAATTAAAATGTCCATACTACCCAAAGCAATCTATAGATTCAATGCAATTCCTAATAAAATACCAAAGACATATTTCACATATCTAGGGAAAACACTGCAAAAATGTATATGGAACCAAAAAAGACCCCAAATAGCCACAGCAATCTTGAGAAAAAGGAACAAAGTTGGAGGAATCACAAGTTATACTACAAAGCCATTGTATTCAAAACACTGGTACTAGCACAAGAACAGGCCTATAGATCAGTGGAACAGAACAGAGACCTCAGAAATCAACCCAAGCCATTATGATCAATTAATATTTGACAAAGGAGGCAAGAACATACAATGGAGTAAAGAGTCTTTCAATAAATGGTGCTGGGAAATTCAACAGGTACAGGCAAAATACAAAACTAGATACTATTATACTTTTAATTGTAATTCACTATAACATAATTTGTGTTTTGTTATTTTATTTATTATAAAGAAAGGAACACAATTTTTAAGAAAGTTATTTACTTATATGTCTGCTTCTTCCTTCTAGACTGAAAGACACTTGTTGACAAATCCCATTCTATTTTTTTTGAAACTTAGAGCATTTTTATAAAGAAATGATTCAAATAATAAATTCTAAGTAATAAGTATCTTGTTTTTGACATATTAACTCAGTATCTTCTCATGGTCGCAATCTCTTAGTTCACATAAATAAATTTAATAGAGTGGAAAAATAACTCCTAAGTGCTGAGTTATGAGTCATGTCTAAAAATTTAGAAAATTTGGTATCGTCAGCTCAGATTCTGAACATGATATTTACCTTTGAAGCCTATGGCAATATCATTTCTAAATAGCTACTATGTGTTCATTTTCTGATACCTTGAGACAAAATATGTCTCTTTTGTAGTTGTTATAAAGCAAGTGATTTCAAATAGATTAACTAGCCTTGTAAAAGAAAATACAACCCCATATCTTGATATTTATGATGAACAATGAATATAAAGGGGGTGCTGGCATTGGACCACACTCAGAATTAAAATACAAAAACAAAACAAAACAAAACAAAAAACCCCAAACAAAACAAAACAAAAACCCCAAAACCAAAAACAGGGGGAAAATGCTCATAGAGGAACCAATGTTCAGATGGGAAGAGATAAGACACAGTGAAAGATTTAGTAATTTTATGAGTAAGTTTTCAATTAGAAAAGTATATAGGTATGACGCATCCAGAATCATATAAACAATTATCCTGTTATGTAATTTATATAAATATCTGCTATGCTTGCTATGAATTACATAGCAAAAGCAGCATACAAGAAACTCCATGTTCAAAGTCAGAATGGTCAAAAGTTGAGTAGTTTGCTCATGGGCAACAGAAAGCCAACTGCTGAGAAGGAGTTTGAGGGCAGTGCTTAGGGACTTCAATCTTCAAATACAGTGCTTACACAACTATCAAAACAAGGGAACATTTAAACACAGGTAGATACAGTATTTTTAACTTCTTAATTTTATTTCTAATCTTTAATGTCATATTATGGTGAGTTAGGAATGGACTCGAAAGTAATTCAACATTTTTTTCTCATGTTCATGCACATGACCAAAGGGAAAATTTAGTAAATGTGGTCACTTGCATATTTTATATTCTTACCTTATTATTATATGCCTGGCCATAATTTTCACTTTACTCCAACGCCTATTTCTAGTCCTTTCAACTTACTTAACTCTAGGTCAGATTCTATAAAAAATTACTCAAATTTCACCCTAACTGGTTTGGCCCAGTGGATAGAGCATCCGCCTGCAGACTGAAGTGTCCCAGGTTTGATTCCATTCAAGGGCATGTACCTTGGTTGCAGGTACATCACCAGTAGGGGGTGTGCAGGAGGCAGCTGATTGATTTTCTGTCTCATCGATGTTTCTAACTCTCTATCCCTCTCCCTTCTTCTCTGTAAAATCAATAAAATAGATTTTAAAAATTTACTCAAATTTCTATTTTTATTTTTCTTAACCTGAAATTCCATTTGGAGATGTCATGGAGATTGAATAAAAGTTAGAACCCCAAATCATTGCCATAACAGTCAGGCAGAAGTAGGAAATAATGTGTAGTGCTATATTCATTCAAAAGATATACTTCAATTCTTAGTAAAATAAATTATGAATACAATATTTCCCCAGACATTTATAGAGCATTTAATGTACACGCAGAGGCATTACTCAGAATAATTAATATAAAACAGGATTCTAATAGTGTAAAGCAAATCCATTATCCACACATGAATATTAAGGCACATTAAAATTTAATTAATCTGAATAAACTATTGTATCCTATTTCTAGTTATATTATTATAATGTTCAATATGAAAAACTAAGCATACTACTGAATATGTTCACATATATATTAAATTGGGATTAACAAGCTTCAGCTTCTATTATTGTCAATGAAATGTTTTTTGCTATCTTCTTCTACCATTCAAAATATTATAGACTAGAATCTTATTTATAGAGCTGAAATTCAAATGTTCAGAAAGAAGAATATGCTGAGAAAATCCTTCAGAAGTTTCTGTTTGTATTTTATCTTTTCTGGCTTGGAATTCAGATATATAATAAAAATAAAATGGATTTCTATTGCTAACTCTTGAGCATAAACTATTTAATCAGCTATTTATGTTTTATTCATCAATTGCTAAAATATAATAAAAAGAAATATAAAGCACTATGTAAAACTTTTTAAGAATTATCTCCCTCCTCTTGATGAAAGAAGGTAAGTAAATCCCTCAGTATCCCTTCATTGCCTTTATTTTATTTTTTTATTGTCTAAAGTTTTACATATGGCTCCTTTTTCCCCTATTGACCCCTCCTCCAGCTATTCCCACCCGGGCAAGCCCCCACCGCCCCAGGGTCTGTGTCCATTGGTTATGCTAATATGCATGCATACTAGTCCTCTAACTCCCCCCTCCCATACCTCCCACGCCATTTCCTCATTGCCTTTCATATAAAGGCTGAATATTAACAATTATGGTATTCTGCCTCAACCTCTTTGCTGTAGATCTTAAGTTGAAATGCAAATGGCTAGTCCAAGTAGAGTCAAGGTCTAAGCCTAGCTGGAATGCAAGACTCGTTATTGAGTCAAGCAGGGATGAAGGATGAGAAGATGAAACAAAGTAGAACCAGACTAGGCAGAGCCTTAAATTTTCATATCTCTTTTAGTGTCCATTGGCAATAGAGAACTATGAGAATGTCAGTAGTGAGTAGCATGAGAAACAGTGATTCATGAAAGTTTACATAAAACAGGTCTAAAACAATATAAGAAAATTTAAAAAATAAACTCATTTTCTTGATCATCCTGTCTATTTGATATGGTTACATCAAGTTATACTTTCATGACTGCATGCTCCTCATCCTGCCACCTGCTAGTCAAGAAAAAAATTCTCTTTGCTGTCTGTAATTGAAAATAAAATTGTAGATAAATTTTGAGATTAAGAAGATAAACAAGTGTTCTTTAGTGGCTAGAAACTCAGAATCTCCTACTGTCTGGCCTTAAGTGATAGCTTGAGGATCATACAGAGAAAGAGAGCTTTAGAAGGATGGAAGCTACCACATGATTTAAGTAGGGTTTTAAAACACTAATACTTATGTAATTTTAAAATACTGCTACATATAAAATTTATATTGATTGATTTGCCAAACTAGCATAACTAAGTCACTTACTATGGATAGATTTGGAGATACATACTAACCAATAACATCTGAAATACATATAAGGGCAAAGTGCATTTGTTGTCAACACTGCATACAGAGAGCCAAATGAACTTAGTTCATTACTACTTCTCCAAAAGGTAGAGCATTTAGACAATGTACACAAAGACAAATGATAAGTGACAGTTCAGGAGAAAATAGTCTCAATTCTGAGGAAAGCATTCATATTTACTTAATATTTAATAATGTTAATGTTGGTTATAAACTATTAGAAAAAGGAAAACTCTCCAACTTTTAAGTGGTCAGATAATATTAAGAACTATTTTGTAGAACAAGGAAAGCCATCTAGCCAATAAGATATGAAAATCGCCCTATCCAGTTGGCTCAGAGGATAGTGTCACTCCATGGACTGAAGGGTCCTGGATTCAATTCTGATCAAGGACATGGACCTGAGTTGCAGGCTCCATTTTTGGCTCTGGTCAGGGCTCATGTGGGAGACAACCAATTGATGTGTCTCTTTCACATTGATGTTTCTCCCTCTGTCTCTCCCACTCCAGCTCTCTCTAAAAATCAATGGAAAAATATCACTGGGTAAGGATTAACAACAACAAAAAGATATGAAAAATAAATTCAACTTCATAAGTAAACAGTGTATTATAAATTAATTCATTGATACTTTATTTTCTTAAAAAAGGGAGAGCAGTGAAATGTGCTAATATACACATTAATGAATTTTAAAATGAATGGGTACTCATTCATTATTAGTTCTCAGTGTACCTATTGTATTTTGAAACATAACTTGTAAGTTGTATAACAAATGATTCCAGTTTCAGGAAACTAATCCACAGAAGGATTGTCATAAAGATGTTCCCATAGTGTTTTGTAATAGTGAAAACCTCTATGATTTAAATGTGATGCAACAGTTAAAAGAGTAAGATGTACTGGTATATAATTGGCATGGAAAGTCTCTACCCAGTGAAAGGCTGATGGCACAATACATACAACATAGTTTCATTTCACTCTCAAAAACTCAAAGCAAAAACTGTAAGTATGTGTGTATACATATATAACTGGATGTTCATATACTTATAATTATGTGTGCATGTATGTATATGATTTATATACACATACATATACATACATACATAAATACAATGAACATAGAATTCTAGAAGAAATATACTAAAATGATAACAGTAAGTAACAGTCACTAAGATTGAGAAGGAATGTGATGTGAAGGTAATAGTAAGGAGTATTTTTGCTTGGCTTGTATTATTTAGAGTTTCATGTGTCATTTAAAATATGCTTGTAAGTTAAAATAATATGCTTGTTGGATAATATAATCTTGGAAATACTTGAATATATTCCAGATTGGATACTTTATGAATGCAAGTATATTTTAATTTAATTTTCAAGCATGTATAAACTTTGAAAATTATAAATATTGGGCTAGATGTAAGAGTAAGTTGTTTTTATACAACTCTTAAAGCAAGAGTCATCGAGGAGGCAAAGGATTCTTTGCAGTCAAGAATTCATATGTACAGTGCTGCATGAACTATATGATTCCACTTAGGTAAGTATTTTAAAATAGTCAAATTCATAGAAGCAGAGAATATAACAGTGGTTGCCAGGGGCTGGGGTGGGGTGGAGAAAATAAGAAATTGTTATTCAAGAGTATAAAGTTTTAGTTATGCTAGTTGAATAAGTTCTAAGTATCTGCTGTTCAACTTAGTGCCCAGAGTTACCTATATGGTATTGCTCATTCAAAACTTGCTAAGAGGATTGAACTCAACAAAATTCTGGAAAGTGTGGGGTATATCTATTACCTTGATTATGGGGAAAGCATCACAGGTATTTACATATGACCAAACTCATCAAATTGTACACATTAAGTATTTGCAATTATTTTTCTATCAATTATACTTCAAAAAGTATTAAAGTAAATTTAATACATTTTGAGTATAAAATGTACTTTTGATCATCTTGTATTTCCTACTTTTTAAGTTGTAAGTATAGTCATGTCCATCCAAAGGAATAAACTGTGATACTGACCTTTATCATAAACCTGTACTGCATTTTTGCGTGCATCTAATGTGGTATTCAGGGTTTGGGAAGAAACTTAAAGTTTCAGTGATGATTTGCCTTTTTTTCTTCTTGACTTAGACACATATCTGTGAAACACCTAGTTTGTTTGATAGTGTTTTTCTTTTTCTCCCAAGATCTGTTTCTATAGATATTGTCATTGATTTAAGTTGTAGTTCAATGTATAATGATGAATGCATTCAAATCTTGCTCTGCCCTTTGCTAATCATGTGACATTGGGAAAATTACTTTCTCTCTCTGATCATGGGTTTTCCCAACTGCAAAAATAGGGTTTTTTACCCCTCACATAAAAATTTTGTGTGGATCAAGTAACACATTTAAAGCACCTAGCAATGTGCCTTGTTCATTTCATTAATTCAATCAACAAGTAATTTACTTTCTCATCCTCTCCTTTCTTATTACTTACTAGAGGCCCAGTGCATGTAATTCATGCAGGGGGGAGTGTCCCAGCCTACACTCAGCCCAGCCTACACTCTCTCTAATCTGGGACCCCTTAAGGGATGTCTGACTTCCCATTTAGACCCGATCTTAAACCGGCAATCAGACATCCCTCTCACAATCCAGGACTGCTTGCTCCCAACCACTCACATGCCTGTCTGCCTGATTGCCCCTATCCACTTCTGCCTGCCAGCCTGATCACCCACTAACCACTCCCCTGACAGCCTGATCGATGCCTAACAGCTTCCCTGTCAGCCCGATTGCCACTAACTGCCCTCCCCTTCCGGCCTGGTCACCCCTAACTCTCCTCCCCTGCAGGCCTGGTCCCCTTCAACTGCCCTCCCCTGGTCCCTTCCAATTTCCCCTCCCCTGCTGGCCATCTTGTGGTGGCCATCTTGTGTCCACATGTGGGTGGCTACCTTGTATGTTGGAGTGATGGTCAATTTGCATATTACCTCTTTATTATATAGGATATTTTCTGTAATAAGAAAATACCCCATGTATATATTACTTTTTAATGGGAAAATCTTGCATTTTTATAAATATTTCCAACTAATCAGAAAACTTGTTTCTATCTGTGTTACAGGTTAACAATATATAGCATGTCATATAAGCTCTTTGGCTTCTCAAAGCTCTGTTATCATGGCTACCTCCTCACCATCAAAGAAAATTTGGGCTAGGCTAGTTCTAGAAATGTAGCCCTGTGGAAAGTCAGCACTACCTAAAGACTATTTTTTTAAACATTTTTTTTTAGAAAAAAATATACTAATGAAACATAATTACAGATTTATGAACTATACTGAAATATACATCTCTATTTTTTCTCTGTTTTATGTCATTTGGGTTTTTGTCTTCTTTCTCTTAAAATCTAAGAAGATTAAAAAAATTTATAATATTATCTGAAATTTATAAATAAAAAGTCAGAAAAATGAAAATGCTACTTCTCATAATATTACTTTTTCTAAAATTACACATACTGCATAATCAACAATTCATTTGGCAGTCTAGCTAACCTATAATAATAAAAGCATAATATGCAAATCGACTGAACAGCAGAACAACTGTCTGAATGACCTTCTGGACGACCATGCTATAATACCCACTGGTGCCAGGCCAGCCAAGGCAGGTGCATGTGATTGGCTGGGTGCCCAGGTCACCAGCTAGCAGGGCAATCAATCAATTGGGGGGCTCCACGATCGCCCCAAAGAAGGAGACCCAGTCCACTGACTGGCAGGCAGGCTGTGGCGGGTGGGCGGGGTCTCCCTCTGCAGGTGTGATCCATCGTGGGGCCCACAGACTATGAGAGGGCACAGGCTGGGCTGAGGGATGCCTCCTCCCCCTGAGTGCATGAATTTTGTGCACACACCAGGCCTCTAGTAATTTATAATAATAGCTGTGTTATGTTTGAATAAATTTACTACATTTGTACTTCCCACGTTTCTATGTGCTGAGCCAGCTCAGCCAAGGGTTCACAAGCCTGAATGAAGGCAGTGAAAGGATGAAGAAATGACAAAGAGAATAAGCTGGGTCTAGGTCAGCCGTGGGCAAACTACGGCCCGCGGGCTCCGGCCTGTTTGAAATGAATAAAACTAAAAAAAAAAAAAAAAGACCATACCCTTTTATGTAATGATGTTTACTTTGAATTTATATTAGTTCACACAAACACTCCATCCATGCTTTTGTTTCGGCCCTCCGGTGCAGTTTAAGAACCCATTGTGGCCCTCAAGTCAAAAAGTTTGCCCACCCCTAGTCTAGGTGGATCTTCCTGTGCTTGGCTGAGGCCACAGAGAGAGATCCAGAGGCAAGCTGAACCTTTATTTTATAGCCAGAGGTAAACAAGGTAATGGTCACCATAGTTACAATGTTCTTGTGAGTTTCACTTGGTTTGGTAGCACTTGCTACATCTCCCACAGCCCATTAACTTCCCAGATAAGATCTAGGGAGCATCATAAGGTCAAGCCTAATTATGCTGAGAGGAATGTGACATCTAAGCTGGGATTTGTTTTTGGCTTTGCCAACAGGTCAGTCCGAGGCTTAACCCTATAGCCTCACCCTACATTTCTACACCTTCCAATTTGAAGCTATTTAATTTATTTTATCATTAGCTTTTCCCCTTTTATTAGATAATACAACTTCTTTTTATTCCAGTAAAAGTGAAGAAAAATGGAAATGGATATACTTAGTAATTCCTTTTATGTAGTTATTTCACTTTATTTTCTTTTTGGTTAAATGAAATCATCGAGAATATGCAATTCAAAATCACAATAAGTTACCACCTCACACCAATCAGAATGGCTATTATAAAAAAGTCAACAAATAACATGTTGATATGGATGTGGATAAAATTGAACCCTCGTGCACTGCAAATTGGCACAGTTGGTGGGACTGCAAACTGGCACAGCCCCTATGGAAAACAATATGGTGATGATTCCTCAAAAAACTAAAAATTGATGTACCATATGACTCAGCAATTCTACTTCTGGGTATTTATCCAAAGAAAATAAGAACACTAATTTGAAAAGATATACTAGTATGTGCCCTGTGTTTATTGCAGCATTATTTACAATAGCTAAGATATGGAAGCAACCTAGTTTTCCCCCAATAGATGAATGAATAAAGAAGATGTAATATATACAATGGAATATTAAACATCAATAAAAAATGAAATCTTGCCATTTGCGACAACATGGCTGGACCTAGAGGGTATTATGATGCGTGAACTATAAGTCAAGCCGAGGAAGACAAATACCTTACGGTTTCACTTATATGTGGAATCTAAAAACAAAACAAAACAAAGAAAACAAAAGCAGACTCATAGAAACAGAAACCAAGGGATGGTTACCAGAGGGAGGAGTTGGAGTTAGGGGTAAAAAGGGAAAGGGGAATTTAGTCAATAATATTTGGTAAGTTTATGTGACAGATGATTACTAGAATTAGTAGGATTATTACATTGTAAGGTATAAAAATGTTAAATCACTATATTGTACACCTGAAATTAATATAAGCTGGTATACCAACTATACTTAAAAAAATAAAATAAATAAATAAATAAATAAATAAATAAATAAATAAATAAATAAATAAATAAATGCAATCAGTTTTCCTATTTAGGAATTTCAAGTTTGAACTACAATCCATTCACCTTTCTCCTCTACCTCCTGAAGCTGTTCATTCCAAATTCCATGTTAAACTGTAAAACAAAACAACAAACAGACGAAAAAAACCCTATCAAATGTGTCCCTAATGATAGCAACTTTCCTTCCTTTCTATTTTGTGTCTGTTACTAGGTTTTGTGTTGAACAGCATTGTTAAGCCCAAATGACAATATTAAGTCCCTATACAAGTGTCATTGTTTGATTCATAGGCACATGTCAGCACAATGGACTGTGGAAAGATTCAGAATATATTTTTTTCTTTGCTGGTATGGTCATTAAGTATATATATATATGTAGTGGCAAGGCAACTTCAGCCAAGACTGAAGGCACTATATTATCAACCGCTCCTGTAGAGTAGAGTGGCACTAAGTTCTGTCCCGTGAAATCTACTCCAGTCAGAGGCTATTCCTACGCATAACATTTATGTGGAAACGTATCCTGAGTTCCATGCTGTGTTTTAGGGTAGTTGATTTTCCAAACCACTGGAGGGGCTGAAAAGCAAATACAGTATAAACTCAAGGTTAACTTTGGTGAGATCTGACTTAAAGTAATTACTCAGGCTTACAGTGACCTTACCCTGCTTCTGCTTGGACTTGACTTCTTTCATTCTAGAGAGGAGACCGATTTTCTGCACTTTTCTAGGTTACAACCACATCTCATTAACTAGGGGCTAACAACAACCTTCCATCATCTTCTAGGACAGGGGTGGGCAAACTTTTTGACTCGAGGGCCACAATGGGTTCTTAAACTGGACTGGAGGGCCAGAACAAAAGCATGGATGGAGTGTTTGTGTGAACTAATATAAATTCAAAGTAAACATCATTACATAAAAGGGTACGGTCTTTTTTTTTTTTTTTTTTAGTTTTATTCATTTCAAACAGGCCAGATCCGGCATGCGGGCTGTAGTTTGCCCACGGCTGTTCTAGGAGTAACAATAATAATAACTTCAATCTATAATAATAAAAGCATAATATGCTAATTAGACTGGACAGACAAATGACCTTCCAGACATCATTCTGGACATCCTTCTGGATGAAGCCACTGTGGTGGGGGGCCAAGAAAGAGGCAGTTAGGAGTGATCAGGCAGACAGCCGAGTGGTTAGGGGTGATCAGGCAGGCAGGTGAGTGGTTGGGGGCAATCAGGCAGGCAGGCAGGCAGGCGAGTGTTTAGGAATCAGCGGTCCTGGATTGCAAGAAGGATGTTAGACTGAGAGACCTCCCCACCCCCATGCATGAATTTCATGCACCGGGCCTCTAATAATATATAAAATTAAATGTTTATCATGGTTCACACACTATTAATCGATTTATGTTCATATTAATATGTCCATGTTAAACCACTTAATCCCCACAGCAGCCCTAGAAAGTTATTGACTACCTATTGACTTCTTGCAGACAAGGAAACTGAGACTTGCTCAATAGGTCATAAAGATAATAAGCACAAGAATTGAGACACTACTCAAAGCATTACAAACTCCAAATGCTGTACTGAAGAATGGAGAAACATTTTTCTGAGTGATATTACCAAGTTGTTCTCTCCTCCAGGTAACAGGTTCTTTCTCAGCCCCTGTTTGCATGCAATCAGAGCCCCTGAGTCAGGGTTTAGGCCCTCCCAACCCTACCCCATCTAACCAGGTGTATTCATCAGTCAAGGTGCAAGCAACAGAAACTAACTCTTGCAGAATAACTTTTTACTGAAAATTTATTACATAGTTCAGAAGTGTTTTCAAGAGCTAAGATTTCTAAAAATACAGAAAGGAGATAACAAGCACACAGATTCCAATCCCATTGACATTAAATTTTGCTGTGTGACTAGCTTTGAACAATGAAATGTAAATGGTACATTGAATGATTCTACCATCTTCTCTCTTTCCTCTTTCACAAATTCTGCATTTCCGATACAGGGACTATTCCTAAAGTATGAATCCCCAAAAGTAAATGCTTACAGTTTTCAATCCCTGATATTTGGGGTTGTTTGCTAAGAAATATAATCTAACTTTAACTGACTCATTTGAAGAGTACTCAGAAGCAAACAGAATCACATACAAAATTATGTGACAGTTTTAGTTTAGTGAGGATACTGTTTGTTTCTTCAAGGAACAATGAGTTTGACAGCTGGTGCTGCTGCCACCATTGTTCCTCAACACTGAACTCCAGTTCTGGCACCATAGCCATCGTTGTACCAGAAACAGGATTTGCTGTTGCCACAGACACTGCAATCATTTCACACAGTTCATGTTTCTGTAGTTCCCAACTTAGTTTCTAGGAGACAGGCACCTAATTATTGGAGTTTAGGACTAGTACTTTTGCCTCAGTCACAAGGTTATCTAACGAAGCAAATACCTGGGCTTTATAGGTTTTGTGGTAGGAGAAAGGCTCTTCTCATCAACACTCATACTGAGGAATTCTCAAATAACAATGGGGAATCTCATCACATGAATCAGAATCCCCAAGACTTAAGTAAATATTCCAATTAAGGCAGGTTGATTTCTCTGTCTCTCACTCTGTGTGTGTGTTTCTCATCTCTCCTCTTCCCTCTCTATAACCCTAACTCTGACTCTTTAATTATAATGCATTTTAATAAAGCTACGAATCTCCATGAATAGGGGTAGATTATTACTGGAGAAGAGACATAACAGGAAGACCAAAATTCAGCGGATCAAATGTACATTATTCATCCAGGTTTACCATGAACAAAGCTGATATAAATATCTTAATTTGAAACCAATATCTATTTCTCACTTTATTCAGAACTTACATGAAGGGAAGAGTAATAATAATTAGCGCATCTCAAAACCCAATACATTTATTGTCTAAACGTGAAGTCAAAGGATTATGGTTTTTAACTCAGGGAAGATTGCATAGAGGCTTCTCCTCTTAGTGTTGCTATTTCATACAATGGCAGATGGTCTTGCAGCAGAGAAATTGGATTTTCTGTTTTTCATTTATTGTTATATTTACTAAAGAGAGATCACAAACAAATTTACACAAGATACAAACACACATATGCCAATAATGTCAAAGTATTAACTGAAAACTATTGCTCCCTAGGAATCAGTGTGTTCTCTCTCTTGTCACTATTTTTTTTTTTTTTTTAGGAAAAATTGGTCATCAAAAATTGCTTGATGTGATTGACCTCATTGGTTGAATAGCACAACTTCCATTTGCAAACCAGTTCTTGCCAATGCCAATCATAGTGGCTTTCTTACCTTCTGATGAGGTAGAGGTGGCCATGCATACCAGAAATAAGCAATAAATTATCATTGAAAGTCTGAAGGTCTTTGGATTCTGAGATTTCCTTTCTTTAAAATATATTGATTTTGAGAGACAGGAAAAGAAACATCAATTTGTTGTTCCACTTATTTATGCATTAATTGGTTGATTCTTGTATGTACCCTGATCAGGTATTGAACCCAGAACCTTGGCATATCAGGATGATGCACTAACCCACTGACTCACCCGGCCAGGGCTAGCTTTTGCTTTCTTGCTGAAAGACCTCATAATCTAACTGACATTACTCCTTTTCTTGTATTATTGCCTTTAATGCACATATGGCGATGAGGCCATCACTTTGTCGACTTGAAGGACAGCATAAAGAAGAATAAACAACATGTTAAGGATGGTAGGACAGAAATATAGAAACATTCCAGTCCCTTGAATACATTATTTAACAGTTGGCTAAATACCATCAGCTTATATGATACTTCTTAATTTAATAAAAATGTCTTTATATTTCAAGCCACTGTTAGGTATTTTGTTATTGAAACCAAAAGTATTCCCCTTGATATACATGATAAAGATGAAATCATATGAAAAAATATATATATATATATATAATTTTATTAGAAGGGATATTTGACATAAATTTGGGGAAGTGAAGTGAAATTATACAATCATACAAAGTCAAGTATATTTCTTTAGAGAGAAAAATTGCCCCCTTACAGCTTTATTTCCAGGATTTTTTGAGTAGCCAATATTTAATATACTATGGCTTTTGTCAATGTAGCTTATTTTCCATAATCTTATGCTAGTCACCAATTGCATGGGAAAATTCTAATTATTTTTTTTTAATTTTTTCCAATAGACTTTGGGTCTTTTATCTTCAAGGATTAATATTCATTAGTCTCTTGATTAGAAAGCATCTTCGATATAGTGCTTTGAGGGATCAAGTTTGAATCTACGACTAATTAGCTGTTGATCTAAAGCAAGTTGTTTAACAACAACTTTATGAATCTGTGTTTTAAATTACACCTTAAGCATTTAATTTCTTAAGTATTTGCTAAAGCTTCTTTCACATTGCAAGATCCAAGGCTTTCCTCAAAATAAAAGCATCCTATTTCAATAGTTTACAGTTTTGAAAATTTCTCATAGGTTTTTAAACTCTTGTCCTCCATGATATGATTTTCTCTTTAGAAACAAGAAAATAATCTAATAGAGTACCTGCCAAAGAGAAAAATTATTTTAAAATTGCAATAAATATTGTCAAAATTTATTTATTAAAATAATGTTTGTGAGTTAGTTTGAGTGACAGTAAAGATATCTCACAATATCTGTGTTTTTTCCTTTCTTTGGCCTCAGTATATCGCAAAGAGAGACACACAGACATTTGATACTTATTTTAATACTTATTTTAATACTTACTTTAATACTTATTTTCCTCTTTAAAAATTCATTTTTAAAGACAATACTATCTATAATAGGTGTCATTTAAAACATAAGGTTACTGGTAATAGGGTTAGAAATGATCACATTATTCAAACTATACAGTGCATAGCATGATTCATGTACATTTGATGTTTTGAGGCTACTATCGGGCTGCTTATGAAATTGGTGATTAAATCTTAGTGAGGTTAAAATATATTTTTATTTCTCTCTAGGATATTGTCACTTTTGTCTAAGTGTAATATGCTGAGCATTTAGAATTTCAGTCGGCTTTAATTTCTTGGTGGTGAAATAAATAGCTACTCATTCCTCCCTTAGTTTATATCTATTCAATTCTAAATTATTTAAATTCAATTTTAATGTTTGATAATTTAAGCAGACAAATTAGACTACTCAGAATTAAATCTGATTACACAATCACGGTAATATCATATGCAGCTTGGTACAACCTCAATAATTCTTTATAAAGGAACTGAAACTTTAATTATGTGTGTATATCATTTTATTATAAAAATCATGCTGTCTTTCACATACAATTCTAATTTCATTTTAGTTTCACTTAACTTTTTCCATATTAATTTTTTTTAAATTGTTGACTCTATTACAAGTATCCCCCCATCCTTCCCCCTTTGCCTCACTCTACCCTACCCCTGTCCCCTCTAGGCCTTCACCACTTTATTGTCTTTTGAGGGAGTTACCAAATATTAAAGTCTTGCCTTACCCATTGAAACTATTGCCTTGCCTAAAATTCCCCATGGTCACAGTATCCATTACCCTAAAATACCTCATAGTGAGCATGGCCACTCTGACTCAATGAGTAATATATTTAAATTCCTAAGTCTTGGCACTTAACCAAATTGTAAAATAGAATCTTCCATAAACCTACTCCCAGTATCCTCTCCCAATTAAAATAGGTAATATGATCCAGTTTAAATTAAAACAGGCCTTCAAGGATTGAAACCCATTATACAAAACATTTTGATGAGATGATTTTCCCTGTCATTTCTCCATTTAACATAACTTGGCTTGATCTTAAATTTAAAAAGAATAAATGGAAAATCATTGTAGATTACAGCAACCTTTATATTGTGGTTTCCCCCATGAAAGCAATCATATTCAACATTATTGAAATTACTGACTCCATCCAACAGACACTAGTTGGATAACTAGTAGTCATAGAGTTGGCTAACATGTTCACTGTAGTGACTATTTTAGAGCCTCTCAGTTGCACTTTGCCTTCAAGTTTAAAGAACCACTATTCACCTTTACCCTGATACCCATGGAATACTTCAACAGCACTGTCATATCACACAATCGTGACAGAAAAGAATGTAACCTCATTCAACTTTTTCTAGGAGCCCAGGTATGACATCATATCAATGACATACTAGTACTTTTCCAAGGAGATTCATTTGAAAAACTCATTCAGGACATACAAAAGCTCACAGAGGAGCTCTATCAAAGGGTATGGGCCATTGACCCACCCATACTATTAGGCCCCACCATCTTGGTTAAATTCCTAAAAATTATTTGATCAGTCAAGGGTTGCTCTGTCATTAACACTATTGAGAAACAAATACCGATCTACTCATCGCCATCAATGTTAACATGAGCCAAATATCTTTCAGGCATTTTTATGTTCTGAAGCAACACTATTTATTGATTTATAAATTTTACTTAAATTCATTTATGCTGCTACTTGCAAATCTACCCACTTTGAACAGTGTAGCTTACTATTAAAGACTCTAGAATGCATCCAAATTGCAATTCAATTGGCATTCCCCTTAATGCCTCCCAGACACTCCTTCACTGTAAAAGCTTTAGCAACTACCTCATACCTCCTGGAGTCTCTTTCCTCACCCCACCCCCTCTCTCCTATCAAGCTTCCTTGGGTACTAGTTGATTAGAAATTAACTAGTAGATGGAAATGATTTCTAAAAATAGACATGCAAATTATGTTTATTTATAAGGGTCAGAAATTTGCTAATAGATGTAGAAGTATCATATTTGTACTCCTTACAATAACTGGAAAGAAAAAAAAGAATGCTTTCAAACTTTTAAAGAAAGCACTTAGAACCAAAGTAAGCAATAAAATAAAGATGAACCCCTTTAATAATGCAGAACAAGACACCAACAAACTGTTCCTTCTCTTCCAAGCATATTTTTGTGGTTATGCACAAGGACAGTAGCACTTTTGTTATTGTTGTTGTGGTTGAACTTCTTATTTTAACCCTTTGGTTAAAAATACTAATCTATAACAATAGTTTCAGTAACATGGGAATCTTCGTAATTGTTAGGATGAACAGATAACCACTGTGGTATCAGCCTTGGATATTTTTGAGGAAATAATTTGTGTTTCTCTGCACTCTCTAATGGAAAGAATGGCATCTAATGCACAAGATTTCTATTGCAGTCACTTCACAAAAGCAAAATACAGATCACCCTAGTTCAGATGTTAAGACACTACTAGAAGCCCCATGTTCACCAATAGGGTATAAAAATTCTTTCTGGGAAAAACAGAGTGGCCTCCAAGCCTGACCCTAAAATGACCTAGGAGAGCAGAGAAAGGAGATTGGCTCACCTTTTATGCTGATTAAGGGATGGGCCTCCGTGAGGTTTCCCATAAATCTTGCATAACCTGAACTTGCCACTGGTTGCAAAGGAGAGAGCACCAGGCTATCTTACAAGATTGTTCAGATGGGGAGCGGAGGGTGGAGAGGGAGTGGTAGAGCTTGAGAACTGTCAGCTATCAAACATCAAAAATGGAGTTAGACTCTTTATTACAATTCACCTAGATGTTTGATGACTACAATGTACCAGGTTTCATTTAATTGAATTTGAACCTGTTTAAGACATTTTGTTGCCTAGGAGACCTATAGCCTGATGCTGACAAGGGAGGCAAATGCTTCATTGCATGTCTTGTTTAAGAGCCCAACAAACTGTATTTTGAGACATAAAAAGAGTGCTCTGGTCACCGTCAATAATGTCTATCTTCAGAAGGGATGGAGGGATACATACATAGTTTTCATCTCCAAGGAGACCTCTTGTCTCTTTAAACTTTTACATATTCAGTCAAGGCATTTTGATCTACTTCAATAAAAAGTTTTAAATGTTATCAGCAGTTATTTTAACGAATAGGCATTTAAATGCCATGAATTGAACTGGATTCTACTTCCCAACCTTTTAATAGGATGCCTCAACAATAAACAATCAAGAATATTGTTTATACATTGAAATTATTAACATGGATTTTTGACTTCTAAAAATACCTTTCTTTTGTTTAATTTTTGTCATTTATTGTATAAATAGAAAAAACCAAATATTTGATTTTTTCTTTTTCTTTTAATATATTCTCTAAGAAACGAGGTAATTTGTTTGAAAAAGTGCTAGACATTCCTAATTACCTGCAGATTATCTGCATTTCAGGGTAGAAAGTAAAAGTAATTTTTATAAAATCAATATTATAGTCTGTCTGATACTTCAGGAAAACATAACTTGCTTTTCTTGGTGTAATAGGTATATTAAAAGTCTACATCACCTACACACTTAACACAGCCAATAAAGTTGTATTCAATGAAAAATATCCATTTAAAGTCATATTTCCTATTTTACATAACATTTTCTATGTTTAACTAACAGTTTAACTGACATGCATGACCTAGAATAAGCAGAATACTTCAGAGGATGATATAAGTGAAATATTTTTAGTAATCATATTTTCTAATCATTGCTGCTTGAGGTTACTAAAAAAAAATCTGAACTTTTAGTCAAGCATAGAACTGTAAAAGACTAGGAATACTATAATTCTATAACACCATTGTTCTCCAAATCTAGTGTATTTTTAGTACCCTGATAGTTCAATATCATTATTAAGAACCACACCTATAGTAAGCATTGTTATTAGATGATTTTGCATGCTGCATACTTGCATGCTGCAAGACAAATTAGTTGATTAGAAATGAGTAATGAAATATGTTTAAATATCACTGTTTCTTTAATAAGTTACCCATGTCTAATATCTACTCTATACTTAACTCATTCCTTCTTTCTTAGAGAATAAAAGCTGTTCTGGCTATTGTGATTGTATCTAATAAGGTGTTATACATTTTGGCTTATATTTTTGTAACATTCTTAGTATTACTAATATTAATGTGTGTGTATATATGTATGTTTGGGTGTATTTATATATTTTTCTTTTACCTATAAAATTATAGATATATATTAGGTGGAAATGTCTGAGTGAAATAAAGTACCATTGCTTAAGTTTTTCTATTTATAGATTTCTTCTGCTAGATTTCCATTAAGACCTCAATATTTATGTCCTTATTCATGTTGTGTGTATAGCCTATTTCTATCTGTATAAATTATATTTCAAGATCTGCTTTTCCATGAAAATTTTCCCAAAAGCCTCATTTGAAATAAACCATCCCCTATCTTTAAACATATCACAGAACATCTTCATCTTTATTGTAGAATACTGTATTCTTTTCAGTTACCTTATTGTAGACATACCTATTACTTAACACAGCTCATGGTCCATTTTATATATTCAGTACATATATGTAAAATAAATTGTGGACCATGGACTATGATTTTTCAGCTTTGAATTCCTCACATCTATCAATACCTGAGTTAACCTCCCTTATAAATACTTTCTAATAGTTAAAATTGAAATGAGCCAATGGTACAGATGTTTTAAGATTGTTTTAAATTTGAATAAAAGTAAGCTGCATTTATGAAGAATGGGTCATTGCATGTGCATCAACTTCCAAATGCAGACTCTCATAAACATTAGAACACATTGTCCCTCATTGGTTCATCTTCATAGGATAGGAGAAAAATGGTAGATGGTGGGAGGTGAGAGCAATTATAAGTATCATCTGCATAAATGTAGTTCTTTGTTCTACATTGAAATCAAGTTATTCTAAGGCTCAATACTATTGTTATCTCATCTGAAAAGCACAATATTGTTATACAATGATAAAATGTCCCGTTATTATCAGGCATAGAAAAGCTAATTACAACTGTTTATGTCTTTCTACATTACACTTTGATACTACTGTTAAAGCCTGCATCATAATTTCCAGCTTATTGATAGAGCGTCGGCCTGCAGACTGAAGGGTCCCAGGTTCGATTCCAGTCAAGGGCATGGACCTTGGTTGCGGGCACATCCCCAGTAGGGAGTGTGCAGGAGGCAGCTGATCGATGTTTCTCTCTCATTGATGTTTCTAACTCTCTATCCCTCTCCCTTCCTCTCTGTAAAAAAATCAATAAAATATATTTAAAAAAAATAATAATTTCCAGCTTATTATCTCTGAGATCCTCAGTGATAAAGAGAACTTTCTTCATCTTCCAACTTCTAGTACCTAACACAGCTCATGGTCCATTTTATATACACAGTACATATGTGTAAAATAAATTTATAATGTTATTTGAGTTGTAAGACTGCCACTTGAGATTACAGAACTCATGCTACCCCTCAATGAATTTTGCCACTATATGTCACTTTTAAAAATGTTAAATTTATCATAAATAAAAATTAATATTATTGATAAATTATATTTTAACTTTAGAAGACATGATTTAGAGTATAAATAAAAGTTAGGTTTTAAGCCTTTGCAAGGTTATTACAGTAATGATTTGGTTTGACAGATGTGGAGTTAAAACTGTCATCATTATTCTGATAACGACTTCTCAGACAAATTGAAAGAGGAATTAACTGCTAGTGTTTCATGAACCTTTAAAGATAAAATTAACATTAGTTATGTAGATAAAAATGAACACAGAAAATAAAACCTGTTGCTTCACTAAATTTTAATCTACTCAAAGACAGAATGTTATTAACAGTCATTCATGTAATTATTAATCAATCATAAAGTTGATGGTATAACTAACATTTAGCTTGCTCATAATAATTTCCTAGTTTCTCAGTGGATTAAGTGTAGCTTAATCTCTATTTTTAGAAGAAAAAAGTAGTGATAAAATTTTGTCAATGTTACATAGTAATTAGCTAGGCTGGGATTTGAACCCATCTTTATGGTTTCTACAATGCCTGTGGCATTACAGCTACACTAAAAAAAGATTAATTCTTACCCACATTAAAAACTTTATATCTGATTTCCCAATATGGCTCAATTTGGACATATTCAAATATTTTATCATTCTTCCTACCCCTACTCATACTGAAATGATGTCTTTTACCTCCAGGCATTTCAATTTCTGGAAGAACTTTGTCAGCATCCAATGTCCACCTCAGTTTCATAAGATCCCTCCTGATTTTCTTAATTGGATATAAAATGTCTTTTTGAGCACCCAGAATGAATTTTTATTCTCTGATGGCACAAATCAGATCCTATTTGCTCTTTAGTTATCTGAATGTTCATGTTTCCTCCCCACAAAACATAAGCTTCTAGAGCACAGGAATTATATCTTGTCCATTTTACTATGGTACCTGACACAACGGAGGAATAATACCTTGTATTTGTAGAATCCTATGTGGTTTATTAAATATTTTCAAAAAATTCTTGATGACATAGAGAGTAATTTTATTAAAATTAGAGCTTTTCAAACTGCTATGACCTACATCTAAAATTGCATGCATTTAGAATCCAATCATTGGTGGAGAATTGACTCCTAAGGCATTTCATCTCCCCTGATATTCAGTTCTATCTTCATGACAACTTTGTGAAGCAATCAGAAGTCATTTAAAAGATATATTTTTTCTATTAGATTATTAATACCCGAGACACCAAAATATGAGTGCCTCAAATGCTTAAATCTGATTATATTTATGTAGATTGTCGACTGATTGCTTTTGCCAATTATCAGGAATAGTTTTAAAATTATTACTATGGAGCCAAAGGGCCTGATATGATGCACAGAAGCAGAAGGCTCCAGCCACCCCACCCCCACTAATGAAAAGAAGTATTAGTTTATTTATTAGATATATTGGAGATGTGGGCAAAATATTTTATTTAAAAATATAGTTTTCTCAAGAGAAAAAAAAGAAGAAATGAAGAGAGAGAGGATGGAAGGAGGGAGGGAGGAAGGAAGGAAGGGAGGAAGAAAGGGAGGAAGGAAGGAAGGAAGGAAGGAAGGAAGGAAGGAAGGAAGGAAGGAAGGAAGGAATTAGGCAGGCAAGTTGTATGTACAGATCATGGAATTAAAGGCATAAGGAAGAACAGAAACTCTCACAAGCTTTTCTGAAAAATGAAGGCTGAGAAATTAAAACTATTTCACACATATAGTTCAGGTAAACAGGTATAGAGGAAGATAAAAATAAATGTCCACAAAAGGAAATACACACACACACACATGTTGGGGCAAAATAGGTTTACAGTTGTGAGTATGCAAAATAGTTTATTCTTATTGTTTATTAATTATTGTATTATTTTCCATACAAGCAGCTGCAAACCTACTTTACACAACATATAGTTATATTTACCTGTTTACTAATCTGCACTAATAAAAGAGAAACATGCAAATTGGTGTCACTATGCTATGCCCACCAGCCAATCATAATGAGTATGCAAATTAACCAACAAAGATGGTGGTTAATTTGTATATGCAGGTGTGGAGCAAAGACTGAAGACTGAAGACGACTGAAGACTGAAGAGGCTTGGCTTCTCTGCTGCGGTCGGAGAGAAGGCCTGGTTCTCGGGTGCCGGAGGAAAACTGGTGCTGGCAGGCAGGCGAAGGAAGGCCTATTGCACGAATCTCTTCATGCAATGGGCCTCTAGTTTATACAATAATAGAAAACAAATTTTTATCCAACATCTTTTTCCAAGCAAAACATGCTAAGGGAAGGGATTAAATTGGGAGCACTGAGTTAATTACCTCTTCTGACTGCTTATTTCTTTTTAGAAAAAAAGGGATATGTACTATTTCCTTTCTTCTACCTGTTAAAAGTCTATGCTCTGAAGATGCATCAGAAATTGAATTCCTTGAATTAGAGGAAAGAAAGAAAATATTCTGATCCTTCTCTCATGTTTTAAAAAATTCTTTATTGTTGAAAGTATTACATATGTCCCTTTCTGCCACATTGTCCTCTCCCAGCCTGCTCCCACCCCCCAGGCCAGCCTTAACTACCCCCCACCCCCATCGTCTGTGTCCATTGGTTATGCTTATATGCATACAAGTTCTTTGGTGTTCTCTCATTTTTTAGTGAAAAGATATTTCCTTTGGTTACTTTATCATAGCTTTCTATTCCTTGGGTTTATTATACAGAAACTTAACTTTTCAGTCATTTTTACTGGAACTGGATCTCTCATGCACATTTCACCTGTACTTGAGGTCTGAAGTTAGGGAGATGTACAAAAAAGAAGGGTAAGCTATAATGTTACCAGACAGACTGAAGCAAATTTTGTCTTCATGACCCCCAAAGAGAAAGTGGTCTAGAATCTTTTGAAATGCCCACCAAGAAGTAATATAAGGTTGTGGCTAGGAATTTGTATTCTGGAATAGTACTATCTGTGTTCTCTAATTCTAATTCTACATCTTACTAACTTAACCATCAATGCCACAATTTTACCATCTGTAAAATGAGGATCATGAACTATTTCCCTTCATAGATTTATTGTCGGTTGAATCAGCGAATCCCTGAAAGAAATACATATCAGATGCTTAGAGGAAGGTTAGTTAGTATGATTATCATGGGCTGCATCAGTTCACATAAATGAACACCTAAATGATAGCACCCCTGTTCTCCAGAGCCAGACTTTTGTCACTTTGCATAGAGCACTTGTGGGACAAAAGAAAACAGTATCACATACCATAAGGAATTGAGTTAGAGTCCGTGGAGTCACCTTGAACAATTTTAAAATTAGTTTCTTCATATGTAAAATAGAAAAAATATAGGGCTTTAGGGATCCTCAAATGGGAAAATGGATGTGAAAATTTTGTCATAGGACCTGGGAAATGTTAATTACTGATACAGATATTACTTGTATTATTAGTGTAATAGTCTGACTTCAATTTTGGTGTTTGATTACTGGCCACTTTGAAGGCCACACCTCTTTCTTTCATTGCTGCCCCATGTCTGAGTGAGATGATGAGAAAGCCCAGGGCTACTCACTTAGGTCCTGGCAGAAGTTTATATATGCACCTGCACATGAACTCTAACCCTAGCCCCACTGCCTTCTCATTATAAACATAGCAGGGCAATTTCTTTTCCCTGGTTTCTTAAATAATTTTCAGAGCAACTTACTAAATCTGCCTTTTTTCCAATTTGAATGCCTTTTATTTTTTCTTCTTGTCTGATCACTGTGGCTAGGACTTCCAGTACTATCTATACTAATAAAAAGGTAATATGCTAATTAGACTGGACGTTTTCCAGATGTCCTTCCAGACAAAGCCATGGTGGCAGGGCCAAGGCAGAGGCAGTTAGAGGCAATCAGGCTGGCAGGGGAGAACAGTTAGGGCAATCAGGCCATCAGGGGAGGGCAGTTAGGGGGATCAGTCCAGCAGGCAGGTGAGCAGTTAGGAGCCAGCAGTCCTGGACTGTGAGAAGGAGGTCCGACTGGTAGAAGTTGGAAATCCCCCAAGGGGTCCCAGATTGGAGAGGGTGCAGGCTGGGCTGAGGGAACACCCCCCGCCCCCCGCCCATGTGCACCAATTTCATGCACTGGGCCTCTAGTATTGAATAATAGTGGTGAAAATGGGCATTCTGTTCTTAGGGAAAATGGTTTTAGTTTTTTCCCATTGAGTATGATGTTGGTTGGCTGTAGGTTTATCATCTTTGGCCTTTATCATGTTGAGATATGATCCCTCTATTCCCATTTTGCTGAGAGTTTTGATCAAAAAAGGTATTGGATTTTGTCAAACGCTATTTCTGCATCTATTGATATGATCATGTGATTTTTGACTCCCAATTTGTTTATGTGATGTATCACATTTATTGATTTTTGAATACTGTACCAGTCTTGCATCCCCGGAATAAATTGCACTTGGTCATGGTATATGATCTTTTTAATGTATTGCTGGATTTAATTTGCTAATATTTTGTTGAGGATTTAAGCATCTATGTTCAGAGATATTGGACTATAATTCTCTTTCTATGTAGTGTCTTTATCTGTTTTTGAAATTAGGCTAATTCTAGCCTCATAAAAAGAGCTTGGAAGTGTTCCTTCCTGTTGGAATTTTGGAATAGTTTGAGGAGAACACTTGTTAGTTCTTCTTTGAATGTTTGGTAAAACTCCCCTGTAAAACATCCGAACCAGGGCTTTTGTTTGCTGGGTGTATTTTGATAACTGCTTCAATTTTATCAGTAGTTATGGACCTATTCTAGTTTTCTGATTCTTCCTGATTGAGTTTTGGAAGGTCATATTTTTCTAGGAATATGTCCATTTCATCCAGGTTGTCCAGCTTGTTAGAATATAGTTATTCACAGCATTTTTTACACAATTAGGTATCACCTCACACCTGTCAGAATGACTATCATCAACAAATCAGCACACAAGTGTTGGCAAGGATGTGGAGAAAAGGGAACCCTAGTACACTGCTGGTGGGAATGCAGACTGGTACAGCCATTGTGGAGAACAGTATGAAGCTTCCTCAAAACATAAAAATAGAACTCTCATTTTACCTAGTGATACCACTTCTTGAAATATATCCGAAGAAACACGAAACACCAATCAGAAAGGATATATGGACCCCTATGTTCATAGCAGCACAATTTACAATAGCTGAGATTTGGAAACAGCCCAAGTGCCCATCAGCAGATGAGTGGATAAAAAAGCTGTGGTACATTTACATGATGGAATACTACACTGCTATAAAAAAGAAGGAGTTCTTACCATTTGCAACAGCATGTATGGACTTGGAGATTATTATGCTAAGGAAAATAAGCCAGTCAGAGAATGATAAGTATCACATGATCTCACTCATATGTGGAATCTAATGAACAAAATAAGCTGATGAACAAAATAGATACAGAGACATAGAACCATCAACAGAGTAATGAATTTCAGAGGGGAGGTGGTGGTGGGAGAGGTGAGGGAAGAGATTAACCAGGAATTTGTATGCATATATCCATAGCCCATGGACACAGACAATAGTGCAGTGAAGGCTTGGGAGGGGAGGGTGCAGGGAGGAGAGAGTCAATGGGGAAAAACAAGAATGACAAAAAAATAAAGGTGACTATTGTTTAAAGTATTACAGATGTCACCTTTATTTTAATAAAATAAATAAATCTGCCATTTTTATTTCCCATAAAACTTCTGTATGTAAGTAAAAATACCTTTTCACACTCTCTTGGTATATGTGGGTACCAATGGTCTGGGTATTACATTCTAACCAAATTTTAGGTGGGTATCTATTCTGCTTCTATAGAGTGGCTACAATAAGAAGCAACTTCATGGGCCATGTGACCACTTTGTTCATGTGAAGTAAGGATTCTATAAACACAGGACTCAGACAAACTGTATCTGAAATACTCATGCCATATTGAAGGAGAGAAAAATTAATATAACATCTCAGGTCACTTTTCTTAAGCAGCTTTAGGTATGAATTTAACAAAGTGTCATTGGCGGTCCTTTGTAAATCGTAAGGAGGAAACTTTCCTAATGATCATTTTTTATTCACCCTGTCTTGATATTTTTGTGAACATAATACATATATTTGAGATTTTTTTTATATATCAATCTTTGCTTCTTTTCATTATGTATATGTACTGTTTATTTTTCAAATAATTTATATTTCATATTAGTAAAATTTGTGCTTTAATTTTTGTAAAGTCCTCATTTATCAATCTATAATTTTCCTGTCATCAAGTGTTTTTATAGAGTTACATTCTATTTTTTTTATTTTCTTTTTCATTCATCTTTTGATGTGTTTATCTTCTGTAATAGATACTATATTTGCTCATCTTTTGAAATGCGTTGTTATACCATCATTTTTACCAAACATGCCGAGATTTTGTTCTTGCATTTTCATGCTCTTTGTGTGGCCTCTAGTAATCAATTTATAAGTTATTTTATCCATAAACAAAACATCAAAACCCCTGTTATGGCATGCTTATATATTTATATATCTGGATTCCAGTCATAGTCTCTTTATTTTCTGTGGAGACTTAAATTATTTCTCATGAAAATGGATTTTTATTCTTTATGAATAAATAAAAAGTTAATGAATATACATAGTCTTAATTTCAAAGAACGTTACTATTGGTTGCCAATATTTGTGAAGCCACCAGACTTAGGCAGTCAGCACTGATCACAAGAAAGGAAACCTGAATAAAATGAATAGCGTTAAGTGTTTTGTGCTGTCACCTATGATATTTTATTATAATTTAGACATTTCTAAGTGAAATAGTGTTGTTCTTCCAATAGTAATTAAGCAAAAAGGATTTTAAACTGTGAATTCTTTGAGTTTCTCAAGTTAAAGTCCTCATTAACTCAATAATGTTATAGTTATCATTTCTACATCATCTTGCATTTTATACAGCTTTTAAATAATACATATTAATTTCCTATTTTACACTTATTAAGAAGCAATGTAAAGATTTTGAAAAGATTAGGATGAAAAGTTGATGTTTAATCAGTTAGATTGGATATGATTTGATTATAATTTGTGCTTATCTTTATATTGAGTACATTTTCCCTTGGGACTTAGTTCATGCTCTATAGAGCTTTGGTTGTCCTCTATTGAGCCAACCTCCAGCTGAATTCTGTGATATAACTGACTTGAAAGTTTTCTGGGGAAAAGCTAATTTATATGCAATCATTTCCTACCTCCAAAACAGCAGAACTGGTCAAAAATCCCTGCTCACTATTGAGTTTATTCACTCTCACTGGCGCTGTTTACTCTTAGCCTGAAACCCTTTTTGCTGAAGTGTCATTCTATCTTTTCCCAATGCTCACAAAATTCTTAAATAAACATAAGCTCAATTAAGGAATGCATGAAAACATGCTTCAACTTCACAATATCTTAATGTTTCTTTGTTCACTAATCTCACTTAAATCATGTAAACTGAAATGATGTGTTGTGCTGATGTGGACATGTTTGGTAAGGGCAGAGGATTTCTAGAATTGCTATATGCCTAAGGACCTCTTTACAGGGAGATCACAGGAATAGAAAATGCCGGACAACCGACTAGAGGTGATGGGTGGTATAAGGATGGGACAAGAAGTAGGGCATTATGTAACATGTTTTCATATTTATCTATTGATTGATTTATTGCTTTCACTAAGCTACGGCAGAGTGAAATGTAGAGATCTTAAGTGTAAGTTCAATGAGTTCAAAGGTGTATATGGTATAACTAAAATCTTTCTCAAGATTTACATTTTCAAAAGTTTGCTCATGCACCGTGCCTATCAATTCCAACCTCCTACTCACCCCATGTCAAGCAACCATCTTCTGATTGCATTCAGCACTTAAATGAATATCTATGTCATATAGAAAGTTCAGAAAGTTGAACACTTCTATATGATTACCTAGCTGGTTTGGTTCAGTGGATAGAGCATTGATCTGCAGACTGAAAGGTCCCCGGGTTCAATTCTGGTCAAGGGTACATGCGGGGGTTGCCAGCTCGATCCCCTGTGTGTGTGTGTGTGTGTGTGTGTGTGTGTGTGTGTGTGTGTGTGTTGGGGGAAGGGGAGGCGTGTGCAGGAGGCAGCAGATCAATGATTCTCTCTCATCATTGAAGTTTCTATCTCTTTCCTCTCTGAAATCAATAAAAATATATTTTAAAAAAAGAGTGGTATTTTCAAACAAGAAATGCTCCTGCCAAGATCTATCCCTCCTTCTTACCCTCTAACATATTCAAGTCATCTCATTTCTACTTTAAACTCCAGGGAGATTCTCAGTGTTCCATTAATCTGTCACCTCCAGAAGCCCAGGTTTTCCTGGGTATGTCTTATGTTCCAGACTATAGACAATGAGCTTACAATACATTTACATATGATCATTTTTTATACCCTACTTGCTTTATTTTTTCCATTGCCCTTATCATTATTTAGTGTAATATGTAGTTCACTTATTTTTTTAAAAAGTGTTGATGTCCCCTGTTGTGGCAAGCAGAATTGGAAAGATGCCCTCTTCCCAAGTTTTCTGTCTGCTGTTTATTTGATCAAACACTAATATGGGTACTGCTGGGAAGGGATTTTGCGGGTGTAATAAAAATCCCCAAACATTTGACTTTAAGATTATGGAGAGTTTCCATTGATCCAGGTAGAACTGACTCAATCAGATGAGCCCTTTAAAGTGTGCTGAGTTTCCGCTGTCTGGCAGCAGAAAGGGAAAAAAGGAGAGAGAGAGAGAGAGATTCAAATTAAGAGAAGAAAGAATATGATGTCCATTGCTGGTTTTGGAGATGAAATAGGTCATGCGCAAAGAGCAGCCACAAGGAGCTAAGAGTGATCCTTTTCTGACAGCTAATAAGAAAACTGGGACATCAGTTCTTCAGCTGCAACGAAATGAACTCTGATAACAACACGAAAGATCTTGGAAGCAGATTCTTTCCCAGAGACTCCAGATAAGTGTCTACCTTTGCCAACATCTTGATTTTTTTCATCCTTGTGAGAACCTACGCAGAAAACCCAGCCACTATCAGGCAGACTTCTGACTGAGATGATAAATGGGTAATATTTTCAGCTGTTATGAGAGTTTTCCCCCCATTTTGTTCACTGTTATATCCTTAGTACCTAGAATTATGCCTGACACATAAGAAACATTAAAAAATAATTCCAATTAACCTACTAAACTAAACACTATAAACAGTTTGAGGCTGTTTTAATCCTGTAGAGTCACTATAGATATTTAATTCTAAATCCAGTTGAATAAAGGATTAGGGGTTAAAAGTTTGAAGATTTCATCTACAATCTCATATAATCTGTGATGAAATTGTATTAAAGTTATAAAAGGCAGCAACCATACAATTACAAGTGTTTAACTTTTTTTAAAAAAAAGGTGTATTGATTACCAGACACTGAATACTTAATTTAATGCATGTTTTAGTGCACTTTACGTGACACAAATTAATTTGCAAGAGGCAGGAAACCTATCTCTAAGGTAATTAGTCATGGTCAAATCTTAATTATCTTCTTAAATGGGAAAACAAAAGGCTTATAAAGATATCTACTATGGTATTCTTGAGTGGTACTTTCTCTTGTTTGTTAAAAACTCTTTCCACTACAATAAAACATTCTATAATATAGATTTTAACACAAGGACTTTAAAATAATAACACCCACTATGAATACCTCCAACCTTCCAGGCTCTGTGTATTTCTTGTAGTCACACCATAAGGTGCTTGTATATCTATGTTATATGAGGAGAGTGAGCCTCAGAAATATAGTTAACAAACTCAAGGATAGAAAAACTGAATTGGAGACTGAGAAATTTCAGAGGAAAGGCAGCGGGGGTGGGGAGATGGGTGGGAGGAGTTAACCAGGAAATTTATATGCATTTATGCATAGCCCAAGGACAAAGAATAGTGTGGTGAAGACGTGGGAGGGGCAGGTGCTCTGTGGAACGGTCAATGGTAAAAAAACAACAACAAGAAAACCAAGAGGACATCTGTAATACTACCAACAATAAAGGTAAATTTAAAAAATAAATTCCATTAAAAAAATAAAAAATAATGAATTGGTAAGCCTAACATTCCAGTACAAGTGGATGCATAACTGAAATTCTACGTTTGTTCTCCTCTGTCAATCAGTGATGTTGTGTTCATTAAATGCATTTATAATTATTGTGAATATATATAATTTTATATCCATGTCTAAATATTTGCAAAGTATTTGTATCAGAGGACTACTGATGCAAATGAACAAGATAAGATCATTATTTTCCTAAACAACAATTTTATCTTGGAAACTTTATTAGGAAGACTGGGTTGGGTAAACTTTAGTCATAAAGGCAATAGTCATATTTGCAAAACGAGTGCAAAAGCAAGTTGTCTTTGATCTACAAACAGACTGAATGAATTTAGAGTGATCTATTTTCAACTCATCAGCTATTTGACATTTCTTTTTCTTTCTTTGTTTTCAATACACATTTATTGAAGGTACACCATGTGGGTGGCATTGTGCTCTTAGCTAAATTCAACATGAGATTTTCCCTTGGTAGTTTGGGAGTTTTGAGAGAGGAATTTGAAGTGATATATTGACAGAGAGCTGAGGCTAAAAAAGATGAGTAGGTGACAGCCATGGGACAGGCAATGCAGAAGGAAAAAGACAGGGAGTGTGAGAATATTCCAGATTAGAAAAAAGCAAGTAAGAGGAACTGTACCAGAAGGAGAACTTGCTTTTTGTTGAAGCTATGTTGTTGGATAATAGAGCCCATTGTGTGGGAAAAGGAGCACATGGAGACAGGTTTAAAAAGAATGACATTTGTGTGTGCAACGCCTTCTAGGTCACATTAATAAAGTTCAAATGTATGTGGTGCCACTGAGGGAAATGCAATGAGAAGAGTTTTTATTTATGTATTTATTTTGTTCATTCATTCACTCAACAGTACTCATTAAAGGCTTGCTATGGGTCTTGTGTGCGGACCCTGGCTCATAGGGTAGGAGCTATAGTCTGTGGTGAATTTGTCACTGTCCGGGTCCTTTCCCTCATGGAGCTTATTACCTGGATTGATGGTTTTGAAAGGTCGTTCTGCTGTAACATAAATCATAAATTGTAGCAAGAAAAGACAAGATAGAGGGAACTGGAGTAGGAAGCAAGCAGGAATGGTTGTCTGAACTAAGGGCTTAGGATGTAGCAAGAAGGAAGTCATTAGTGACAAAGATGGGGATGTATTGGATGAAGGAGGCATTGAGACCCCAACTTCTTTGTGCAATGTTAGGGTGAGTGATATGGAGGGCAGGTACTATTTATCCTCATCACTGTATTTACAGGGATCTTCTACTAATTTAACCTTGACCCTAAATTATCCTCTTTGCCAAAATATTTTTATTGATATCAGAGAGGAAGGGACAGAGATAGAAACATCAGTGATGAGAAGGAATCTGTGATTGGCTGCCTCCTGCACGACCCCCACTCAGGATTGAGCCCACAACCCAGGCATGTGCTCTGACTGGGAATCGAACCGTGACCTCCTGGTTCCTAGATCTACAATTACAAGCATTCTTTATTTAAAGTGTGCATCGTGGAGATGATGCTCACATACAGCAGATTCCACACAAGGTCCCAGCACACTGGCACCAGAGCACCATGCTCATTATCAAGTTTGAGGAGTCCCTCTCCAGACACTGGGTCCTGAAGGCCCACTGACCCCACGGGAGATAAAGGATGAAAGACCCCCATTAAAATATAAATAATAATAATAAAGTGTGCCTGACATCTGCTTAACCTGCTAATTGGGACTGAATTTTATGAATTTGGGCCCTTTATCCTGATTTTTAAAATTTCACAAATAAGTACTACTCTCTAGATAATAAATATCTTGACCTTCTGGACATTTTTCTTTTTAGCATTTAGAACTATTCCTAGTTAAGCAAGCTCTTAACAAACCTGGACTTCTTTATTCTAATTTTCATCTTTCCTTTAACACTTTGAGGGCCAAGTCTGTAAAATAATTTAAAGATCTACATTGACAAATTGATGGGTAAATTAATTAATTTATATTTAAAATAAGGAAGAAATAAGACTTTTTTTCTGGATAGTAGCTTCTAAAACAGTACATTTTAATTGTTCTTCTGGTATTATTTCTATGATAAGATCTCCCTTGTAGAATGTTTCTATATAATTCAGCCAAGCTTTCCTTAAATTTGCATGAAGGTGCCTTATGAATAAAACCTATAATTTCTACTTATGTTTTATGTCAAAGTCAAATATTTTTCTATTACGTTGAAGACTTTTAAATCTTAATTGTAGGTATTAAAATGTATTGCTCTCCTACTCAAAATAGTTTCTTCTTTTAATATTCAAGCATGGTTGGTGAGTGGCTATTCTCCAAAGAAATGAACAACTATGGATTTAACATTCTATTTCATTTTCTTGCTTATAAAATCTTAAGAGTATCCTTTTAGCTTTATGGAGGTGGACTATAAAATTGATGGATAAACAAGTTAAGTTAATTTCACCCTTTGTATAAAAATTGACATAGAAAAGTCAGGTTTCATTAACTATTGAAAGATTAACATTACTCTTCTCTCTATTGCAGACTCTTGAACATAGAGGGCGCTGTTACATTAATGACCGTCACCATCCTAAAGGGTGTTATTTATAGTTGTTTTTAATGGCAAGACCATCCACTCCAATGTGGTACATGACTGATTTGTACTAATCATTTTGTCCTTCTCTTAGTAAATATCTTCTTCATAATGCTTTACTGAAGTCCATTTCATAGCTTTTAAAAGTAAGATAAGTAAAGATGTGAATGTGACTGCATATATTTATGGCAGATCCTAAAAATTCCTGACAGCACACACTTAATTTTTAACAGATAATATAATGAATCATGACAAAAGTCAGTCAACATGAGTTACTAGACATTAAATTTTCAAAATTATGCAAAGACTAACTAGCTTTGACATTCTGGAAATGCACACATTTTGTGTGAGTGGTGGACAATAAGTCTGGCAATACATAAAGTGGTTCAGGCTAATTATTATGTTGATCATTCCAAGAACAATAAAGTTGTTTAAAGTACTGTGATTTTGAGTTGTGTTAATATTTAAATTTTTCCTAGCTGGTTTGAAAATACAGAGTGTCTAATCTAATAATGGGTAGTCCACCTGTGGATTTTTTCTAAATTGAGAACAATCAGAAGAGAGGAATTCCAAATTCTCAATTTGGAATATTATTAGCTTCTCTCTTAATGGTTTACTCATTCCTAAATGCTGATTTCATGTGTTACTCCTTGCACTGCTATTTTCCTATGGCAAAATGCTCAGAGACTGGGTCAACTTCTGAAAATGAGTCCTAGCATACGGAATATATTATTGGAATGACTAGGAGATATAATTATTGATTACCATTTGGCTTTACATATAATAGATGTCAGACAAAAATACTTTGTAAATAAACATGTATTAAGTACCTTAAATGTGTTTGTACCCTTAGACCCTCTAATCCAAGGATGGGGAAACCTGCTACTGCCATTCGGATATTTATAACATCATTCGTAGGCCATACAAAATAATCAACTTAAAAATTAACCCTCTATATCTGGTCAAACATTTAATTAACTCACCCCTAATGCCTTGGCAAAGCCAGACCAAATGATTTTGTGGATCTTATATGGGCCCACCCTTGCTCTAATCTAATCCAATTGTCGAAAATCTCCTCAAGATAGTATTCTGAAAGAACAAAATACCTTCATTAAAAAAAAAGTATTTTTGCAATGCTAAATAATTCCAAATAATTAAGTGATATATTACTCAATGCAGTATTATAGAGATATTCATATAATCATTTTGACATTTTTATGAGTTTTGAAATAGGATAGGAAATTATAGAGCACACTAGTTAGAATTATATATATATATCATGGTTAAAGCACAGATTCTAAGGCTTGATAAGTTGGGTTCAGATTCCAACCCAATTGAAACAGAAATTTTTTGGGGTGAAAAAGACAGGTTTTAGGAAATTTTAGAAATTTTGGAAATTAAGAGGACCATGGAAGCAGCACAGGGCTGCAGAGCAGCAGAAGGTATATTTCCATAGAATAGGGCAGCTGAAAAGCTGAAACAGGTACATTTCCATAGAATGAGGGAGCTGGGAACAGCAAAAGGTCTATATTTACAAAACAAAGAGAAGGAAGCCCTTCATCCAGAAAGAGAATAAGAAAGCCCAAAGGGAATAGGAAAATAATAAGGAAGGAGGTGAGGGGGAGAACCTCACACGTCCCATGTGAAGCTTGACCTTTGAGCTCAGGAGTTACTATAGTAACCAGTCTAAGGGAATAGTGACAACTCAGAGGGGATATTAAGGCACCAAGATCTGCAGCCTTTATAAGCCAAAGGGAAAGGAAATCAGTGGGTCCCTTTCCCCCTCCCCATGTGGGAGTCTGTACTTGTTCTTCAGTAAATCTCCACCTTTGCTACACCACCTTCCGTCAGTAGATTCATTCTTCGACTCCGGTGGACAAAGAATCCGGTTCCAGTCCAAAAATTCTGCATCACACTCACTCACCAGGTATATCACCTTGGAAAAGGATAATATGCTTGCGTCAGTTTCCTCATCTGGAAAATGGATATGGAAACAGTCTTTAAAAACTTTCACAAGATTATGGTAAGAATTAAATGATATGGTCCCAGGTAGAATGTTTAAAGTGTGTTTAGAAAATATTAAGAGCTTTCCATTGTTATTTTTGTGATTCCTCACATTAAAGTGGCATTTTATAACTATGTTTACATTTACCAACTTCTAAATGTTAACCTCCATCTGAATGTCCTGTGAAGGAAAGATAATACCAAAAGTAAACTTGGAAAAGATGAATTGGTGTGTGCGTGGTGGCTTTTGAGACCGATGAAGGTATGATGACCAGTTAAAAACAAACTGCAGGAATGGGATGAGGTCATATTAGAATACTCAGTCATCTCTTATCCCTGTCTGAGAACTATATAGACATCAAAGGTATCTATTATCATTTGGTCCTTATGGTCTCTATCTTACTTTAATTATCATGTCCACATATCATAGCACAATATTCTAATAGTGAGGTTTTTTAGTGTGTCATATGTCTTTTGATAAGGAAGAAATACCAATTTACAAGTTAGAGATTCCGTAATTGCAAAGCTAGCTTCTTACCTGTCACTGGAAAGGTTAGCATCTATCTATCTACACATATATATCATATAATTTCAAATCACTCTCCTTATCTTCTACAACTTCCACCCATCACCTCATGCTACTCAGTCACCTGGGTCTTTACCCTGTCCTTTGGATACATTAAACTTTCCCACCACAGTAGTCTACCCTTTGCCCATACTGCCTGGCCTGCCTCAGAAAGGAATGGTGCCCTAATTTCATTCAGACCTGCTTAAATGTCACCACATTCGATTGGTTCCAGTAACCTCATGGATTAAAATACCGGTAGCATCATTATCTCATCCTCGATATTGTCTAGTTTATTAATTTTCAACATAACACTTATCATAAGCATACTGGGATGGACAAAAGGTGGTTTATAGTTGTGAAACATGAAACGCGGAGTTTGTGTTATTATTTATTTATTAATTATTGTATCAGTAGTCTTCCTTATAAATCTACTTTTGCCCACCCCTATATATCTATTTAATTGTGAATTTGTGTGCTCCCCTACTAGAGTACAATTCTACTGAAACATGAGCTCTATCTGCTTCTCACTCATATATCACTTGCTCTTAGAATATCAGATGAGTCAATTAATACATGTTAAATGGCTGAATCAATATGACTGGCAAATTTTACTTAAAGTCAGATGAAATTTCTATGCAAACAGTCTTGAACTTCTGTGAATTTTAACTAGGTAAACTGGCATCTTGCATAGAAAGCATCCACCAAACATACTTTTAAAAGTTGCGGTACAAATAATAGCACTTTCAAATATTTACAGGCTGTTTCTAAGGGAGAATTAAGCTGGGTGTCATGGATAAGTTATGGAACAAATGAAGAGGGGAAATGTAAGCATCAAGTAAAAATAAATATTAAAATTGTTCTTAAAACAGAAGAATAATTTTTGTTCTACTTTAAAGAAGATGAATGAATTTAGAAATAATGGGGAAAATGACATTTTACCAGACCTAAATATTAATTTAAGTTCTATTCTTATTACCTGATGACCAGATACTTACTGAGTTGAAAGATATGGTAATTGTATTTTGGGTTATGCCAATACAATAAGATTTCTTATTTTATCTTCCCGTTAAATTGTGTGAGCTAGGCAAACAAACTGAAAAATGCTAATACCCAAATGTCTACTCCTAAATATTCATATTTTCTGGTCTCTCTTTAGAATAAAACATGCAGTATTTCTCTCTGACAGAAAACATCATATATACCAAAAACCTTTGATACCACCCTCTTAGACTAAAGAGCTCTCTTGAAATAATGTATCATAATCAGAGAATCTCAAGTACAGAAAAATAATTATAAACAACATTCCACTGATTTGCCAAATTCTCAAATCAAAATAGGGTTTTGTTTCTAAGTGTGCTCTTTTCACTCCATTTCTAATGTAGAATCCCCATTTCAATAGCTGAAGCACTCTTCAGTACTTGAAATTTTAAATAATTGAACAACTTTTAATGATGAATGAAAATAAAGAAAACTTCAAGTCAGTATATCCTCAGAAATGTATTCAGAGGAGTGCCACATGCTGTGATCCACATAAAGATAAGACACTGAGGCTTGAAGAAATTGACTTTGGAGCCAGACTACCCACATTCAAATCTTAACTCAACCACTTACTAACAGTGTAATGTTGGCTAGTTACTTAAATTCCTCTGTCTTAATTTCCTTATAATAAGACAGGCATTAATAATAATACCCTGCCATTGAGGACGCCTTAAGAATTAAGTGAACAGAACATCTGGATCAGTACAAGCACAGAAAAGGCATTTAAAATCATTTAATATAGCTGTTATTATCTCCATGGGATTCACCAATTATTTTGGGAATATGAGCTGGTTATGATTTGTTATGTTGGCCAGCTAATTTGAAATATTTCTATGTAATGGTAATCTAATTTGCTAAAATAAATATCTATATGTGTATAACTAAGAATCAATTTTTTAAAGACAGTTAATATAAGAGTCATGAGCTATCCATATCCTACTGGTGACTTGAAGACATTCTGGCCTTTGTAAACTACTCTCCAATGTATTTCTATAGTGATATTGACATGACCATTGTAAATATTTACTAACCATACTTGATATCTAATAATGAGAGAAGTGTTGTAGAAGAAGTGATAGAAGACACTAAAATGTTTATGATAAAGTCACTGTCTCCTAAGAAATAAAGGAATCTTTACTAGTAGATTATTATTTATTTTCTAGAAGTCAGGTATAGGTTAACTCAGTTGACATTATTAATGTTGTATTTTGATACTTACTTTCAATTCATAATGAATTTTCAGATTCCTTACTGAAACTAAGAAACTCTTTCATAAAACTTAGTGAGCAGACTCCTTGGAAAAAAACATTAGTTTATAAGTTTATAAGTGGTTTTTTTTGCAGAGGTGTTACGCTCTCATTGGACCTTTAATGGATGCCTTGATATTCATGCTTTGGTAAAGTCCCTGCTGCTAAAAATAGAAAGGGATTGACTTGAGTGAAGCTTGCATTATTTATTTTGGTTCATCATAATATTTTACACTCTTAACTCTCTTTCCTACCTCTCTTCCTCTCTCTACTAAACACACACACACACACACACACACACACACACACACACACAAATCTAATGTAAAATATTCTGAACAGAGAATCTTAATAGTTTATTCATTAAGTATAAGGTCAGAAAAATTCAGCATTCTACATTTATCTGTAGAATCCTCCCCTTGAATCTGGTTGATCTTTCAACTTGTTCTTGACCAAAAGATACAATGAAGGTGAACAAAAAAAAAATTAATGATTTTACATCAAATTATTTACTTTGAAATGTGCTTGACTAATTTCTGTCAACATATGCCTTCAAAGCCATTCTGGTGACATGCAGACACTCATTTGCCCATACAGAAGGATTTAGATATAAGCGTAACAATAAATTGTGGGGTAAAGGCATAGAGAACAAGATTGCTCATACTCACTAATCATTTATAAAAAATAAGTAGCTCCCTGAGAGAATTACTTGGCATTTATAGTAGCATGTATAATTGAATGATTATAGTGTCACACATTGAGATATTTACTAAAATAAATTAATCTATTTGCAACGAATCTTTGTTTTGGCATGACTGCTAACCAGTTATGGTAACAGGACAGTTATAACAATGAATATGTACAAGAACATTATTTCCTAATGCCATGCTAACCTAGAATAAAAAAAAAAGGCATATATGAGCATGCATCAAAGTAAAATGGCAATTAAATTAAGCATTGGTACATTTTCCAATTTGTCTTTTCAAATCATCCAAACAGTTCTTTTAAAAACATGAGAGTCAGTCATATATGCACCTTAACAGAGGAGTACCTAAATATATAAAAAAATCTTGGTGGGCATAAAGGGAGAGATTGACAGTAATACAGTCATAGTAGGAGATTTTAACACCCCATTAACATCAATGGATAGATCTTTCAGATAAAAGAAATCAATAAGGCAACAGCGACCTTAAACCACACACTGGACCAGATGGATTAAATTGATATCTACTGAAGGTTTCATCCTAAAGCAGCAGAATATACAATCTTTGCAAGTGTACATGGAACATTCTCTAGTATAGACATGTCAGGACACAAAATAAGTCTTAATAAATTCATGAAGATTGAAATCATATCAAGCACTTACTCTGACCACAACGGTATGCAACTAGAAACCAATTACAATAAAAAACTGAAAAACACTCAAACACATGGAGGCTAAATAACATGTTATGAAATAATGAATGGGTCAATAATGAGATCAAGGAAGAAATAAAAAATGAGCTTGGATTAATGAAAATGAACACACAACAACCCAAAATCTATGGGACACAGAAAAAACTACATTACCAATCTATACATTTGACACAATTCCTATTAATATACCAATGGCATATCTCACAGAACTAGAACAAATCTTCAAAACATTTATAAGGACTCTAACCGGTTTGGCTCAGTAGATAGAGCGTCGGCCTGCGGACTGAAGGGTCCCAGGTTCAATTCCGGTCAAGGTCATGTACTTTAGTTGTGGGTACATCCCTAGTAAGGAGTGTGCAGGAAGTAGCTGATTAATGTTTCTCTCTCATTGATGATTCTAACTCTATCCCTCTCCTTTCCTCTCTGTAAAAAATCAATAAAATATATTTAAAACAAAACAAAAAACCATTTATATGGAACCATGAAAGATCTCGAATAGCCTCAGCAATATTGAGGAAGAAGTACAAATTTGGAGGTATCATGGTACTTGATATCAAACTATAACTACAAAGCCAGTATAATCAAAAAAGCATGGCACTTATATAAAAACAGGCATATAGATCAATGGAACAATATAGAGAGCACAGAAATAAACCCACACCTTTATGGTCAATTAATATTTGACAAAGGAGGCAAGAACATACAATGGAGTAAAGATAGTCTATTCACTAAATGGTGTTGAGAAAATTAGATAGAAACATGCAAAAAATAAATAAATAAAACTAGACCACCTCCTTATACCATACACAAGAATAAAATCAAAATGGATGAAATACTTAAATATAAATTGTGAAACTGTAAAAATCCTAGAAGAAAACATAGGTAGTAAAATCTTGAACACTTCTGTAGCCATATTTTTTTTCTAGTATCTTTCCTCAGGAAAGGAAAGCAAAGGAAAAAATAAACAAATGGGACTACATCAAACTAAAAGCTTTTGCACAACGAAGGAAACCATTAACATCATGAAAAGACAAACAATTAAATGGGCGATCATATTTGACAATCAGATAATTGATGATGGGTTAATTTTCAAAATTTATAAAGAATTCTAACAACTCAACACCAAAAACAAAACAAAACAAAAAAACAAAAAAACAATCCAATTAAAAATGGGCAAGTGACCCGAATAGACACTTCTCCAAAGAGGACATACAGATGGCCAGTAGACATATAGAAAGATGCTCCAAGTCACTAGTCATTAAAGAAATTCAAATTAAAACCACGATGAGATATCACAGAGCTGTCAGAATAGCTATCATCAATAAATCAACATGTTGGTGAGGATGTGGTGATAAGAGAACCCTTGTGCACTGTTGGTGGGAATGCAGAATGGTGCAGTCACTGTGGAAAACAGTATGGAATTACCTCAACAAATTAAAAATGGAACTGCCTTATAACCCAGTGATTCCATATCTGGGAATTTATGCTGGGGCTAAATCTCAGAAGTAATGCTGGGGCTGACCGGCAGACCCTGAACGACGGATGAATAATTATTTTGACATATGTTTCTGCGAAAGAGAGGCTAAGGGACTACTTGGCTATACCACCAAATAGTCCTATTTGCCTGCCTTCTTTGACTTTTATTGTAACAATAGCTTGAACTAAAATTAACTATTAGATATTATTAGCAGGGTAAGTATCCTTGAGAAAACACATGTGTCCTTTAAGCAAGGATGTTTTGAAGTCTAAACATAAAGATTCTAGTAAAATACCTGGGGGATCAGACTTATTTGGAATAGTCAAGGTAGGGGCTTGCCGCCTTTGGCAAGGTCCTGGCAGAGGCCCCCAATCTTTCTAAGAATCCTCCTTACAGACATTTCAACCAACTCCCGTGCTTCCCCACAAAGTAACCTGAAACACTAATTTGAAAGAATGTACCCTATGTTCATGGATCTTTGTTTCCAATTGCCGGGAATTGGAGGCAGCCCAAGTGTCCATCAGTAGATAAGTAAATGGAGAAGCTGTGCTACATTTTCACAATGAAATACTACTCTGTTGTAAAAGAGAAGAAAATATTACCTTTTGCAACAGCATGACTAGACCTGGAGAGTATTATGCTAAGTGAAATAAGCCAGTCAGAGAAAGACAAATACCATACGATTTCACTTATATGTGGAATCTAATGAACAAAACAAACCAACAAACAAAATAGAAACAGACTCATAAATACTGAGAAAAGACTGACAGCTGTCAGAGGGGAGGAGGATGGAGGGGCTGGGTGAAAAAGGTGAAGGGACTTAGCAAAAACAAGCAAACAAAAAAAATGCAGACACTGACAACAGTATGGTGATTGCCAGAGGGAAATTGGGGGAAGGGCAGGTGGAAGAGGGAAAAGGGGGGATAAATGGTGACAGACTGAGACTTGACTTAGGGTGGTGAGTGCATGAGGCAGTATTTAGATGATGTGTTTTAGAGCTGTCCACTTGAATGGTTTTAGTAACCAATGTCACCCCAATAAATTCAATTAAAAAGAAAAAAGAGGCCTGGCCAGGGCTTCTCAGGGGTTAGAGAATTATCCTGGTGACCAAACAGTCACAGGTTCAATTTCTGTTCATGGCACATACCCAGGTTGTAGATTCCATCCCGTATTGGGGCTCATGAGTGAGGAAACCAGTCAATGTTACTCTCCCATATCAATGTTTCCCTCTTCTCTCTCCCCCTCTTCCTTCCTCTCTCTATAGAATCAATGACTTTTCTCCCCAGCATGCTGGCTGGTTAACATATATTATACTTTTTAGACAAAAGACGCTTCTTTCCAAGTAGTGACCTTGTTATGCACCTACACATAGTCCTTGGACACTCTGCTTAAGATTCCCATGTTCAGAGTGGCCTTGGCTGTCTGGCATACTATCAACAAGGCTTCCACACTCTAATTAGCCTTGGCTAGTGGCAATTCTGGCATGACTCCCACACCTGGGAAAAGATGCTAAACAACAGAACTGATAGATCCCTCTCTCAAAATAGACTGAAACTCATCTGCCACTGCCTCTTAAACTCATAAAGACTGAGAGCTGTACATTATTTGAGAAGCCATTCATCACATAAGTAAATGAACTCATGCAGGAAGGAGCTAATCAGTGACTCTATCTCTTCATTGATGTTTCTATCTCTCTCTCCTTCTCCAATCCTCTCTGAAATCAATAAAATATATATTAAAAAACATGAATGAGAGAATATGATGGAATTGTATTTCCAGAGTTTAAAGGAATTTAGAATTTTATTCCACCAACTTGTTATTTAAATAGAGGGCATGAAAATATATTCTTGGCTATAAGGTCTCAAAAGATTTGCTACACAAAAACCAAACTGAACATGGTTGTGTATGAAGTATAAATAATAGTAGACATATTCAGAAGATATCTGAAGGAAAGATGAACAAAAGCTTTAGTAACATTAGCTATTGTCTTAAAATATGTATATCTGTATCTGTTTATCTAGATCTACTACCTACCACCTATCTATGTATCATACTCAGTCTTAAAAATCTGTATAATAGTATGATAAAGTTGGAAGGAGACCAAGAATTTCAAAAATGTGGAAAAATTTTATTCGCAGACTGAAAATAAGGATATCATTTTTTATAGTAAGGAAAGATAAAAATAAATATTAAAAAATCAAGATAAACATGATAAATTATGTTACTGAAGCAGACCTAAATATGTTGATTTAACAAGGAATAGAAATGGACTAAATGCAACAGTTGAAAGATAAGGATTGACAAATGCAATAATAAAGGCTTGGAGTACAACAGTACTCTTGTTTTCCTGTCTATGTTCACTCCTGTGTGATAATGTCATTTAGCCTCAAGGCTGTAAATACCATTTAAATACTAATGACTACATATTTATATTCCCAACTTGGACTTCTTCCCAGAACTATAGATTCATATACCAATTGCCTGTTAAAAAACAACAATACAATAAATCACAGGACCCATTATTAGAAGGGTTAGTAGGATTATAACTTGGGTGGTCAGTGAAGGTTTCCATAAAAGACTGGCATTTAGAGTGCATTTTGAAAAATGAATACAAAGTAAAGTTCAAGTTGGGCTGGGAGCAGGGGACTTTCAGGGGAAAAGAAGCAAGATTCAGGAAAGGCTTTGAGTCAGAAAGAAGCCTAGCCCATTTGAGAAACTGAAACAAGGACGTTGTGGCCACAGGTGATCATACTACAGGAAAGTGTTGCAAAGAAGGTCCAATAAGTATGTAGGGTAAGGCTTCTCTATAGAACTTTAAACCTTGTTAAATATTTTTATTTTTATCTTAATAACAATGAGAGGTGATTGAAGAATATTGAGCAGAGTTACATAATGATCAGATTTTGATTGGAAAATATTCTTAAGAAAATGAATGGAATCTTACTCAGCTCCAGCATTTAGCAAGATACAAGATATTACAGTTCAAGTCAAATTGCCCTTTAGTCATATGTGAGTTTACTCAGAATTGCATCAGTTGTTAATAATCAAATTTTAATGACTTTTTTTTATTACTTTCTGATACTAGAAAGTAGCTTTTTCATCAGCTTTTTAAAAATTGTATTATTTCATGAACATGCCCTCTTCTTATTATATTATTTTAGATATCCTGTGAGTTAGCAATAAGATGTATTTTTAAGGAATAATGATTTATCCATTTAATATAAATGTGAAAGGGTGCACTGTGTTTATTGGGAATTGTGAATATCTACTGAGTGTTTAAAAGTCCTTGGATCATTTTGTGTGCTAGGTAAAACTTCAAAACCTACTTTAGCACAGTGGACTACTAATAGAAATTAAAAATTAAAAAAAATATATTTTTCACACATGGTTGGCAAACCAAATCTGCTGAGGTTTCTATAAGTCTAGCTTGCTGTTGGCTGCTATTTAATTAACCAGTGAACAAATAAAATGTCCTCAGTTTAATTTTCATTCCGTAGCTCAATACTGTAAACTATTCACAGCATAATTAAAAGTACTGAATTCTCCCAGGAACAATATTACCAGTAAGCAAGCAACCCATGAAATAGAGAAGCCTGACTGTTACTCTGCGGAAGTGTGTGTGCTAATAAAGCTGCGCAAGGTTTCTGTGCTTAATCTGACTGAGTCAAGGAAACCCCAGTTGGCATCCAAGCTACCTGCTTTTCACAGTCTCTCCCAGCATGTGATCTCCAGGAGAGCTTCATTAAAGTTAATATAGGAATAACATTGTATTTTATCGAATTTCACTGGGTTTTCTTAGTGAAAGAACTTAGTCTCAGATCATACAAATCACTCCACTGACAACAAGTATCATTATTATCAGGTTTCAAGTCTGATGTTTATCTTAAACAAGAGTAAAAAGGAATGTAATACAAGGTTTTAAAAGAAAAATAGAGTACCATAATACAGAGTCACCTTGAACGCTATATTTGTAGTATTTGCAACCATTTTCAAGGAGCAGTATCAGCCACAAAGGCAAGCTTTGTTAGGGCCGCCTGTCCCTGGTCCCACTCTACTTCTTCTGAACCAACTCCCCCAGTCATGTTATTCAAAGGCCCAGCCTCCCCTCAGTTCTCAGAGCAATCTGCCCTTGAGGAAAGTACTGAAGTAGCTTTCCCTTTTCACATAAGAGCTCCATATCAGCTAGGTCCACTGCAGTATCCTTCCCTGGTTTCTTTCCTAGGAAGCATTCTTGTCCATTGCACCTTGTGGGAGGATGGGAGGCCTGCCTTGTTCTTGCCAGCTGGGACTGGAACTGTGCCCTTGGGCTTTGGCCCAGTCACTTCTTTGTGTATTTGGAAAAAAGGATTAAAGGAGGAGTTATTTTCATCTCTTCACCAAAGTTATTTACAAAAATTATTCACTTTTAGGTGTACATGTTTAAAGATAAATGTTATTTCTTTTCAGGATAGTTATTTTTTTTTCCTTTATTGATTAAGGTATTACATATGTGTCCTTATCCCCCATTGCCCACCCCACCCCCCACTCATGCCCTTACCCCCCTGGTGTCTGTGTCCATTGGTTAGGCTTATATGCAAGCATACAAGTCCTTTGGTTGATCTCTCCCCGTTACCCCCACCCTCCCCTACCTTCCCTCTGAGGTTTGACAGTCTGATCGATGTTACTCTGTCTTTGGGTCTGTTTTTGTTCATCAGTTTATATTGTTCATTATAGTCCATAAATGAGTGAGATCATGTGATATTTATCTTTCTCTGACTGGCTTATTTCGCTTAGCATAATGCTCTCCAGTTCCATCCATGCTGTTGCAAATGGTAAGAATTCCTTCTGGATAGTTATTATTTGAAGAATCAATGGTTTGAACTTTTAACTAAAATCACTATAAAAGGACCATTGACCTATTTATTTAAGCCTTATGTAAAGCATGTGATTACTGTATAGTGAATACCTCCACCAACTGCTTCAGCAGTCACAGTGAAGAGAGGATACTTAGAGAATTAATAGTGTACTGCTATAGTGTTTATGTAATTATTCTAGATATCCAAGCTCTCTTATGAAAGTCAAATATTTTCAGAAAACTAGTCTATTTACTTGTTACTTAGATATTTTTGACACAATTAATTCAAAAGTTTTATGGTTTGGAGCAAATCTTAAGTTTTATGAATGATTTTCTTTTATTGGAAATACTCCAATATATAATCATTTTGTTTATAAATAGAAAAAAAATAGGAAAGTTTGGCCCAATTGCTTTATTTCCTGAAGGAGTGTGCACAGCTTTTTCTAATGCAATAATATCTCACACTTGAAAAATTATCACTTGAACTGCACACATTTATTTAGAGCAGTGGTTCTCAACCTTGGCTGCACATTAGAATCACCTGGGAATCTTTTTAAAATCCTGATTTCTGGGCCTCATCCTCCGGAAATTCTGTTTCTTTGTTACTAATGTTGTGGCCTCACCCCAAAACAAAGAAACAGAATTTCTGGAGGATGAGGCCCAGAAATCAGGATTTTAAAAAGATTCCCAGGTGACTCTAATGTGTAGCCAAGGCTGAGAACCTCTGATTTAGAGTGTTAGGGTAGATGTTCTGTGCATAATGCTAGCGGCTGTGAATGAAGAAGAGGATGAGAGTTGTGCTGTATTTCATAGATGTTTTCTTGGCAGGTGCCAATGAGGATCCAGAGTTATTGATTTTGATGCTGACTTGCATGTTGCATATTTAAAGAAAGTCAATATCGAAATTGATTTAGGTTAAACAACTGAGTGTGCATTGCTAGACCATTTCAATTAATTGTCAGATTCATAGAACTAAACATAGGCTACAATAATATAGAGATTTCTCAAGAGTTTGTTTTAGGAGCTATGTATTAAAATTGGCTATAAATATTTTAGGGGAAATATTTTGTAATCTCATTTGAAAACTCACCATTGTGGGCAAAAATTTTAGAGATGCGTTTCCCCATAAATATTTAATTTTTTTTTTTATCTTGCCTGAATAATAATGAAGAACTACATTCTGAAGTTACCATCCCTTCTTATGTGAGGTATAGGCTAGTTTAGGAGTCAAACTTGAGCCCTAGTTTGTGTATAGGGACTGTTTCATTAAGCATACTTTTTCATTTTTATTAATGTACACTGTGCGTTTTAAAAGGGAATAATACTTATAAGGATTGGGTTTTAATACAATGAGTTTAGTACATGTCATTTCATCTGGCTGCTTCATACATGTAAATTAGCATCCCTTGCATTTTTGCATATATGTTCCCTGGATTAAATAATCTGTTTCTGGGTCCACTTTTTATTTGTACTTGTGTGACTAGCTTCTCCCACTTAACAAAGTGCAAATAAATGTCATCCATCTTTATATATATTAATATTTCTTTCATTTTTATTGCTGAAAAGTATGTCATTGTATGGGTGTACTATATATTACTTATTCACTTACCTACTGAGGTACATCTAGGTTGGATTCAGATTTTGATGATATAAATCAGACTTTAATGGAATATTGCATACAGATTGTGTGTGTACATGTCTTCAATCCATTTGAGTAAAAACCTAAAGTGAGATTGCTAAATCTTATGTTAACTGTGTTTATGGCCAAATTAATTTCCAAAATGGTTGTACATTTTCACTGGAAAGGAATGAGAGTTCCAATTGTTTCACATTCCCACCAGCTCTTAGTATTATCAGTATTTTTTTTTAATTTTAGCCATTTTCATAGGCATGTAGTAGTATTTTGTGGTTTTAATTTGCATTTCATAATGATTTATGTTTGAACATAATTACATAAGCCTATTTACTATGTGTTTATTCTTTGGTGAAGTATCTTTTTTACTTATTGTCTTAAATTTTACAAGTGTCTCCTTTTTCCCCAATTGACCACCCTCCCAACCATTCCCAGCCCAGATGAAGTATCTTTAAAGATATTTTTCTTAATTTTTAAAAATTGGGTTATTTCTTTTCTTATTGTGATATTTAAAAATTTATAATATACTCTGGGGAAAAATACTTTATCATATATGTGACATGCAGTTATTTTCTCCCAAATTGTGGTTTGTCTTTTCATTCTCTTGAAATATTCTTAGTATTCACAAGATTTTATGTAGAGATATGCTTCTAGTTCTTTTGAGTATACTTCTAGGAGTAGACTTGTTGGGGCATATGGTAACTCCACATTTTATTTTTTGAGGAACTGCCAAATTGTTTTCCAAAGCATACTCATCATTCAATATTCCTACCAGAAATATAAGAGTGTTCCAAGATTCTACATCCTCAGCTACACGTTTTATTGTCATTTTGATAATAGGTATCCCTTTAGTCTGTAATGATATGTCATTTTGGTTTTAATTTGCATTTTCTTAGCATCTAGCAAATGCTGCTGAACATTTTTTATGTGCCCATTGGCTTATATTCCAGGTATGATAATAATGAATTCTCTGTTTTTATTTTTCTAAAAATATAATTTCTTTTTAATTTTTAAAAGATACTATTGCTAAATATAGGATTCCCAGTTAACAGTCTTTTCTTTCCAATACTTTGAATATAACATTCCTGTCTCTTGAATGCCATGGTTTCTGCAGAGAATCAGCTGTTAAGCCTATTGAGAATTGTTTGTACATGCAGAGTTGCTTCTCTCTTATTGTACTTAGGATACTCTTTGACCTGTGTGTTTGAGTTTAAATATGATATGTCAAAGTGTGGATCCCTTTGAGCTTCTCTTACCTGAATTCTTGAACTTCTTAGATATGGAGATTAATGTTTTTCAAGTTTGACATTGTTTTAGTTATTGTACTTTTAAACTTAGTATTTCTATTTGGTTTTAAAGATATAATCTATTTATTGATATTCCATATTGATGAGATAGTGTTCTCATAAGTTCTTTTAGTTCCTTGAACATATTTGTAACAGTTGATCTAAAGTCTTTGTCTAATTAACCTAACAACTGGGTTAAGTTTTTAATCTCAGGGACAGTTTTTTTCTTATGTGTCATATTTCTCAATATCTTTGCATGTCTCATATTTTTGTTGTTTAAAATTGGACTTTTTAATATAAAGTGGCATAAACTTTTAAAATAACTTATCTAAAACTATCTAAAATAATTTTGGGTAATCTTTATTTTTTATTCCATAGTGGTATATGTTATGAACATAATTTTCTTTGACATTTAGGGATTGTTTTCTCAGTAAACAAGACAATATTGTAGCAGCAGAATCTATGTATTTGAAACCTTCCTTTAATTTTTGTGGAACCTTTCATGCAATTTCTTTGTGTGGAAATGAAGTAGTGTATACCAACAACTGTAAAAGAAATTCTACCATCATCTTAACATTTATTTATATTTTATGTGAAGACTATACTCATGTGTCAAATCATAACATTATTTTTTTCACTGGAAAATTTGGCTTTCATAAAAACTAGATGGTTTATTTCATAAAAACTAGATGGTTTATTTCTTCATCTCTATCCTAATCAAGATAACTTTACGACCATGTATTAAGCTATACTATTCACACTACCATTTCCTACATTAAAGTATCTAGCATTTATGTTCTAATAGTGTGTTGTTTGATTTTTTAATTGGTGGAGAAGTACTTAGCCTTATGGCTAAATTATGCACTCCTTTCTGATTTATGAATAGGATGTGTTATTTTTTCTAAACACACATACACAAAACTTTCCAAATAATAAAAACAATGTATTCCAAATTTTTCCTTAAAATATAAACAAACAATTCATTATGAATTAAAATGAAGCAACACACAGCAAAACGTCATACATTTTTAAGGTATTAGCAGCTCATATTACATGTGCAATTTTGACAAAAATAACTACGTATATGAAATCAATGCTATTGAAGGTGTTTGTTCATTAACACTTGCTTGCAGTATCAACTGAACTGAATGTATTTCCATGCAGTAAAGTAAATGTGCTCATGTACAAGGAAAGAAATATCACAGAAAGGCAGCGTGTCTGGGTGGTAAACTCAGGGCACATAAAAATTACAATAAAGTATCTGTACTTGGATCTAAAATTTGTAGCCTAAAAAGTTTTTAAAGAGTTTTTATAAGGTAGTGTAAATAAGACAAAAGAAGAAATGAAAAATCAGAGCATAAACTCTGTTGTGAGGAACAGTAGCAAAACAAAATAAAAATTCACATCATGCAATTTTAATGTTATTGTCTGCAAGGTTTCCACTGATATGTCCTACATCCAGCCAAAGTCTACTAAAAATGTAGGAATATATTCATTTTCAAATCCCTCTGGCCCTAATGAGATGTTTATCATGTCTTGGAGCCGTGGTTGTGCAGAAGACAGTTCCCTTCTAGGAGACAGAAATTACTGTGTATTTATAGTTCTAATCAGAGGAATAAACTGAACAATTTTAGTGTTCTTCCTATTGTTCAAGTGGAATCATGCAAGTTTTATTCATCCCTCAATCTTTGCTTTGGCTTTCCTTACTTTAGACTTCTAACTCACTATTCACTCATTTAGCTGTGGCCTTGTCCTCACTCTGAGGCCAGGAGAGCGCCTATCCAGACACTTCTGAAACCGCTCTGGTGGTAAACTTTAACGCTGTCCAGTTAAGAACTGTGCATGGGAAGGATTCTTATCCTGCAGGGATGGAAATCATGAGTGCCTCTGGATGCTTTCAGTGTCCGCAGATACAGTAAATAGTACTTGCGTCATTCATCTTTTGGCCTGTTGTGGACATCCGAAGGCTAAGAAAGATGCATCAAAATAATGTTACATTTTGAAAGATGGAATTTGAACATGTAGTGGTTTTAATATCACTTTAGACAACTTTATAGATGCTATTTAATCCTTCATATTGTATCTGAGATATCTTAAAAGTCAATTTAAAGGAGTGTAAATGTATTAATTTGTGAAGGTGCCAACCCATAGAACTTGACATAATTTTAATTAATTGTCTGCTAAAACAGGAAGAGAGAAGACATGATTCTGAAGGAATTCAGGATAGTAGGGAAGCTAGGAAGGGTCAGTAATAAACTTAGATTTGGTTCAGAAATGGATTAAGACTATAAAGTGGAAGGAAGCCAAGAGATCAGAGACACAGGGACTTCTGGATAAGATAGAAATAAGGCAGGAGGGACAAGCAGGGAGTAAGCGAAATGTTATCTGATATATCAAGCCTGAAACAAATTAATGGGTAGAGTGAAAAAAACAGTCCAGGCTGAGTGGAAGCAGGCAGGCATCTCCTGGGTAAAAGAAAATTAAGCTTTGCAGATGCAGAGGCAGATAAGTGGAGCAGCAAGGACAGTAAGAGTTTTTAGCAGGAGCTGGTGTGATCTGTGGTTGATCATTTGCCGATAGCCTGGCTGTAACAGTTGTGCAGTTTCTGCACTGTCTTCCTTTAATTGTTAAGCTTGGCCTGATAATATTAGGCAATCCTCATTTACTCAGTCAAGCTTTTAGTGTGTCCCGTATAGTACTTGACCTACAGCTGTCCTTATAAATGCACATTTATGAAATGCATGACATTTGCATATTATTTCCTTCACTTTGAAATCTTCCAGGCATACTGGCAATTTAAAGGCTTTGCAAAGTCCTGCCGCTAACAAACCTGATTATAATGTGTAACTCAGGCTTTCTGAGTGTTTGTTTATTTTTTTAATTCTAGTAGGATACAATTTCACATATAACCCAACACACATTGAGAAATAATGTTTCAGTCACTCTGTTTTGTTTAGAACACCCCATCAAATGCTTGGAAAAAGTTTAATTATTATTAGATCTGCTACTCTCCAGGCTTCAAGTTCCAATTTCCTTGTATTAAAAGATTTCTAAATCCTTCATTATTATAGTGAAAAAAAGGCACCTTGCAGTACATTTGTGGAGTAATATAAAAGAACAAGAAATTGGTGGGAGTCATAAAAATATGAGTTCACATTTTTGTAATAGTGCACAATCGTTAAGTCAACAAAGGTCATTATTTAAAGTCACTTTGCCATGCTGTCCTTTTCTGGAAAAGAGAGGAAAAAAGATAGTAATGGTTGTCTCATGCAGTGTAAATGTGTTGTGTTAATTTGTGAAGATGCCAACAGTGAGGATTAAATTCAGTAAAATAATATACTATATAAAAACATTTATTTTTGTTTCTATCTTACAAGTCATTTAATAAATGCTATTTTCTAATTTTATCCTTTGTGAAATATATTTTCCTATTGATGAACAATATGGATTTAATAATTTGCTATAGTTTCTTTGAAATCATATGCTCAAATATACACATATATATTAATATACAAAAATTCCCCCAGATGAATGATGAAAAAACCTTGGCACACACTTTTTTAAATTAAAACATTTTAAGATATTTATAATGAATATTTGAAAATAAAAAGTACAATGAATAATTTTAAGGAGTTTGACTAATCTGCACAAAAAACTCTTAGAATATATTTTCCTTCTCTTCTAAGTTTTCTTATTTTATGAACCTATCCTAAGGTAATAATCAGATAAATGGACAAATAATTGTACATAAGGAAGCTAATGAAAGGCTATTTTTAATGATAAAGTATATAAAAAAAATGTAGTCAATAAAAAACTATGTTTAGTATTTTTAAGCAACGTTTTTAGATAATTCTGGTTGGATATGTAACAAATTCTAACACTTTTTTATTTCTTAGAGGTGAAAAACAAAGTACTTTCTCCCCCTTTTTGCTGTCTGTATTTGCTGAATTTTAATAAAATGAGCACAGATTACTTGTATAAATTTTAAAATAATGAAAATCAGTTGGCACAGAATAAGAACTAAATCTTTTTTTTTTTTAATTCTTAAGAGCATTTTAAATCTGTGTAAAGCATCCTAAAGGAATTCAAACTTGATTTAAATAAAATGCTTCAAACTTGGCTTAGCCATGAAAACTGCATGTTTTCACACAGTATCCTTGAACCTGTGACTATTTTTGTCCTCACTGAGTGCAAATGACAAGATAAAGTATGGATATATTCAGAAAAATGTCCCAGAGCACTCCCAATAACAGTTATAACATGTGCTGTATTAACATTTTGTACGTCAAATGAAGACATTTTGCTGATAGCAGTTGGAGCACAGTTCTGTTCCATGAAATTAGGTCACTGAAATTTCAAGCAGGACTTGATTATTTGAACCTCTCTAGCACTTTTCAGTAGTCCAAATAGACTGTAAATGTGCAAGCAGAACTAGGCTCTGGCACTAATTATGTTCTGCTTTGTGTAGCATAGCCTTATTTAATGTTCTCAGTGCCATAGTAAATCTTACCACAGTTTAGGCTGCCTGTTGAGATTTAGCCAAGAAGAACCCTGAATGAGAAAAGCTACTAATAACTCAAACATAATTTGAATGTAACAGCATGTTATGGGTAAAACCACAGAATCAGAAAGTATTCATCCAAAAACATCAAGGGGCATGAAACAGGTGCCTATGTTTTTTAACTCTCAGGAATCCTTACAGAAGAGAGAGGTTACTTTTTTGTGTACTTACCTTTCTCTGTTTCACCCAAATCATATTAACATTTGGGAGAATGGAAATGGGGATTTAAAAACAAAATCAAATAAGTATATATCCTACAAAAATATATATTGTTCCCATAGCATACTGCTAATAATCTGAACTGATTCTCCAAAGTTTTAAAAGTATGGGTTCTATATTAGTACCCTAGAAAAGTGAGAATGGTGTACCAGAGACAGGGAGGAGCAAGCCTGGCAGAGTTTGAGTGTGCACCGTAGGGGCGAGAAAGGAAAGAAGATGCTAGTGATCGAATACAGGTATAGCAAAGACTAAACCAGAGGAGCCGGGGGAGAAAGGAGTTCATAGTAGAGTGCCTGAACATAGTGGCTTCTTAAAGAATTCAGGGTCTAATTCCTTCCCATAAATCCAAGTAAGTTACAAAGCTAAAAATTCTATTTGAAACTATCACTAAAAGATACAATAGTTTATATAGTTAAGAATACTGTGAAAAATAAATATTTACCCAAGTTAGCTTATGTGATTTACTAATGGCAATGATTTATAAATCTTCAAATGTCTAACGTTAAGGTAATATGTCTAATATTATTTATTTATTTGTTATCTAGAATACTCCCTGATTGTATATTATCAGAGAATCTCTTGGATACAATTGTGTTATAAATTTGCATAACTTAAAAGCAAAGAGTTCTTATGTATAAAATGTGAGAAAACAGGGCATATTCTAATTTCTGCTTTCTAATGAAAAATGTTTTTTCACACCATTATAATTACACTTAAAGTGGAAAATCACAATTCCAAATAGTAGATGAATAGGAGATTTAATACATCATTGAGTGCAATTTCCCACATAATTCAAAATTTGTGTGTATCCTTGGACAAAAACATTAAGCAAAAATTTTGTGAGACAGCACACTGTTGATGAAAGGTCTTATAAATTTTTCCCTTTTTATTAAATTCATTGGGGGTCACACTGGTTAACAAAATTATACAGGCTTCAGGGGCAAAATTCTATAACACATCATCTGTACACTGTATTGTGCCTTCACCATCCAAAGTCAAGTCTCTTTCCATCACTATTTATCTCCCCTATACCCTCCTTCACTTCCCTTCACTCTCCCTCCCAGCAATCACTACCCTATTGTACTACACTGTAGGTTGTGTCCATGAGGTTTTCCCTTTCTCTCTCTCTCTCTCTCTCTCTCTCTCTTTTTTTTTTTTTTTGCTCAATCCCTCCACCACCACCCCCAGCTGTTTCCCCATTTCCCCACCCCCTTGAAAGGGATTTGAAGTTAGTGTAGGTTCCAGAATTTCTGTAAAGGTTTTCTGAAAGGATGACTTCAATCCACACTGACTCATCTACCTAACCAGTGTGTTATGCCCAGTTAAGTTATCAAGGCATAAAGATTATTACTGGTGATTCAGCTTAGCCATAACACAATTATTGGACCAATAAAACATAGTAGTATCTTTAATATATTAATCCTGTAAACCAAAAGTATAAATAAATGTTAGGGGCTATTTGAACCCAGGACCATTTTCTAAGACTGGATGTTTTTGACAGAACCAAATATCAAGGACCATTTGCAATGGAACAAATATGCTCATGGACGTTTTTGATATTATCAGATATCATGAACCTTTTGGTGTGAACCAAATGTCTCTGTGGACATTTTAGACAGGACCAACTGCCCTGCAAGGTTAAATTGAATGGAAAAGCTTAAAGCCATTAGAATTCTTTTGGCTGTGTTAAATACTCAAATTTTATTTCTACAGGTTTAGAAGATATATTCTTTTTTTTGTTTTTGTTGTTGTTAATCCTCACCCAAGGATATTTGTTCCATTGAATTTTTAAAGAGAGTGGAAGGGAGGAAGGGAGAGGGAGAGAGAGAAACATCAATGCGGGAGACACATCAATTGGCTGCCTACCACATGCGCCCAGACTGGGGATTGAACCTACAACCCAGGTTCAAGTTGACTGGAAATGGAACCCAAGACCCTTTGGCATATGGGCCGACACTCCAACCACTCAGCAACACTGTCCAGGAGAAGATTTATTTTTCACCTTTGAATTCTAAAAGTTTTACACTAAGTCTCAGAGTTGACCATTTGGGGTTAATGTTCTTTAGTACTCAGTGAACTTCTCTAGTGTTAAATTCAGCCCTTTCCTGTTACTATCAAGTTTTCTTAGATTATAGTTTTAAAAAATAGCTACATTCCGTCACTTAATTTTTCAAGGAACTCTGATACTACAAACCTTACTCTTCCCTTCATTTTCACTAGTTCCAATACTATTCTAGTCCTTTCCTTCTGACCATTTTTTTTTCTTTTTCCTTTATGTCATTTTTTTATATTCACTTTCCTTGGTTATTTTTCTGCTTTTCTTTAATGTCTTTTATTCAATTACCATTTGAATCTTTTCTACTTTAGGCACCTTTTAATTTATTATTTATCTCTGAGTTAATTTTGTCTTTTTTATAATTTCTTTGCTTAGTTCATTTAAAAAATTCCTGTTTGCAATTTGTAAATTTCTGATTCAAGGTGATTTCATATCATTAAATTCTTGTTCAAGTATCTTTAATTCTCTATGGACTGTTGACTTACAGCTTTGCTCTTTCATCAGATTTTTTGGTGAGGCATGTGGGTTTTCCTCAGTTGAAATTTATCAGTTGTATGAAATTCTGTTTCCTGAATTTCCGCAATGACTTTATAGGAATTTGTTTTTCCTAATGTTCATTTTTAACATTTTCAGGCATTTTGCAAGGTTTATAGTTTAATGGTACCTTTTCTGTCAGAACAGAAACTCAGTTTCTTTGGTGGCTTTTCTTGTTTGTTTTGGTACTGGTGTGATTGATTGTAAGCCTTATTTTATGGATTTATTTTGTCTTGGAGGATCTTTTAAAAGTTTCCTATTTCTCCTTTCCTACCCCAATTCTAAAAGGTACTCCTGCCTTTATTTTTGTCTTTTTCTTCCTGAGAATCTACATGTTTCAAAATCAAAACATGGAATTGCATCTGGCTCTTCAAATTGCACCCTTCCCTCGAAAGCATCACTGCCCCCTTTCAAACAACTATACTTTGGGGTTTATTCTCTGCAGCCTACATTCTAAGCATGGACGTATTTTGAGTATTTTCAGACTTTCTGGTGGCAGTTTTTGATCAAACTTGGGCCACTTCAATCACTTCCCTCTTCTGCTTCCAGCCCCTACTTTTTGGCCTACCTTTGATGAAGAAGAGGCTTATGGTGGCTTGAGGTTGTACTGGAGTTGGTCGTGGAGATCGCGACCTCAGGCTGACCAGCACTCTGGATTCGCAAGCGGAGGTTCCTCAGGCCTCCCTTGCATTCTGCCCACTGTGCCCACAGCTGAGCAGGATCGAGGGCAGGATCTTGCGAGAGTCAGGTGTTACTGAGCTCACCTGGACCCAGGCAGGTATGACTGAACCTGGTAAAAGCCTTCTTTTAAGCTCGGTGGGCGCGTGCGGAGATTACTCATTTTGTAGCCTGGAAGACAAGCCTCTGAATTTTCTTCTTTGTTAGACCTGCGGCCTCCTTTGGGATCTCCCTTCAGGCTCTACCTGCGCTCTTGTTGAAGGGCCAGTTTCAAATTTCCCTAAAGGGAATTCCCGAGCTTGTGAACCAGAAACTTGGGGCCTGGATTTGCTGTATTTTCCTTTTGATCACTCAGAGTTAATTTGAAATTTGTGATTCTCATCAATTTACTTTGAGGATCTATTCCCTGGTGTTGTTCGTATTGCCGGAGAAGAAATATTAGGAGGTAGGTAACAAGGCTAGCCTAATTGTCTATCTCCATTCAGTATGTTGTGGTTGTTTTATCTATAATTTGCATTAAAATTAATGTTATCCTCTCTCATGAAGATTAAAGTGTTAATTTATTCTAAATGCGCATGCTTCTATGAGATTCTAAATGATACAAGTGATTCTCACTTTTTAAAATGTAATGTCCAAAACATGTATATCCCCATAAGTGATATCTACTAAGGAAGGCACTTAGAATGCAATTTAATATTTCTTTGGTGCTTCTTTCCTGACACAGTTTGGAAGTGCTTTCAGAATTAGTTTCTACTCCACATTTTAAACTTCCCTCAATCTTTTCAGTTATTCCTTATCTTTGGCACTCAATGATAATACTCTGCTTGAGCTTAGCACTGTCTTCATTATGTGCAACTATTATCATAAAATTGAGTTCAGTCTTAAAGGATACAGTTTTTCTGTCCTTCAGTCTATTATTCATAGAATTGTTTTCTGATACAGAAGACAATCTTAATAGAATAATTTAAAATATTTTGGGACAGCAAGGTGACTATTTTGAAGAAGGAAACACTAATTCAGATGCATAAGTCTAGTGCTTAAGCTTAAAAATTCTTATTCTTACCTTACAGTTTCAATTCTCCTGTGCATAGCAAACATGTGTTGAATATCTATGAACATAATAACATATCCATTTCATCCTTTCTATTTCATTTTATATGTCAAATAATAAGTGGAGTTCAGCCAGTTATTTTCATTTTAGTTAACTTCTACAGTATTTTACAAATGCTTTGCTATTGTAATTGGAATCTATTTGAAATATTATTGTATTAGCTCACATATATGTTTCATAAAAATTTTATTTAAGTTAGTACCACGGGTAACTATCTTTTCTCTTTTTAAAGAAGAGAAACTTCTCAATTTTTATAGTTTTATATTCTGAGCATTGTGTTCCTATGAGAATCTTTACCAACCCAATTAAATATCTCCTCTATTATGTAGTTGTTTACTTGGAAATATAGTGTGCTTTTCTATTTGTGCATTTGTGCCCCTAATGTATGTGACAATTTCCTTTGATATAAAATAATGAAAAACAAGGGACACAAGGAATACCAAAACAAGTGCAATAGTAATCAAAATACAAGTCTTTTTTATACTTCTAAGTTTCTTTTGTATCTTATTGTTTTCATTCAATTTTTGTGTGATAAAAGACATTGACTTTAATTTTCCTCAAATATTAAACACTTTAAAGAAAATGATCTCATTCCTTATATTTTCTGTTTAGAACACAATTATCTGCTGTCTTAATTGTGAAACCCATGATATTAATTCAAAATGAAGACATACCAAAGTAAGTAAACTATATCTCTGATCATTTGTCTTGTGTTTACTCTTTCAAATTTCCATGCACTGAAAAATAAGTATGCATCCTATGCTGTAAGAGTGGGGAACAGAAGTAGCATTCAGCCATTGAGAAAAAAATAAAGAGAAAGATTTGCTCATGTTATGATTCTTGTATAAGGAACCTTTATGTGTTTAGGTAATTTTTTTTTTTCAAATAAGGATTATACTCTCAGATATTAAGGTAGGCTAAAGTGGTGGTGATCAAGATACACTAATTATTTTTAATGGTAATTATAATTGTTAGGTTATAATTTCTACTCTTGGCACTAAAGCAGAGCCAAGGCCTGAAACTTGAAGGTTTGCACATTTTGTATATCAGTAAAGCAGGGTTTGTCACCCTATAAAACTTGGCAGATATTTTCAGGGATTAAATATGTGAACAACTTCCCTTGTTCTTTGTCTTTTTTTTTATTTTATTTCCCCAATATAGCAAATACATTCATAATTCTTTTCAAGTAAACCAGAAAATATTAAACATTATTTTATGGAATCAGTTTCTTCAGATCTTATGATAGAGATAATATCAGTTTGCATCAAATCTCATAGCATTTTTGCTTAGAAAAATAAACCTGTTAATCTAATCAAAAGTTCCTAGTTGTACACTGAAAAATTATGATTATTCTAATTAGATCCCACTAAATGTAGTTAGAGTATAATCTCAAGTGTAATGTTCCTTTTATTTATTAAAAAATGTAAAATCAAATTACTTCTTCTGCAGAATTCATGTGTTATATAAAGGCCTTGGCATATGGATTGAGTTTTTTCATCTCTTTTGGACTTTAATTCAAAATCACATGTTTTTTTATTTATTTATTTAAAAAAAAATCTTTATTGTTCAGATTATTACATTTGTTCATCTTTTTCCCCCCATAACTCCCCTCCACCCAGTTCCCACCCTATCTTCCTCCCGCACTCCTCACCCACTGTCCTAATCCATATGTGCACGATTTTTGTCCAGTCTCTTCCCACCTCCCCCACACCCCTTTCCCCCCAAAGAATAGCCAGTTCACTCCATTTCTATGCCCCTGATTCTACTATAATCACCAGTTCATTCTGTTCATCAGATTATTCACTTGATTTTCAGATTCACTTGTTGATAGATGTGTATTTGTTGTTCATAGTTTGTATCTTTACCTTTTTCTTCTTCTTCCTCTTCTTAAAGGATACCTTTCAGCATTTCATATAATCCTGGTTTGGTGGTGATGAACTCCTTTAGCTTTTTCTTATCTGTGAAGCTCTTTATCTGACCTTCAATTCTGAATGATAGCTTTGCTGGATAAAGTAATCTTGGTTGTAGGTTCTTGGCATTCATACTTTGAATATTTCTTGCCACTCCCTTCTGGCCTGCAAAGTTTCTGTTGAGAAATCAGCTGACAGTCGTATGGCTACTCACTTGTAGGTAACTGACTGTCTTTCTCTTGCTGCTTTTAAGATTCTCTCTTTGTCTTTTGCTCTTGGCATTTTAATTATGATGTGTCTTGGTGTGGTCCTCTTTGGATTCCTTTTGTTTGGGGTTCTCTGCGCTTCCTGGACTTGTAAGTCTATTTCTTTCACCAGGTAGGGGAAGTTTTCTGTCCTTATTTCTTCAAATAGGTTTTCAATATCTTGGTTTCTCTCATCTTCTGGCACCCCTATAATTCAGATGTTGGTACGCTTGAAGCTGTCCCAGAGGCTCCTTACACTATCTTTGTATTTTTTGATTCTTTTTTCATTTTGCTTTTCTGGTTGGGTGTTTTTTGCTTCTTCATATTTCAAATCTTTGACTTGATTCTTGCAATCCTCTAGTCTGCTGTTGGGAGTCTGTATAATATTCTTTATTTCAGTCATTGTATGCTTAATTTCTAGTTGGTCCTTTATCACAACCTCGAGGGTCTCATTAGATTTCTTGTAGATCTCGTTAAGTTTATCGGCAGTTTCTAGAAAATTCTTGAAAAACCTTAAAAGTGTGGTTTTGGCCCTAACCGGTTTGGCTCAGTGGATGGAGCATCGGCCTGCGGACTGAAAGGTCCCAGGTTTGATTCCAGTCAAGGGCATGTACCTTGGTTGCGGGCACATCCCCAGTAGGGGGTGTGCAGGAGGCAGCTGATCGATGTTTCTCTATCATCCATGTTTCTAGCTCTCTATCCCTCTCCCTTCCTCTCTGTAAAAATCAATAAAATATATATATATTTTTTTAAAAAGTGTGGTTTTGAACTCTATATCCAGTAGTTTGCTTTCCTCCATTTCTGTCATTTGTGTCCTTTTTCTTTGTCTCTGCATTTTTTATGCTTCCCTGTGTTGCTATAGTGGTTTTCTGTGCTAAGTGTCCTCTAGGGCCCAGTGGTTCAGCCTCCCCAATTACCTGAGGAGGACACTCTTGGTGCACCCCCTTCTGGTCTTTGTGGACAGTCTTGTTGTAGTTAAGCCTTGATTGTTGTAGTTATCACTGTGAGGAATTGGCCTCCAGGCCAATTGGCTGTGAGAATCAGCTGTGTCTGCAGTGGGAGAACTTCTGTGCTGGAGACACCCCTCTGGGGCAAGACTTGCTTCAATGGGGCTTTGGTGCTCACTGAGTCTGTCCCCTGAGTGTGTCTTTTATGGTTTCACGAAACTGCAAACTGGATGGTCCCACTCTGACCTCTGGGCTTCCTGGCTCCTGGATCTCTAGGGAGGTGCTAATCTAGCCTTTGCCTGAGGCTGTCCAGCAAAAGCCTCCCTGCAGGGCTTGGGCGGGGCGGGTCCCACGGATCAACAGGGCGGGGCTAGCAGTTATGGCTGCTCTTAGCCCTGCCCTCAGAGGCTCTGCTTCTCAATGTCCCAGTAATTCCTGCAAGCCCCCTGGAGAGAAAGCTGCCCTCGTGTTCTGACCAATGCCAGACGGTCCTGCTTCTCCCGTATGAGTCTGGGTCCCTAGAGACTCGCCCGGAACTGGAGCTCAGAGCCTGAGACTCCCTCCTGATTGAAAACGACACCAGCGCCCTCAGCCACCAGCCCGCTCCTCATGCACCTCCGCACCTTAGTATTTTACTTCCGTACTGCGCCTCCTCTGAGTCTCGGTATGCTTTTCTCTTTCCTTCTAGTTGTAGAATTTCCACTCAGCCAGCCTTCCTGTGTTTCTGGATGATGTCTGTTCCATCTTTTAGTTGTATTTTTGAAGTGGTTGTTCGAGGCAGCTAACTCCGGTGTTTACCTATGCCACCATCTTGGTTTCTCTCCTCAAAATCACATGTTTTTGTGAGACCAGTGAAACATGTTTACAGTTACTAGTTTCCTCACTGGAAATATTTTCAAATGAGCTAATGTCATCCATAGTACTATTCCCCCAATCCACCCCCCACCCATAGGGAATTTCAGAAATTTCCAAATAGCCACCTTTCAAAATGTTAAAGGTTTATTTAGGAAAAAATGTAATTAAAATGAATGGGAATTTTGGCTGGGGGGAGCAGCAAGTCATGTACATGTAAAGTGTGTGTGTGTGTGTGTGTGTGTGAGTGTGTGTGTGTGTGAGAGAGAGAGAGAGAGAGAGAGAGAGTAAAGAGAGTTAGTCAGTTGTGTATGTGGTGGAGGAGAGATAAAAGAAACCTAGAGCAGGTAAATCTCTTTCTCTCCCACTCCCTGACACAGGATTTGGAATAGTGATGGATTTGGAAAAGTAGATATGAGTATAGAGAGACACTGGTTTATAGTCTTGAAAAATATGTCAAATATTATTCTTACTTTTTTATTTGGAAAAGCATATAGAGTAACTTATTGTACTGAATATATATATGTATATATCTCCTATCTAATAAAGAGGGAATATGCTAATTGACCCTCACACCATTGCAAAGATGGCGGCACCCACAGCCAATAAGGAGGGAATATGCTAATTGACTGCCCTGCCCTCAAAGATGGTGGTGCCCACAGCCACAAGATAGTGGCGCCCAGTCCCCTCAGCCCTGCCAGGGCGGCAGGTGTGCAGCAAGGCCAGGACCATCCTCAGGTGGGCCCAGCTGCTCTGCATGCCTGCCTCCAGAGTCCCCCAGTCCCCTCTGCCTGCAACCACCCAGGCCCGGCCCAAGGCACAGGCAAGACTTAGATGGTGGCTGCCCAGCCCTCCAGGGCCACCCGAGGCTCTGGTAACCAGGGCTGGCCGAGGCTTGCGCTGCTGGTAGTGGCAGCAGCACAGGTGTGATGGGGTGTCACCTTCCCTTCCCCTGATCGCTTCCCACCCCTGATGGCTCCCAGACTGTGAGAGGGGGCAGGCCGGACTAAGGGATGCCCTCTCCAGTGCATGAATTTTCATGCACCAGGCCTCTTGTGTGTGTATATATATATATATATATATATATATATATATATATATTCATCATTCTAAACTTTTTTTTTAACCCTCACCCAAAGATATTTTTCCATTGATTTTTAGAGAGAGTGGAAGAAAGACAGGATGACAGAGAGAAATATCACTGCGAGAGAAACACATCAATTGTTTGCCTCATGTACGTGCCCTGACCAGGTTCTAGGCTGGGGAGGAGCCTGCGGCCAAGGTACCTGCCCTTGCCTTTGACCGAAATCGAACCTGGGACTGTTCGTTCCTCAGGCCAACACTCTATCCACTGAGCCAAACTGGCTAGGGCTAAACTATTTTTTAAATAATGCATGCAAAGTAAATACATGTAAAATATTGGCATAAGTCCTTTATTTTCAATTAGCAAATATATAGATAATTATAGCATAGAGAATTTTCTAAATATAAAGGTGAAAGAGAAGACATGACTATAGGCCATTTTTTCTTTTAAAAACCCATGGCAGCCCTAACCAGTTTAGCTCAGTGGATAGAGCCTCGGCCTGCAGACTAAAGGGTCCCGGGTTTGATTCTGGTCAAGGACATGTACCTTGGTTGCAGGTGCATCCCCAGTGGGGGGTGTGAGGGAGGCAGCTGATCAATGTTTTTCTCATCGATGTTTCTAACTCTCTATCCCTCTCCCTTCCTCTCTGTAAAAAATCAATAAAACATATTAAAAAAAACAACCCATGGCAAACAGAAAAAGACAAACATTATTATTTCACTTATATGTGGAATCTAAAAAAAACAAAACCAAATTCATAGATACAGATAACACATTGGTGATTGCCAGATGCATAGGGTATGTAGGTGTTGGGTGAATTGTGTGGTGGTTCAAAGGTACAAATTATCTGTTATAAAATAAATTGGTCTTGCTGAAATCGGTTTGGCTCAGTGGATAGAGCATCGCCCTGCGGACTGAAAGGTCCCAGGTTCGATTCCGGTCAAGGGCATGTACCTGGGTTGCGGGCATATCCCCAGTAGGAGATGTGCAGGAGGCAGCTGATCGATGTTTCTCTCTCATCGATGTTTCTAACTCTCTATTTCTCTCCCTTCCTCTCTGTAAAAAAATCAATAAAATATATTTTAAAAAAATAATAAAAATAAATTGGTCTTGGGGATGTAATGTACAGCATGATGACTGCAGTTAATACTGTATCATATACTTGAAATTTGCTAAGAGATCAAATCTTAAAATTTCTCATCACAAGAAAGAAATTGTGTGGTGGTGGATGTTAACTAAAATTATTGTGTTTATCATTTCACAATATGCACATATATCAAATATTATGTTATACACCTGAACGTACTATAATGTTATATGTCACTTGTATCTCAATTTTAAAAAAGAAAAAATTCATATACATTAAGCATTTCAGTTTTGCCACTTCCTTCAGATATCATTTATGTAGTATATTAGCTTTTCTATATAAAAATAATGCAAGCTCCCAAAAAAGATAGGTGGTTTGAGAGAGTATTAAGAAAAGACGAGCTGGAAAATTTGACTATATTCCCTTGAAAATGAAAGTGACTTAACTTTGATTTATGACCTCTCAGTACCCTAATAACTTCTTACTCAAGAAGGCCCTATGTTTCCTAAGGTGTCATGTACAAGCAAGTATAGGGAATACCTGGGAGCTTGCTAGAAATTGAGAATCTCAAACCTCACTTTAAAATTTCTGAATTAGAAGACTATAAGTAAGATCCTTTAGTGAATTATAGGCACTTAGAGTTTATAAAACGATTGACTTAAACACAGTGATTTATAAAAGATAGATATCAATCATTAAGTTTGGTGCAAATGATAACCTTGGTTTTAGTAAACTGTTTACTCTTGCCTATTGTACACGATGATCTCAAATAAAAATAATTCTTAATACAGTTACACATAAAAGTTGAATTTGGGTCCCAGTTTATAACAACTGATGCAAAAACCATTACTGGTTTTAAAAAAGAAACTTGCCAACTCTTTACCTTAATTAAATGAAAATTATAGTCACGGACTTAGGCTGTGGGAAGTCAGGTAGACATAATATCCTATCTAATAAAGAGGGAATATGCTAATTGACGGCTATGCCCTCAAAGATGGCAGCACTCACAGCCAATAAGGAAGGAATATGCTAATTTGCTGCCACGCCCTCAAATATGGCAGTGCCCATAGCCAATAAGGAGGGAATATGCTAATTTACTGTCATGCCCTCAAAGATGGTGGCGCTCACAGCCAATAAGGAGGGAATATGCTAATTTGCTGTCACGCCCTCAAAGATGGCGGTGCCCACAGCCACAAGATGGCAGCTCCCAGTCCCCTCAGCCCCACCAGGGTGCCTGCCTCTTGAGTCCCCCGGTGCTCTCAGACCCCCAGCCGCCCAGAGCTGCCCGACCAGGGCCGCCTGAGGCTCAGGTAGTAACCAGGGCCGCCTGAGCCTTGCAGTGCTGGCAGTGGCAGCAGCAGAGGTGTGATGGGGCATCTCCTTCCCCTGAGGGCTCCCCGACTGTGAGAGGGGGCAGGCCAGGATGAGGGACCCCCCCTCCAGCACATGAATTTTCATGCACCAAGCCTCTAGTGTTCAATAATTCTCCAGATAATTTTGGAAAACTGTTGGGGTAAAGGTTTGGTGAAATTAAGTGATCTCTTAGTAAAAACATTCTGATGTTTGCAGCATATACATTACAGCTTAGCAAGATGACAAATATATCTCCTGTGCTTTATTACATCTGGTATACCAATTTTTAAGTAGAGTGAGAAAGAATAGAAAGAAAAAAAACAGAAAAAGAGAAAAGAAACCCACAAGAAATAGGCAAGTTTAGGCTATTTTTTTTTCATCTTGTAAATTGTAAAAATTCCTGCTGAGAATTTCATTTCCTTTGGTTATCATTACATCTAGTAAGTTAATAGGAACTAATATATTTCCAGGAGATGCACAGAACAATCAGGAGTACAGAGCCTTTTGTCAGTGTGATTCACCTACAGTGTAAAATGTGGGTACCTGCCTGATTAGTGGAAGCTGGTTATCTCTGAAGCTGCCTCCCTGAATAACCTTGCCAAAACTGAGCCTGAGAGGAAGGGCTGCCAGTGGGTATCACCCAAAACACTGCTGCCAAGTTCAGCCCAGTGTTTCCTGCTGGAAATGGCTCGTTACCCATTGCATGTGTATCTCGTATATATGACGACTGTACATAAAAAATAATATAAAAGTAAAAGAGTAGTTTATCCAGCAGAGAAATTAAGAAGGCACCAAGAGGTGATATGTTATGCAGGCATATGAGATTTATGTGCCTGTAGGTAAGGCTGGCTCTTACTAACCAGGTGTGTGTCCTTCACATTATACCTCTTTGGGCTTCAATGTTTGTTTGTTTTTTTTTCTGAAATGTGCTTAAAAACTCTGTAAGGTGTGGATAGGTCAGGTCAAGGTAGTCAGATATTAGGAAAATAGTGATATTTACTAGAGTAAGCCAGGAATGAAGCACAGTTTCAGCTGCTGATATCTAAAGAGATATGACAGATGTTTTGGTGATTCATACTTGGCAGTAAATGTGTTAGGGTTTAACAAGAAGGAACAAGGTAGATGTCCCAGAAGGCAAAATAGCACAATGACAAAGCATCATGTGTGAACAGGAGGTATAGAGTGCCAAGAGAATATAATTCTAGGAAGAAAAGGGGCAGAGAGTGAGGCCCCTGGTGACAGGTGGAGTTCAGGAGGACTGGTAATGTGGGGACCTGTGTGAGGAGGACTGGTAATGTGGGGACCCTATCTCCTAGGCATTAATACAATGTAGAGGCAAGACAGAAACCACTTCCTAGTATCAAGAGATGACATTAACTTTTACTTTATTTTTAAGTCTGCTTAATATTGAAAAGCTCTCCTTATATGTACTGACTAAGAAAACAGTTCATCCTAGGCTATGATGAAACTCAACTTTAAGGCAAAAAGAAAAGGAAATGGCTGAATGAGGACAAAGGAAGCATAGAGAACCCAACAGACCATTGCAATTTTAGTTTATGAAAGACTAGTGCCCCGGTGCACAGATTTATGCACATTGAAAAGAAATTAATTAGAAGGTGGCTGGTGGAGCAGGACTGGGCAAGAAAAGCCGGACACGCCTTGGAGGCAAACTACCTGGTCCCTCCACAGCCAGTTGCTCCTGGGGTGGCACTGTGGCTCGAAGTTTGTCTAGGGAGTAAGCAGAGAGTCCCTTGGCAGGTGGGGTCCCATGGCCTGGCCTGCGGGGATAGGCCGAAACCAGCTCTTTGACATCACCTGAGGGGTCCTGGATTCTGAGAGGGTGGTTCTCTTGTGAGGCACGCCAGAATCTGACTTGTTCCTCTCTGGTTCCTGGGTACGTCACCTGAGAACCACAGCTGCCAAGTCATAGTAGCTCAGCAGCTCCTGCACTGACTATATGCCCCCGGGTGGTCAGTGTGTGTCATAGCTACTGGTTGGATGGTCGGATGGTCACTTAGCCTTTTTTATATATATATACACATAGTAAATGACTTTGTATGGAGATCATTTTTAATTTTTTAATTTAAACCTTATTGATACACACATACACACACACACACACATATATATACACCATATTTTTCATTTTTTAAAATGTGTTTTTATTGATTTTTTTAGAGAGAGAGGAAAGGAGAGAGATAAAGAGATAGAAACATCTATGAGAGAGAAACATCATTGATCGGCTGCCTCCTGCACAACCCTAACTGGGGATGGAGATTGCAACCCGGGTATGTGCCCTGACCAGGAATAAAACTGGTGACCTTGGTGAGCACCAAAGCCACATTGAAGCAAGTCTTGCCCCAGAGGGGTGTCTCCAGCACAGAAGTTCTCCCACTGCAGACACAGCTGATTCTCACAGCCAATTGGCCTGGAGGTCAATCCCTCCCAGGGTTACCTACAACAATCAAGGCTTAACTACAACAAGACTTTACACAAAGACCACAAGGGGGTGCACCAAGAGTGTCTACCTCAGGTAATTGGGGAGGCTGAGCCACTGGGCCCTATAGAACACTTAGTACAGAAAGCCACTCTCTCAACACAGCGAAGCATAAAAAAATGTGGAGACAAAGAAATAGGACACAAATGACAGAAATGGAGGAAAGCAAACTACTGGATATAGAGTTCAAAACCACACTTTAAGGTTTTTCAAGAATTTTCTAGAAACCGCCGATAAACTTAATGAGATCTACAAGAAATCTAATGAGACCCTCGAAGTTGTGATAAAGGACCAACTAGAAATTAAGCATACAATGACTGAAATAGAGAATATTATACAGACTCCCAACAGCAGACTGGAGGATCGCAAGAATCAAGTCAAAGATTTGAAATATGAGGAAGCAAAAAACACCTAACCAGAAAAGCAAAATGAAAAAAGAATCAAAAAATATGAAGATAGTGTAAGGAGCCTCTGGGACAGCTTCAAGCGTACCAACATCAGAATTATAGGGGTGCCAGAAGAAGAGAGAGAGCAAGATATTGAAAACCTATTTGAAGAAATAAGGACAGAAAACTTCCCCTACCTGGTGAAAGAAATAGACTTACAAGTCCAGGAAGCGCAGAGAACCCCAAACAAAAGGAATCCAAAGAGGACCACACCAAGACACATCATAATTAAAATGCCAAGAGCAAAAGACACAGAGAGAATCTTAAAAGCAGCAAGAGAAAGACAGTCAGTTACCTACAAGTGAGTAGCCATACGACTGTCAGCTGATTTCTCAACAGAAACTTTGCAGGCCAGAAGGGAGTGGCAAGAAATATTCAAAGTATGAATGTCAGGAACCTACAGTCAAGATTACTTTATCCAGCAAAGCTATCATTCAGAATTGAAGGTCAGATAAAGAGCTTCACAGATAAGAAAAAGCTAAAGGAGTTCATCACCACCAAACCAGTATTATATGAAATGCTGAAAGGTATCCTTTAAGAAGAGGAAGAAGAAGAAAAAGGTAAAGATACAAACTATGAACAACAAATACACATCTATCAACAAGTGAATCTGAAAATCAAGTGAATAAATAATCTGATGAACAGAAACAAACAAACAAAAATAAACAAAACAAACGAATAAATAAAACCCGGTTACCTCTTGGTTCATGGATCGATGCTCAGCCACTGAGCCACACTGGCTGGGCTGGAGATCAGTTTTAGTTCTGTGTTTGGATAATGCTTCCCAATAAACACACCATAAACACCATCATCAACTTCAGTGACAACCTGCTCAATGAGAAGATAATAATTCAATTTAGCAAAGGTCCATCTTTTTAAAAACTGTATATTAATTAGTAGAGGAGTGGATATTTTTTGAGATAGAAAAATAAGTCAAAGCTTAAAAAATAGGAATTTCCCAAATGAATTATAAGGGGAAATTCTATCACTCTTTTCAGTGCACATGAAGTAGATTAGAATATTGTTGCTCAGGATATCTCATAAGCATTCCTGAATGTTCACAAATCCTATTCTTGAGTTTACAAATCATTACTGACATACTTTCAAATAAAACTCTGATTCTAAAAGGCAAGGAACTAGAGTAATTCCATAATCAGGAATTTTTATTTATTGGTAATAAAGTCAGTGAGCTTCATATGGTAGAAATAGCTCAGAGTATTTTTATATTAGAGAGAGATTTAGCAAGGACAACCAGTTTATTCCACAATACATTTCCTTTTGAAGGAGAAATCTGTTGACCTGCCCTCATCCAGCCCTACAGATTTTAGTTCCTTGACCAACCAGCCACCTTTTAAAAAATGAAGGAGGAACTAAAGGCACATGCTCCTTCAATCATCATAGAGAGTTGAATCATTCTGATTTAATGGTATCACTGAAAAAGACTGAAAATTATAGTTCAACTAAGGATGTATAACATGAATCAAATTATAGAATGCACTTTAAGAAATTTGTGAGTTTCAGGACAAACTTTTCGAGAATGTACAAAGGAACTTCTATGATTTCTCTAAAAACTCTTGAGTGAATTTATGCTAGAACATTTAATCAGAAAGATTTGAGAAAGCAGTTTCTATTGCTGACATTTCTGTTAGGTTACCTTCACCATCTAACTGAAATCAGCCCAGATGGCATCCTCTCTTGAGGGTTGAGGTGCTATATAAAAGATGGTCCTGACAATAGTAATTAGATCTTTTTTATTGATAAGAAGCTTTTAATCTGTATGTTTCTTTGGAGCCAGCTTTTTTTTCTCTCTCTTTTTTTTTCTTTTAGTGTACAGAGCATTTTCTTTCTAGGCTTCTCAGTAGGCTAAATAGTTCTCAACTTGATTTTTAAAATGCTCTGTGGTTGTTTCAAAGTCATTTGAAGGGTGCAGGTCAATTTTCTTTAGGTTCATTTTTCTTTTCCTCATTTGATGTGTGTGCTGAGTTCACTCATAAGGATTTACTGTGGGGTAAACCCAATAAAATTCACTAGGAGTGAACTGGACTGTAAGATCCAATCCAAAGGAAGTAATTAGGGTAAAAAGAAGTATTAATAATTTAATGAAAAAAGCTTTAATTGAGAAGATTTAAATAAATGGAATCAACATCTCTCTAAGAATATTTGGCTTTATTGAATTTCCTACTGGTATTATATCAGAGGATCCTATCTTATTATAATTAAATAACGAAGAGGTTAATTTATATATTAGAAAGGTGATACAGTGATTATTTTCGTATACTAAATTGGCATTTCTTCTTTACCAGATTTTTTTGTAATTACTCATTCTAATTGCGGTATTTTGAGTTTTTAAAAATTTATGAATTAAAACACTTTATCATATAACATTTGGTAAACACAGACAGTTAGATAGGTGTTGATAGCCTTTTTGTAAGTTTGGAACTATCCTAGCAAAACAATGAATTAATGCTTTGTGAATTTACCCTCTGACTTTAAGAATTAGAATATTTTCAGTAAAATCTAAGTTCCCAAATGCTTCTCCATGAATCCCTCCCCCATGCAGCTTCAGCAGCAATCGTGCCTCTCAGTTTTGTGTTTATATTTCTTTCCTTTGACTTGATTACATAAACATTATGATACAATGTACATATTCTACAATTTTAAAATTTAACATTAAGTTTTAAGATTCAACTGTTCTGTTAGAATGAAATAGCCTCACCACTGTGCCTTTTGCACTTCATGTACATTACTTAATTCTCACAACAGCTCTAGGAAGTGCATACTTTTATTCCCATATAGAATTAAGGAAACAAAGCTAAGAAATGTAAGGAAATATCTCAAGGTTCAATTTCAGGAAGGTGACAGACTTAACCATGTTGGTAGCAATACCTCTCTAACTCCTAAAGCTATGCTGTTTAATGTAGCATAATTCAGACTTCCATTTAGTAAAAAGAGCTCAGTGCAAAATAGTGTTTTTTAAAAAGTTATCTTTATTGTTGAAAGTACTACAGATGTCCCTTTTCCCCCATTGATCCCCTCCACCCCCAGGGCTTCACTGCACTATTATCTGTGTCCATGGGTTATGCATATTACGTCCTTTGGTTAATCTCTCCCTCTTTCCCTCTGAGATTCATCAGTTTGTTCCATGCTTCTACGTCTCTGGATCTATTTTGTTCATTTTATTTTGTTATTAGATCCCACATATGAGTGAGATCATGTGATACCTTTTTTTCTCTGACTGGCTTATTTTCTTAGCATAATAGTCTTCAGGTCCCTTCGTGCTGTCTCAAAGGGTATATCTGAGGTGACAGTATCGCCATTCTCCACATTAGAAAAGTGGCGGTGTTTCCCCAGAGTTGCCTATATGGTAGGCAGAACGATGGCCCCATCAAGATATTTATCACCTAATGTGAGAATGTTATGTCACATGATAAGGGACAGTTAAGGTTGGAGAAGAAATTAGGAGTGCTCATTAGTTAACTGTAAAACAGGAGATTATCCTTGACTAGAGGCCCAGTGCATGAAATTCGTGCAGGGGGGTAGTGTCCCTCAGCCCATCCTGAACCCTCTGTAATCTGGAACCCTTCGGGGGATGTCTGACTGCCGGTTTAGGCTCGATTTCTGCAGGATCGGGCTTAAACTGGCAGTCTGACATCCCTCTCACAATCCAAGACTGCTAGCTCCTAACTACTTGCCTGCCTGATCGCCCATAACTGCCTCTGCCAGCCTGATCGCCACCTAACTGCTCCCCTGCCAGCCTGATGGCCCCCAACTGCCCTGCCAGCCTGATCACTCCCAAATGCCCTCCCCTGCTGGCCTGATGGCCCCCAACTGCCTTGCCCAGCTGGCCTGATCACCCCCAACTGCCCTCCCCTGCTGGCCTGATTGCCCACACTGCCTCCCCTGCCAGCCTGATCACCTCTAACTGCCTCTGCCTCAGCCCCCACCACTTTGGCTTTGTCGGGAAGGAAGTCGGATGTCCAGAAGATGGCCGGTCACCCATTCTAATTAGCATATTACCCTTTTATTAGTATAGACCCGTGGTCAGCAAACCACGGCTTGCGAGCCACATGCGGCTCTTTGGCCCCTTGAGTGTGGCTCTTCCACAAAATACCATGTGCAGGTGTGCACGTACAGTGCGATTGAAACTTCATGGCCCATGCGCAGAAGTCAGTATTTTGTGGAAGAGCCAGTATTTTGTGGAAGAGCCACACTCAAGGGGCCAAAGAGCCGCATGTGGCTCGCGAGCCACGGTTTGCCGAGCTGCAGTTTGCCAACCACTGGTATAGATTATGTGGGCAGGCTCAGTGTAATCACGTGTCCTTTAAATGTGGAAGAGGGAGGCAGAAGAGCAAATGAATACACCTGTTTGAATAAATTTTCAACGTAATAAAAAAAATTTATGACTGCTAGTATATTACATTTTCTAACATCATACTTGAAAGTTTAAAATTTTTTAATTAATAATTTTTGTTGATGTCATGTGTTGAACTAGTTCAAATTCAAAGTATAAAGAAATGAGAATGAACAGTGAAAAGCCCATTTGATATACCTAATATTCAATTAAACACTTTATTTCCTTGAAAAAAACCTATTAACATTTCCTTAGGTTACTTTCCACACACATTTTATGTTCATATAATCAATTGTGCATATGAATACATGAACACACCTTTTTTTTTCACACAGCTATACAATAGCATCCTAGTTATACTATTATATGGCTTACCATTTTTACTTAACAATATGTCTTGGAAATAATTTCATTTCATTGTGTAAAAAGCTTTTAAAATAATTTTTAACCAGCCCTGTAGAATTTTATTGCATTGATGTACTATGAAGTCTGTTTTACCCAAACTTCCATAAGCACAATGTGTTCTCCAATTTTTTAATTGTTGCCAATATTAAAGGAGAAAAACTATTAGTACAATTTTAATTTATATTTTTGTTATTGTGATTGAGTATAAACATTTCTCATCCATTAAGATTCCTTTTCATTTTCTTCCCTGAGAAATCTCATTATCGCTCGTGCTCATTCTTCTATTATTATTGATTTTTCCATTATTGCTATGTGAGAGCTGTTTTTATATATTGTGAAAAATGGCTCTTTCTCTGTGAAATGAGTGGCATGTATTTTTTTTTTTTTGTAGAGCTTCTTGTTATGTAGCTGAATTTATCAATATTTTATTGTAATGCTAAAACATGGTTTTATTCTTATATACTGATCTTTGATGAATCTGAAATGATTCCTAAGGTAGAGTGAAGTTTATTCCTATCAGTTTTTACACGTATGACTACCAAGTTTTCCCCACACTTATTTCTCCAATGATCTGAAATGTCATCTTTAGCCAATCCAGATTATGAATGTGTTTTTGTTATATTCTCCATTTCATTATGTATGTCTCTTCTTGTTTGCCTAATACCACCTGGTACTCATTTCTAGGTTCTTTCATCAGAACCCAAACAAAATTCTGATTATTAATGGAAAGGACCAGAGATCCCTGAGGACGTTCCTATGCATGGGGTCTTTTTGAGATGAGAAGAGGGCAGTCTCTCATCCATTTTTGGGAGAGAGGTGTTAATGCAAGGGCATCTGGGATAAGGAACTAAAAGAAGATAGATAATATGGAATCGGATATGCTTTCTCACTGGCTTTTGGAAGTTTTAAGCCGCCGTGGAAAAGGGTTGGGTAAAAGTGAAATGAATTCTATATTTAAAAAGACAATGTTGTTCCCCTGAGGTTTGTATGATAAATTACAAAATGGAATCAGCAACAGGGCCATTCTGCTCCAACTCTGTACCCAAGCCCTAGCCTATCATGAAAGAGTGCCCCATGCTGACACTCTAGTGGATTCATTGGGCTGTTCTCCCAGGGCATGTTCAAACAGGCAGTACTGACCGAATGTGGTGGTGAGATTTTCCAGTTAAAACACTAGAGTAAAATAGCAAGAGTAGATTTGCTTCTGAGAACTTGTTTGATTTTTTTCCTCCACTGTTGCAAATCCCTCCAGGTGTCTCTGACAAACAAAGAAGGACAAGACATTATGAGGGGTGGAGTTGTAATGGACTTTGAGATACAAGTAGGGCGATGTCCTCATGAGCAGTTCAAAGCTAGAAGGTACAAGTTGAGCATCCATCTATATATATAAAAGACTAAGTATCCATCCATCCAACCAGTAGCTATGATGCACACTGACCACCCGGGGGCAGATACTCAATGCAGGAGCTGCCATGACACACACTGGCCATTTAAAAATAAACAGCACCACGGACCTGGTGCTGACAAACCAACACTCGGCTTCCCCCAAGTGGGACACAGGTCCCATCACCACCTCAGAGCAACAGCTCACCAAATCACAGCCAACGCTGCTAAGACCCCATGGTGCAAAATGCGTCTCACAGCTCAGCCCAGCCTGGAATTGGTGGCTGTGGGCACTGGGTAATGACATCATGTAGCAACGCCCAGCTTCCTCTCCCTAGCAACTAGCTTCCTTGGAGTTTCTTCAGCCCCGGAACCTGACTTGCTTTATAGCCAGCTGCAAACATTTTACAGTTTAACCAAATGTTTGTGAAGCGTTTTCCTGTGCCTTACCTCATTTGATCCTCACAGAAGTCCTGGAGTAGGTAGATAGGAAACTCGGTAGAATCCTATTTTTTTTTCATTAGCAAGACGCGAATGTGGTATTAAAATATTTCTTCTAATTAATTTCCTTTCAATGTGCATGAATCCGTGCACTGGGACACTAGCCCTATATAATAAAAGCCTAATATGCTAAATGCCCGGTCATCCATTAAACCAATCAAAGTGTAATATGCTAATAATATGCTAAAGCTGCTCAACTGCTCACTCTGACATGCACTGACCACCAGGGGGCAGATAGTCAACTGGTCGACCAATCGCTATGACGTGCACTGACCACCAGGGGGCAGATAGTTGGCTGGTCGACCAATCGCTATGATGTGCACTGACCACCAGGGGGCAGATGATCCAACTGGTAGGTTAGCTTGATGCTGGGGTCTGGCCCATCAGGACTGAGCGAGATGGGCAGGACATGCCCTGGAGCCCTCCCATAGTCCCTCCCTGGCTGGACAACCTCCCGTGTCCCTCCCTGGCCCTGATCGTGCACTGGTGGGGTCCCTCGGCCTGGCCTGCGCCCTCTTGCAATCCGGGACACCTTGGGGTATGTCGGAGAGCTGGTTTTGGCCCGATCATGCAGGCATAAAATGCTAATATGCAAATTGAACGGTGGAACGACCAGTCACTATGACGCCCACTGACCACCAGGGGGCAGATGCTCAGCGCAAGAGCTGCCTTCTGGTGGTCAGTGCACTCCTACTGGGGGAGCGCTGCTCAGACAGAAGCCAGGCTCACGGCTGGTGAGCACAGAGGTGCTGGCAGGAGCTTCTCCCACCTCTATGGCAGTGCTAAGGATGTCCAACTGCTGGCTTAGGCCCGCTCCCTGAGAGACATGCCCTGAGGGGTCCCAGACTGCGAGAGGACACAGGCCCGGCTGAGGCCCCGCCCCCTTTCCCAGTGCACAAATTTCGTGCACCAGTCCTCTAGTATTACTAATATTATCAGTATTTAAAGATTTTGCAGCCTAGGAAATTAGACTTAAAATATACCACCATACATGGAAAGAGAAATATCATACTACACGAAGCTGTGGGTCTTTATTAAAGTGCTATATTTCTTCAATAAATGATATAAAAGTACTAGAGAAGAAGTACTAGCTTAGGTTAAGAGACTTAAAAGATTATAACTAAAAAGTAATGTGTAGACTTTATTTGGAACCTTACTTTGAACCCCAAATAGAAATGTTTGAGATAATCCAAGATATTTTAGTATGAACTGGATACTTGATTTTGTTCATCAGAGTTTTGTAGTTTTCCTCAGATAGATCTTATGCATATTTTGTTAGATTTATACTTAAATATTTTATTGTAATGGCTCTAGTGTAAGTGGTATTGTGTTTTTAATTTCAAATTCAAGTTGTTCATATCTGGCATATAGAAAAGTTACTGACTTTTACATATTAACTTTTTATCCTCTAACTTGCTGTCATCACTTATTAGTTCTAGGATTTTTTTGGTCAATTTTTTCAGGTTTTCTAAATAGACAGCCAGGTCATTTGCAAATAAAGCCAGCTTTATTTCTTCTTTCCCAATCTATATACATTTTATTTCATTTTCTTATCTTATTTCATTAGCTATGACTCAGTGTAATGTTGACAGTATAGTAAGAGGGAACATCCTTGCCTTGTTCCTAATCTTAGAGGGAAGACTTCAGGCTTCTCACAGTTAAGTATGATATTAGCTGTAGGTTTTTTGTTTGTTTTTTTGTGAATGTTCTTTATCAATTTAAGAAAGCTCTCCTGTATTCTTAGTTTAATGAGAATTTTTATCATGGATAGTTTGGGGATTTTGTCAATCAATTTTTCTGTATATATTGATATGATCATGTAATTTTCTTGTTTTGCCTGTTGATGTGATGGATAACATTATTTGATTTTCAGATAATGAACCAGCCTTGCATATCTGGAATGAAAGCCACTTGATTTGTTGAAGATTTTTATCATTCATTGTTCATGAATGATATTAGTAATTAGCTTTTATTCTTGTAATTTTTTTTCTGGTTTTCATATTATGGTAGTAGTGGCTTTGTAGAATGAGTTAGGAAATATTCCTCCTGTTTCTATACTCTTTAATTTCTTATTAAATGCTTGATAAACTCACCATTGAATCCATCGGGGTCTAGTGCTTTCTGTTATGGAAAGTTATTATTAAATTGTTAAAGTTTGCATTTCTTTTTGTGTGAATTTTGGCAGATTGTGCCCTTTAAGGAATTGGTTTATTTAATTCAGGCTATCAAATTTCTGAGCATAGAGTTGTTCATAGTTTTTCTTTCTTATCCCTTGATGTTCATATGATCTGTAGTGATGTCTGCCTCTTCATTTCAGATATTAACAATTTGTATCCTCTTTTTCTCTTTAGGTAGTCTGGCTAGAGTATTATCAATTTTATTCCATCTTTTATGTGGAAGTAGCTCCTAGTTTTAAAGATTTTCTCTGTTGACTTTCTGGTTTCAATTTCATTGACTTCTGCTCTAATTCCTATTAATTATTTTTCTGTTAACTTTGGGTTTAATTTGCTTCTTTTAATAGTTCTTAAGGTCAAAAAATACATTATTAATTTTAGATTTTCTCTTTTATAATATTCATTTTAAATGCTATAAACTTTCCTCTAAGTACTGCTTTTACTGCTGCCCACTAATATTGATAATTTGTGGTTTACTTTTCATTTAGTTCAAAATATTTTAAAATTTCTATTGAAATTTTTTCTTTGGCATGTAGTTTATTTCCATGGTGGTCTGAGAGTGGACATTGTATGAATTCCATTAGTTTAAATTTGTCAAGATGTGTTGTATGGCTCAGAATGTGTATGTTCTTGGTGAATGTTTCATGTAAGCTTGAGAACCATATGAACTCTGCCTTTGTTGAATAATATAGGTTAATTGTTGTTGATTTTCATTATTTCCTTACTGATTTTCTGCCTTCTGCTCTTTTCTGAGAGAGGGGTGTTGAAATCTCAAATTACATCAAAGGATTCATCTATTTCTTTGTGTAATTCTATCTGTTTTTATCTCACATATTTTGATACTTTCTTCTTAAAGTCATAGATATTAAAGCTATTATGTCTTCTGAAGGGATTGACTGTTTAATGATTGTAAGATGCCTTTCATTATGCCTGATAACTTTTCATGATTTGAAATTTACTTTGTCTGAAATTATAGGACTACTCCTGCTTTCTTTTGAATAGTGTTAGCATGGTGTATATTTTTCCATCCATTCAATTTTAATCTATACGTGTCTTTTTATTTAAAGTAGACTTCTTGTAGATAATTTATAGTTGTGTCTTATTTTCTGTTCACTCTGACAATCTATATTTTAATCGGTGCATTTAGACTTTGATATTCAAAGTGATTATTGATATAATTGAATTAATATCAAAAATATGTGTTGCTTTTTTCTACTTGTTGCCCTTGCTCCTGGTTGCTAATTTGTCTTTCATTCTCCTGCTTTTTGTGGTTTTAATTGAGAATTTCTTCTTTTCTTTTTTTAATATCAATTATACTTCTTTTTAAACTTTTGTCATGGCCTTCCTAGAATTAACTGGGTATTTATGATTCCAAAGATTTGTTTTTGTCATGTGTCACATAAGCAGAGCAGTTTATTAATAAATGCTTATCTTCATAAAAATGCAAATTAAAATGTATAAAGTTAACATCATGACATTCTTCGATTTCTCTATAAATTTTAAGTGACAAACTTTGATGACAATAAACGGAGCAAGAGAAATCTTGATAATTTTTGAACATTTGATGTTTGGGGGATTTAATTATACTACTTCATCCAATTTGATGCATTTGAAGTTTTTCCTTATAAAAATCTACTCTATAATTAGTAATTAATTTTTTTTTCCATTTCAAAAGTGCTCTGTAAATTAACTCACAAATCTACAGATCATCTTATTATCATTGATAATTTAACTTTCATGAGTAAGAAAAAGTTTAGGTACAGATTGATCTACACATGCTCCCACGGAAAGGAATGAGTCAGTTTCAGGAGAGTTACTGGTCTGGATCCATCTGGCTGGTTGCCTAGTACTCTTACACTAGGCTGTTAACGTTCACTGTCATTGCCTGAGGTTTAACCTAGACAACACAGGGCTATGTTTGAGTGATGTTTCTTAAACTGATCTGAAACTGTAAAAAAGTTTAAGTTTTAAGCTGTCATCTTCAGTTTAAGAATAAAGCCCGTTTTCTTTTGTTGCTACAGATGAATGGCAGGAAATGTTTAAATCCAAATGAAAACTTCCAAGAACTTAGCAAAAAAGTTAGAATCGCCTGTGCTTGCTATAATCACCATTTTTATATATACTTTATTTTCATTTCTTTGAAGAAGCAGGAAATAAATTGAACAAATATTTATGCCATTTAATGTCACAGTTGATTACCAACATAAATTGGAAGAATGCAATTTTTATGGCTTTCTGTAAAATTAAGCTATAATTTAGGATGAAATGGAGATTGGCTAGATGAACAGATTTAATTTTTAAGAATATATGTTATCTTGCAGGAAATATTTATATAAATTAAGAAGGCAAACCTCTAATTTGTTTTAAACAATTCATCTGACTTTCTACTTGTCACATATGTCTCTTAAATATCCTTTTTCACTAGTACACCCAAATTATTAAGAAATCACATAAGATACTGAAATTCTACTCATATAATTAATTTACTGACTTAAGCAGTTATTATCTGATATTTGTTTTTTAAATTCTATAATATTTAACATGATCTATATTAAATGTTCAGTAAACCTCTCAAATTATACCCAGTCATTAATGTTGGCTATATTTAGGCACATTGCCTTTACTTTTACTGTAAGGCTTTTTCAGCCTTTCTGCGACAATTAATCTCATCTTGTTAAATAGTAAGAACCTGCCCTAACCAGTTTGGCTCAGTGGATAGAGTGTCAGCCTGTGGACTGAAAGGTCCCAGGTTCGATTCCGGTCAAGGGCATGTACCTTGGTTGCAGGCACATCCCCAGTAGGAGGTGTGCAGGAGGCAGCTGATCAATGTTTCTCTCTCATTGATGTTTCTAACTATCTATCCCTCTCCCTTCCTCTCTGTAAAAAATCAATAAAATATTGATTTTAAAACAAAAAATAGTGAGAACCTGCTTGTGAGAGACACAATCAGGGGAAAAAAGTAATCACGAACAAGAATAAATATATTTCCTGTCATTTTCACCCCTATTACCACCAAACCAAAGGGGATTTTAATAAATGCATTTATCCACATATTTAAATAATAAATATTTTGGGACACTAACTGTGTGCTAGGCACAGTGTTATAGATGAACTTAATTTTCAGGATCTCCATTCTCCTCAGAGTTTATAGATTACCAAGAAAGACAGTTATTGGATTATTTAATACTAGAGGCCCAGTGCACGAATTCATGCACCTTGAAAGGAACTGTGGGCTGCGAGACTACGGTGGGACAGGAGGATCTCGGGGCCGTCCTCCACACCCTTGCCCGGCCCCCAATTCCCTGTCTGCTGGTAGCACTGCTCCCGCCACCGCTGCTCCCGTGTGCTAACAGCCCTGGCCCCACTCGCACCCACTGATGGCGTGGAGCAATTGGCGCCGGCACCAGCAGAGGATGTGAGCAGGGCCAGCACTGCCACCATCAGTGGGTGCAAGCAGCAGCTGCTGCCCCGATCGCCCCTAAGGAGCAGGGAGAGGTGAAGAATACCTCAGGGGTGATCGGGGCCCACAGTGGGAGCGAGTGGGGCCAGGGCTGGCAGCACGTGCAAGTGCTGGGCGGGACCACAGTGCATGGGAGCAAAGAATTTTCAGTAACCACCAGATGCTCACCCCAATGACAGTGATGGTATGGCACCCCAGCTCACCTGCTCCACCATCCCGCCGTGGCAATGCCTGCCATGTTCTGTGCAAGTGCCTCTGGTTGTCAGTGCATGTCATAGCAACTGGTTGTTTTCAGTTGTTCTGCTGTTCAGTCTATTTGCATATTAGCCTTTTATTATGTAGGATTCTTTAAACATATTATACAAGTCTAAGTTTCTACAGATTTAGACAGGTTGATCCTTCTGTCTTTTATATTATTTCATATTTACACCACCCAATGAACTGCTCTTTATCCTTGAGGTCAAGTGATAGGGTGATTAGATGCTTTGTTTTTAACTGCCTGTGAATTCAACTAATTTGGTAATACAGTGGGGACTTGACTTACGAGTTTAATTCGTTCCGAGACTGAGCTCATTAAGGAGCTCGTTAACTCAAATTACTCTGTCAACTCAAAGCAAAAAATCGGCTGAGAGACAGCTGGTATCTCAAAAAACTCATTAGTCGGGACACTCGTAAGTCAAGGCCCCACTGTACTGTTAACTGTATTTAGAAATGACACCTTCTAATAAAAACATGCTTCCTCTCTGAGAAGGTTTATAATATGGTTACTTGAATTTGCATAACATGTATCATCTGACTGTCCATATTCACAATTACAACAAATCACTTCAATATTATATTATACTATTCATGTTATTAAATCAGCATATGTTTATTTAATTGGAAAATGAAGAAACTATAAAACTAAAATGCTCATCTTCACATACGGTGATACACTTACAAAGAAATCTAAATTAAGAGCTATTTTCCTCATGTATTAGGATGCCTGAGACATAAAGTTGGTGTAGATACTTCTCTGATACAATCCATTTCCAAGGGTGGTTTTGTTTTATTTTTTTCCAGGATCCTTACTCTATTGTTTGTTGCCTTGTGCTTGAAAGATGGTTGCTATATGTATTATCCTGAAAGCCAATGGGCGAAAGAAGAGTACCAGCCAAGTGTGATACATTTTCAGAGCATCTTCAGCTTTTTGGAAGTGCTATCCAGTGGACTGATGCTTATATATAATTAGTCAAATATGGGTCAGTTATACAAATTTAACTGCATGGGAATCTAGACGGTTGAATAATTTTTGCATGGTGTATTTTCACCCTGACAAATATCAGAATCCAATTGTAAAGAAAAAAATGAAAACGAATATGTAGTAGGTACCATCAAGTATTTGTCACACATTGTCCTGCAAAATAAATACACTAATTTTAATTTTTCTTTGTATATAATTTTCAAAATTATTTCAACACATGCATATACTTTCTTAATATGCTTTTCCCAATATATACTTGACCTATAGATTGTATTGGACTCTAAACTGCCTTTAGCTCAATGGGTAAAATAAGTTCAGTGCCTTGATAAGAATAAATACTCAATAACACTTACTGAAGTTAATTAAATATTTTTAAAAAAATTTAGAATGTCCAAAATATTTCATTGATGTTTAAATATTACCAGATAAGTTGCAACACTAAAATGAGAAGTTCTTCAACTTAATTGCTGTTTCAAACATAAGTTGCACATACAGACCAAAACATAAACTTTATAAAATGTAAAATTTTAAGAAAATGCATATTTATTATGCATAGTCCCTCTTTTCTCAGGTGAAGAATTGAACCCAAGATGATAAAATAACTTCACTGAACCATACTTCCAGTCAATGACAGATCAAATAATAGAAACATTCTGTTTTAAAACATATACATACTAGAGGTCCAGTGCATGGATTCATGCAGGGGTCCCTCGGCCTGGCCTGAACCTTCTTGCAACCTGGGACCCCTTGGGGGATGTCAGAATGCTGGTTTTGGCCCAATCCCCGCAGGCTAGGCTAAGGGACCCCACCGGTGCATGAATTTGTGCACTGGGTCTCTAGTATGCATATAAGATCTTTGATTAATCTCTTGCCCCCATCCCTCCTCGCCCCTTCTTTCTGAGATGCACCAGTCTGTTCCATGTTTCCATTCCTGTGCATTAAGCATCTACCCCCTGGTGGTCAGTGCACATCATAGCTACAAGACAAACAGTCAAACGGTCGCTTAGACTTTTATATGTATAGATAAATATAAAACAGGATATCATTTTCTTACTATAATGATTCTTATATAGATAAACAAGGTATTTAAGCAAATATTATTTAATGTGACACTCTTTTACAGTTTTTGTTTTTTTCCATAAAAATATACAAGTAGCTAATAAAATGGAGAATAAAAACAATATTTGGAAATTCAAGAAGATTTCATGCTATATGGGTGCCAGATAGATCAAAAGAAGATTTCTAAAAATCTTATGATATCTACAGGAACTTAACACATTCAATATGTAATTTCTCTTTTTAACCTTTTGGGGAAATTGTTGGCATAATTTGGAAAGAATAATAAAACAGAGTGCTTATTTGTTCTATCTATTGGTAAATATTATGCTCAAGAGATTCTCTCTGCTGTCAAGTGTATCTTTGTAACAAAAGTAATCCACCACTTAAACATTATGTGTAGGTTTGCAATTTAAGATGGAATACTTAGCATAAACATTTACATCCCATTATCCCTCAACTGCACACCCAGTGCTCTCTAGAAATAATAAAGATAAAGAAGGAATAGAGCAACAACAGCAAAGAGAAACAAGGGAGTCTTCATACATAGATGAGAGTTTTAAAGCTTTCCTGTAGCTGGACTCTGGAGAATGCTAATGGATGAAGCAGACAGGAAGATGTCAGTATGTCATGAATGCAAATTGCCAGGCCAAACCCAGGAAAAGCTCTGGGTGTCTCTTTGGCAGTCTTTTCTAGGGCCTAGCTGAGAAGGGGTGCTGCAAGCAGGGGAATTGTTGGAAGTTTGATAAAGAAAATAGCTGTATCCTTTTTGTACAATATATAAGTGAAAAAGACCATGCAGACTAGCATTCAGTCCCAGAGTAAAAAATGGTAAGAGTAGTTGCTGAAGAACCTGGAGAGCATTATGCTAAGTGAAATAAGCCAGTCAATGAAAGAAAAATACCACATGATCTCACTCATTTATGGACAATAAAAACCATTATAAACTGATGAACAAAAATAGATACAGAGGCAGAGCAGCATCGAACAGACTGTCAAACTATAGCAGGAAGGCTGGGGAGGGTTGGGGGCTGGAGGGAGGGGGTAAGAGATCAACTGAAGGACTTGTATGCATGCATATAAGCATAACCAATGGACATAAGACACTGGGGAGTAGGGGAGGCCAGGGGAATGTCAAGGGCGGAGGGAAGGGGGAGGAGACATATGTAATACTCTTTGTAATACTTTAAGCAATAAAACAAAATTTAAAAAAAAGAATTGGGAAAACCTGTGAGGAGTTGCTGCTGTTCTCATCATTGCAGCATTCAACAAATTATAGCAATAGGCCACAAATCTAACTCACTGTAAATGGCAGAAAATGCCCCTCTCATATATCAAGTTAATGATTAGCAAGATTCCTGGTAAAGAGCCATGTATTACCCATTTGGCAGAGGAGATTCAAAATGCAACAGAGTAAAAATGAAAGACTGAGAAAGGAAAATAAACAAAAAATTAAATTATGGAAAAATCAAAGATAATTCAGGGAACAGAAAAGAACTATAAAACAAAAACCTACAATTGTTTTTCAGAGCTTTTCAAAAAGATATTGCTATTGGTTTACAGAAATAATATAATAATGTTATGATAGAGGTGGAAAAGAAAGTATTCTTATAGATTAAAAATATGGTTGCCAAATTGAAAAAAAAAATTATGTAGATGCTTGAATATAATGGCAACTTTCTTAGAAATATAACAATCTGATAAAGATATAGTAATCTTCAGAGGGGAAAAAAAGAAAGGCTATAAATTGGGCCAATATTCAAGTGTTAAGAGTTCCAGAGGGCTGGGAGAGTAGGTAAAAATGTATGGGATGAAGTTAACAAAGTGATGGAAGGAAAATTCCCACTGCTGTAAAGAAACATGAGCCTTTAAATTGAGTGTCTACCCAGTGTAGATGAAGCTAAATCTTAAAATTGTCACCTAGACAAGCACTAGTAACATTTCAAAATAAAAAGAGAAGACAGAGTTAAAAGAAAATTAAAGACTTCCAGTGGACAAAATGGTGTGTGTGTGTGTGTGTGTGTGTGTGTGTGTATGTGTGTATGTGTGTGTATGTGTGTATGTGTGTGTGCATGTGTAAAGCACAACTACATAATCATCTCTGGAAAAGGCACAGAAGATAACCAAAGGGTAATCTGAAAGGTGGTAAGGAGGTGAGCTGATTTGGGACCTCCCAGCTGGAGGAACAGCACCCATCAGGGTGTCTTGTGCCCCCACTCAACAGAAGAGCAGCATCCAGCCCTAATGTTTCTTGACGCCCTGACTAGCAACAGACGACGCAGGCAGACTCCTGCTTGCCCTGAAGGAATGAATGTTCTCCTGACAACAGCAGGCCACCCTGACAGGAACGTAAGGGGGATAGGTTGGGAGCACCACCAGAAATAAGCAGCCTGGGGAGGCACTCTCCTTTCCCAGACTTGAAGCTTTCCTTTTCCACTAAGAGAGATCGAACAAGGTGCTGGTGTCAACACGAGAGATCCACTTCAGTAATACACCCACTACTGACCAGGAAGCTTCTTTGTTCTCTGGGGCCAGAGATTCTCGCCTCCTGCCTGAAGACACCAGGTGGTGGTGGGAGTGGAGGAGGATCCCACCACATTTCTCCCTTACTGAGGGGCATCGGGTACCCCAGCCTGGGACGCACACTTTGGGCCTCCCAGGCATCACCAGGAAAGACTGGTGGAAACCCCGGTGGAACCAGGTAAGTGAAACAGTTAAACAAAAACCAAAAACCAAAAAACTGCAAAAGCCAGAAAGTCAAATTGTCATTGGAACCACAACCTACAGAAATAGGCTAAGACCTCAACAGAGACAATTCAAAAAGCATCTATTTTTATTGATTTTGGAGAAGAAGAGAGAGGAGGAGAGAGAGAGAAACATCAGTGATGAGAATCATTGTTCTGCTGCCTCCTGCACACTCCTTACTGGGGATGGAGCTCGAAACCCAGGCATGTGCCCTGACTTCGAATCAAACCATGACCACCTGGTTCATAGGTTGATGCTCAACCACTGAGCCACACTGCCCAGGCAACAGAGACAATTTTACTTCTTTCTTTCCAATTTGGATGCCTTTGATGTGCTTTTTCTTACCTGATTTTTTCTGTCTAGGACTTTCAGTACTATGCTGAATAGAAGTAGTGAGTGAGCACCCTTGTCTTGTTCCTCATTTTAGAGGAAACGCTTTTAGCTTTTCATCCCCTGAATATGGTGTTAGCTGTAGACTTCTCATATAAGACCTTTATTTTGTTGAAATACATGCCTTCCAATCTGTTGGAAATTTTTATCATGAAAGGATATTGAATTTAGATAAATATTCAGGGAATTATGCTTAATGAAAAAGTCAATTCTAAAAGATTACATACTATATGATTCTATTTATATAACATTTTGAAATGATAAAAATTTAGAATTGGAAAACAGATTAGTAGTGTCCAGAAATTGGGGTGGGGCAGAGCAGGCGATAGGAGAAAGGCAGTTGTGAGGGATACTTGTGGCACTGGGACTGTTCAGTATCTTGACTGTGGTGGCGGAAGCAGAAACCTACACAGGTGATACAGATGTATAGAATTTAACACACACACACACACACACACACACACACACACACACGAGTACAAGTAAAACTGGAGAAATCTAAATATGACTGGTGGATTGTATCAATGCTCACATTCTGGTTATTTTATAGCATAGTTTTGCAAAATGTTGCAATTAGGGAAACTATGTAAAGTGTACAAAGAGTTTCTGCATTTTTTCTTACAACCTCAAGTGACTTTAATTATCTCAATAAAATAGGAATAGGACATCGAGAACCTCTAAATAAAACAACCAGTGGTACAAAAGAGACTCCACTCAAATCTAAGATTAAATGATTTTAAAAAATATATATTTTATCGACTTTTTTTTAGAGAGAAGAAGGGAGAGGGATAGAGAGTTAGAAACATCGATGAGAGAGAAACATTGATCAGCTGCCTCTTGCACACCTCCTACTGGGGATGTGCCCGCAACCAAGGTACATGCCCTTGACTGGAATCGAACCTGGGACCCTTCAGTCTGCAGGCCGACGCTCTATCTACTGAGCCAAACTGGTTAGGGCTAAATGATTTTTGAATAGTGTTATTTATTTACTTATCCTAACCCCATTTCAAGAACAATCAAACATGAAGTCAACATAAATACAGTTTTAAGGATGCAATAACACCCAGATTTTTTTTTCCTTGTATCTCTTTCAGAGGAAGATAATTAACAATAAACCAAACAAAACAATGTGAAAAGGTGGTGGGGGGTGGGGCGTGGATTGAGATTCCAGTAAACCCAAAAGACACTTGAGTGAAGAATATTGGAACATGTCAAGAAAGTAATTAGTGCAGATTAAAAGTTGAGGGCTCCAGCAGAGATATTTCAGAGAAAAATAAATGGATCTCATGTAACGGGAAATATGCTTTTAAGGATAGATAATGTGAATTGAATAACATTTACATAACTTGTTTTTTTCTTTTTGGTAAGCATTAAGAAATGAAAGCTTTTCAGTAATTTCAGGAAAAACACACACACCTTGAATCACATTTGAAGCAAACTAACATGTGGCATCATTTTAAAGAACTGAAGTGTACAGTAGTAAGTGAATGCCCTTAATCTGGATGCTAGGGACATTATTTATTCTATGTAGAGTTTTTCATTCATAATCAGTTTCTCATTATATGGTACTGAGCTTTCGGAAGCTTATTAGTCTTTGACAGTATTAAAGACATTGTTAAGTTGAATTTTTAATCATGTTCCTTATAAGCTGTATGAGTTTCGTAATGTGAGAAGAGAAGAAAGATAACAAAGTGCAACATGTTGATTTCCTCCAAAGTTCTAATTAAGATAACTCCCATTGCAGCTGAATTGAATTCCTGTGTCTGTTTTATTAAATGTATTTTCATTCACTATAATCGCTAACATTTCTTTAAATAAAATGTTGTAATATTTCAAACCCAGTAATAACCAGTGGGTCTAAATGGCTATCTATTTTCCCAAAATGTATTTCTTTCTTCGAAATGAATGGGAGTCTGCAAGTCATGTTAATTGTGATTGTTTATCTGAATGACAATATGTTGGACATTTTAATAGGTTCAGTGAAATCTGTGAGCATCATGTAACAGGCATATAATGAAAAGGCCAAACTGATGTGAAGAAATTGCAGATGGTGGAAAGTGAGCTATTAAAATAGGAAAACACAACTGGCAATGAAGCACATAGAAAACATTAAACTGAGGAGCAATTGCTCAACCTTGGGAATAGGGTCAGGGTGAAAACCTGTTACTACAATGGAGTCATCCCTTAACTATTACATTTGCAGTTTTCCTGTAATGAGTGAGAAATGCTTATCCAGGAAAAGCAAGTACTAAAGAATGTACCTTCTGGGAAGCAAATTTATAAGATGAGTACACTTAACCTAGAGATTGGATCTTAAAAAGATCACTAACGTTCTCACAAAACACTAACATTTTACTATTTGCCAGAAGTTCCTGACAGGCCATTAATAAACAATAGCAAGTGTGGAAAACAGTGCCAAGGTTCCTGTTAACCAGTCCATGTGTCTGTCAATTTCAGAGATTCATTTTATTGTGGGTTCACATTACCAGATAAAAGCAGTAGGTGGGTTGGTTTTGCCTCACCCTACCCCACTTTTGAGAAAATGCACTGGGGTTTCTATTCAGCCCCGCACTAATGCACCTGACTCCTTCCTGAAAGATTAATCAACCACATCCAGAATAAAAATCAATATAACCCTGAAACTTAGAACTGGATACCAAAAATAAGTGTGAAAAAAAGACAGACACGCAGCATCTCTCTCAATGTTTTGGAGAATTGTGCTAGCATTGCAAAGTGCAACTGTTCTTTTTTTTCCCTCTGTAAACAGCAACGGGTATGAATTTTATATGACATTTTCAATGCTAGCTGGTGCATTTTCAAAACAATATTATTAAAGGTTGAGTCTCTGTCCTCTACTGCCTGTTATTTATGATTGCTGCTTTGTGGCAAACAAAACACCGGATGCAAATAAATAATGGTGCAGCTGTGTATGTTCTTTCCCCCCACAGTGTAAAAAACAAAAGTATACAGTTTGGTACTTGCTCCAGAAAGGGGTTTGTTCATGTAAAATAATATCGCTTTCAGCAGGGTGTGTAAGGAAATAAAACTAAGCTAGGCAATCAGTTATGTTGTGTGAACTAATTGACTGATTCAGCTGATAAAAAATAAACTAGGACATGACAGATAGAAAGTAGTCCATCACTAAGAAAATCAAGCCTGCTTTCCTCTCTCTCTCGCTCACAAACAGACACACAGGACAATTAAGTAAAAAAAAAAAAGTATGGATGAAATCCCTGATTTTGTGATAATTTTAGATATTTCATTTGCAGTTAATTTTAGTGTTGTTTATTCATCCATATTTAATTTTCTTTAAGAAATAAATGGTATCCTTCAAGAATTGTATATCCTTATCTTTACCATTAGTATTTTTTTAAAAATGAGGTAATATAAAAATCATATGCTCTCATATTTTAGTAAAAGTTTCACATGTAAAAAGATAATATTTGACCAATAAAATAGTAGAGATTTAATTATCAGATTTTATTCGCAATTTCAGTTAATGAAAAACAAAATTTAGGGAAATAGTATTGTATCTTATTAGGAATTTAGTTGTATTGGGATTTAGTTATGTTTTCCTACATTACAACATTTTCACTAAAACATAGACATTATACATCTCATTATACATCATTCTCACTAAAATATAGACATTATGCATTTACCTCCAGTCCCATAACTGCCTACTATTTATTTTTTGCTGTTAATTTTTAGCATTATTTCAGTTGTCCATCACACACAAAAATTAAGAGAAGTTGTGTGGTTATCTATACTATTTTACAGATGAGGAAACTAAATTCAAAAAACTAGAATATATATATATATACCAGACAGATAATGTCCATCCATATTATAAAGATTATAGGTGTAACCCTCTTAGTACTACTTAAACATTCACCTAACTCAGTTTTCAGGGAGGTCTTGCCTCCTCGGAACTGTAACAGATTTCCTCTTTCTCTTATCTGCAAATATGCTTCATTCTCCTTTATTGATGCTTAATCAGGAAGTTGATATGTTTTCTCTAAAAGGCAGAAACTTAATTGCATTGTATAATAAGCCACAGAATTTTTGTTTGTTTTCCTCTATATTACATTGCTCTAGTTAAAGCTCTTGGCAACAATTTGATTCTGATTCAACCTAGGGTAAATTTAGTTTTCCTCATTACTTCTTAGAATTATTGCCTTTATCTAGTCCATTCATGGTCTCTTCTGTGTTGGAAGTAATAAGACATTTTGTAGAGAGATTACCGTGCACATGAAGTGTGCACAATCACTGACCACCTCCAAGTGGAAGGAGTCGATCACTCATCCTTCCGTTGGCACTGCCTTCCCTTCAGGTTCCACAACTCCAGCTCTTCACGTGGACCTGTGATCTTCATTCTTTGTCCTCAAGAGTTTATACTTCTGTTCTATTTGGAAATAAACTGAGAAAACTCCTTACTTTATGCTTTTTAAAATTTATTCAGGAATAACATTTTGGACACATGGGAACTTTGTATTTCCATCAGTCTAACTGGTGCCATCTCTGTCAGCATGCTAGATAGCACGGATTTGCAGCATTAAGTGCAAGCTCAGGCCATTAAGCAGCAGGAATTTTTGAAAGTGTTAAAAATTAGTAAAAGAGAAAAATGTTAATTTAAGCTACACCTCTTATTCCTATCATGTGTTCCTCGCCGCTAAGGAAGATAATTGCTCAGCACGTATTCAAAGAAACTCTCAGACAGGAGGCAGGGGCAGGCATAAATACCTGATAATAAATAATAAGGTGCAGGCTGAATAAAAATGATAGAATGATTTTTATTGCATTAGATGGGCCTTGAAATTCCTCAGGAAGAAAAAAGTAAAAGATGATTTCTAATCCCTAGAATTAGGACATTTTGATAACCAAATCCTGTTTTTAAATGATTGGGCACAATCTTTTCTTTGGGTCCATTTCTCAGGAAAATATTAAAACCTTCAGAACTCTTCACACTTGTACCATTACCTTCACTGGTCCCATCTTGGAATGCTGACAGGAACCTTGCTTTTTCCAGACACTATTCACAGGCCTGCTCACCAGGGACTTGGGATTTTGTTTGTTTGTTTTTGTTTTTGCAGGCACATTCATGGCCACTCATGGCTATGCACAGGGTGATTATGAAAGGTCTGCAGGGGACCTCATCCAGCATTAAACGTTTTTTGCCCAATTTTGAGCCATTTTGGGGTTGTTGCTCTCTAGATGAACTTTATGTCAAAGAAACAATAATTGTCTCTTTTCATTTTACCTATGGATTATGAATAACGAGAACTATGTGTTATATACCTGCTTAATATAGAAAAAAGAGAGCTAGTAGATTTGGTGTTTTATTCTCTATATAGCATTGATAATTGTTTTCTTCTTATGTGATTCGCATACTCAAAATGTTACAAACCTTCATTATCAAATTGGATTTATCCTGCTTATTTATACCAGACTCTATTTAAAAATCATACATATGTATAATATAAATCTGATTTATATAAATTACTATATGTAAAGACTTTAGAACCTCCTCTGGCACATAATATGCAATCCTATATAATAAAAGGATAATATGCAAATCAACTGAAAGGCAGAACGACCAGTTGCTTTGATGCATACTGACCACCAGGGGGCAGACACTCAATGCAGGAGCTGTCCCCTGGTGGTCAGTGCACTCCCACAGGGCAAGCACTGCTAGGGATGGGAGCAGGCCGGGCTGAGGGACCCTCCCCCCAGTGCATGAATGTCATGCACCGGGCCTCTAGTATAGTAATATTTTAAAATGATATGTCATTTAATTCTTATAATATAACATAAGTGAGTATGCCCCCGTTTTACACATAAGTAATTAAGGTTCACAAGTCAATTAACTTCCATAAGTTAACATAATTAATAAATCATCTGTTCTATGGTTTAAATTTATTTCTGATTCCAAAGCAGATACTAATTTTACTAGATTATTTTACCTTCTATTTAAAGAAAAATAATAATTTCAGCCACAGAGCAATTGGAAATAATGATTCCCAGGTAAATCTTTATAATAGAGAAATACCACACTTTAACAGAGATTTGATTTGGTTTCTGCAAATATCAGTTCTACAAAACAAACTATATGATTCTTAAAATACATGAAGAGAAAACTGTTTAGGAACAATTTTTTATTATTATTATTACAAAGCTCCTCAACTAAAGCTTTTTTCTACTCATCTGACCTTATTTTAAGCCACATTAATTCTTAAATGAAATGTACCTAATAAGAATTTTTACATTTTACTAACCACTAAGGCAACAGAAAGGTATACAGGTTAGTTGAAACAAATATCATTACTGTTTCATTGATTGACACAAAGAACATGAAAAGTTTAGAAATAAAATTTCATAAAAAATAGCTGGTACAAAATATGATGTGAAAAATTGGAAATCCCAGCATCAAAACAAAAGTAGTGTCTGCTACTTTTAAAGATTATTACATTTATAATGCATTTGATGAAGATCAGTGTGAATTACCATTTCAAAAGTATTACTAATAGAACTAAGTTTCATTTTACTTGGAACATTTATTATGCTCAGTATATTTTCCCTCACCATTGCTATACCTACAAACACACACATACTTTCATATAACCCCATATGTAAACATCTTCAACCACAGCTAGAATGTAGAAATATAAAATCAGAATTGTGCAAGTAAATATAGCAAGATTAAATGGCTAGCCAATGTCTAGGAAATACAATACCTACTGTACATTTCCCCTTATGGTGCATTAGCCAGATATGAGTGTTCAAAAAGCACTTCCAAAGTGAATTCGACTGTCATTTAGCTTTTCACTTGTCATTATTTCTCAATATTATTGATTGCTAAAGTGTAAAATAATGAAGAAAACTGTAGACTATCTATTAGTGGTCAGTGTTGCAGTGGAATGCAAAAGGATGTTGCAGAATTCTTGTGCCATAAAATGATGGGGGAATTACACATAAATGCAGAAATTGCATAAAGCACAGTCCTATATGATGCATAATATTAAAATATGATGCACAAACCTCAATATAGTCATCTAGTTAAAATATAAGTATACCTAGTGTTTCTAGCAAGAGAGTGTTGAAATTAAAATTTAATCCTGAATTCATTTGTATTGCTAATCTATAATCTATACTGACAAAAAGTTATTTTTCCCCTTCCCAATTACAATAAGTAGATACAGATAGAGATTACTGAATATAGTTAATGTAAAAATAAAGCTAATAGGTTGTCTTTTAATTAATTACTTTATCAGTTTATTTTAGGGAACTCTTAAAAATTTAAAAAATATATACAAAAATAAATAAATAAAATGGGTTCATTATCTTTTCCCATTCACCCATCATTCTCTATACCCTCTGTATTATAACTAGCCTCCCCCTCTACACTATCATCCTTCAACCTTGACTCTCCATTCTCCCTTACCTTACTTTTGTGTAATCAGTCAGAGGTCCTCAAACTTTTTAAACAGGGGGCCAGTTCACTGTCCCTCAGACATTCCACACATGCGCACTGTGGGCCCGGAATGAGTCGGCTGCTAAGCAGGACAGGCAGCAGCGGCAAAAACACCTGGCGGGCCGCAGTTTGAGGACCCCTGAGCTAGATATTAAGCCTTATAGAGGGTACCTATTTTTTCTCTTTATTCCATCACCAATTAATTTAGTTTTCCTTTATTTCTCATCTGGATTATTACAGTTAATCTGTGCTTGATGTTCAATCTCTGCACATTCATTCTCTTCATGAATGCCAGCTTGCCCTTTCTTAACTAAAGCATACATTAGCTCATGCCCATTCTTCTTTAAATGCTTTAATAATTTCTTACTGCTTTATAATTAATTTCAGATTACTTACATGGGATAGCAGGTCATTGTAGATCTGGTTCTTGTCTACCTCTGCTGTTTTATACCCACTTTTACTGTTCTTTCCAATTACAGTATACCATTTATAGCTTAGAATATATGAAATTACTAGTGTAGCTCAGAGTATATAAAATTTACATATTTGTGCCTTGAACCTAGTGGTCCACTGGTTTACTCAAATTAACATTTATTCAACATTGAAGGGATCATTTCTTATCTTTATCTTTTTTTTAATATTTAGTTTTACTTTTTGTACAGTAGGAACCACAGCAACTCTCTTAACCCTTGTCAAGGGTATGGACATTAACCAAAATAAGATCAAATTTCCTCTAGGGCGATCTGCATCTTGAGTGAAGAAGACAAACAGGGTGAAAGGCAAATATATGTTTAGTAGAAGGACATATCTAAGAGATAGCCCAAAATTTCTTTTTAGTAAGAGTATGCCTTTTGTACAATAATGGTATTTATCTAATATTTCTTTCTGTCTTTTTTCAAATGATCATATAGATTTTTTCCTTCTTTATTCTGCTCTCCTAGTGAATGGCATTAATTTATTTTTAGATTTTAAACCAACCTTGAATTCTTGGTTAGACTCAGCTTTTTTTTGTTTTGAAGGATAATAAGAATCAAAATATATTTTGAAAAGTTTTGAAGTCCAATATACATCCAGAAGAGCTGACAAGTCATTAGTGTGTAGTTTAGTGAACATTCAAAGCCAAACATATTCATGCAGCCAAAACCCAGATTAATAAACAGACCAGTATAAACTCCCCTTTTAGTCAGTACGTTCACTAACTGGAAAACCTCACCTGATTGCTAACTTCACAGCATACTATATATTGCTTTTGAAGTTTACATGAATTAAGAGGATTCTTTGAGACAGACTGCATCCAGTGATTGGTCGACACAGGCTATAAAAGGCTGAACTCCTTCCTGATCACACTTGGGACTATTCTGAAGGGCTATTCAAGTTCTAGAGCAGTAATGGCGAACCTATGACACGCGTGTCAGAAGTGACACACGAACTCATTTTTTTTGGTTGATTTTTCTTTGTTAAATGGCATTTAAATATATAAAATAAATATAAAAAATATAAGTCTTTGTTTTACTATGGTTGCAAATATCAAAAAATTTCTTTATGTGGCATGGCACCAGAGTTACGTTAGGGTTTTTCAAAATCCTGACACTCCGAGCTCAAAAGGTTCGCTATCACTGTCCTAGAGCATCATATTGGCACTGTGATGCCGTATTCTTGTGATATTTACCTCTCTGAGCTTCTAAGTGTTTAATAAAATAGCTTTAGTACATAAATATAGATTTACTAGAGGCCCGATGCACGAAATTTGTGCAAGGGGGCTTGGCCCTCGCTGTCTGGTCTAATTAGCATTTATGCTTTTATTATTATAGATTATGACAATTATATGATATCATGCATATAAAGTTTTTAGCATAATGATATAGTAAGCAGTTATAATATGGGTCTTATTGTATGTAATTAGAATCTGTCTTCAGAGTCCATCATTTAAATCCTAAATTCTCATAAAATTTTATCCTAATTTTATCTTAAAGATTTTTTCATTAAATTGATTGTGGTGATAACAGTAAATAACATACGAATTTCAAGTGTACAACTTTATTTATTTATGTATTTGCAAACCTTTTTGTTCTTTATTGATTAAGGTATTACATATGTGTCCTTATCCCCCATTGCCCCCCATTCCCCCTCATGCCCTCATCTCCCTGGTGTCTGGTGTCTGTTGGTTAAGCTTATATGCATGCATATAAGTCCTTTGGTTGATCTCTCCCCTTTACCCTCACCCTCCCCTACCTTCCCTCTGTGGTTTGATGGTCTGGTCGATGCTCCTCTGTCTCTGGATCTGTTTTTCTTCATCAGTTTATGTTGTTCATTATATTCCATGAATGAGTGAGATCATGTGATATTTATCTTTCTCTGACTGACTTATTTCGCTTAGCATAATGCTCTCCAGCTCCATCCATGCTGTTGCAAATTGTAAGAGTTCCTTCTTTTTTACCACAGCATAGTATTCCATTGTGTAGATGTACCACAGTTTTTTAACCCACTTATCTGCTGGTTGGCACTTAGACTGTTTCCAAATCTTAGTTATTGTAAATTGTGCTGCTATGAACATAGGGGTGCATATATTCTTTCTGATTGGTGATTCTAGTTTCTTGGGATATATTTCTAGAAGTTGGATCACTGGGTCAAATGGGAGTTCCATTTTTAGTGTTTTTAGGAAACTCCCATACTGCATAACTAGACCACCAACTTACACCATACACAAAAATAAACTCAAAATGGATAAAGAACTAAACATAAGATGGAAAACCATAAAAATATTAGAGGAATCCACAGGCAGCAAAATCTCAGACATATGCTGAAGTGGTATCTTCACTGATACAGCTCCTAGGGCAATGGAAATTAAAAATAAAATAAACAAATGGGACTACATCATAATAAAAAGCTTCTGTACAGCAAAAGAAACCATCAACAAAAAAACAAGAAAGGGCACTGCATGGGAGAACATATTTGCCAATGTTATCACCGATGAGGGCTTAATCTCCAACATTTACAGGGAACTCATACAACTTAACAAATGAAAGACAAACAACCCAATCACAAAATGGGCAAAGGTCCTAAATAGGTACTTTTTGAAAGAGGACATAAGGAAGGCCAAGAGACATATGAAAACATGCTCAAAGTCACTAATCATCCGAGAGATGCAAATCAAAACGACAATGAGGTACCATCTCACACCTGTCAGAATGGCTATCCTCAACAAATCAACAAACGACAAGTGCTGGAGAGGATGTGGAGAAAAAGGAACACTTGTGCACTGATGGTGGGAATGCAGACTGGTGCACCCACTGTGGAGAACAGTATCAAGTGTACAACTTTATTATATGACTTCTGTAACTCTATTGTAATGTTCTCGTGATATCTCCATTATATCGCAGTTACTATTACTATGTAAAAAATCTCCAAAAATCGTAACTTAAAACAACTACCATATTATGTTTATGAATTCTGAGGACCAAGAATTTAGAAAGGCTATAGCGGGGGACAGCTTGACTCTGTTCCACAACATCTGGGTGCTCATTTGCAGGGACTCCAAGGCTGGGGTTGGGATGACTCACATGGCGGGACAGGAAGCTTCTGAAGGCTCATCCATCTATGTTTGGAAGCTAAAAAACAAGGTATGCTGATGGCGCCCCTACATGTGGCTTTTCTGTGAGTTTGGCTTCTTGGTGGCAGGGTGGCTACAGGTGTCCGAGCTCCGACTGTGAGTGAACTAAAATGGAAACTGCATTACCTCTTTTGAAATAGTTTCAGAAGTCACACAGAATAATTTCTGCCACTTCTATTGATTACAAAAAGTCATTAAATCCACTAAAGCCTTACCAAAATAGCTAACATTTTGGTGTCTGCTTGTATAACTATTTTTTCTATTCATTACAAGCTTAGGTCTTAAGTGGTGACAGTATGCACTGTATTTAGACTTTGAGAGGATTAAAAACCCAATCTTGTGACACAGTTGCAAACTGTGATAAGTGGTAGAAATGAAAAGCTGCAATGGAGATTATAACTCAGGGCCCTGGTTTAGTTTGAGGCTTCATGAGGGCTTTTCTAAGGAAGTCACATCTAGGCTTAGACACCAGTGATTATTGAAATTGTAAACTGCTAAATCTCACCCAGCACTAGTCCTGAAGAAAATACGGTTGTCTAATAATAAACATCTCAATTAGATGAGCCATGCGTCAGAGTGCTCTCCTTTAAATGAGACCAGTGACTCACTGGTCATTGTTCATTACAAGATGATTTAGCACACAACTATAATGGAATGAAATATAATCAAAGGCTCTCTAAAAGCCTTCAAGAAAGTCTCTGTCAATAAAGCAGACCTAATTAGTAGGAGACTTTGGGGTTCATTTGCTACATTAACAATCAGATGTCATTCCCAAAGGAGACCAGTGAGAGCTGACTCTGTCCTCTGAAGGTTATTTCTGATTCTTGTATAAGCCTTAATAATAGACTATAGAGCATTTTAAGAAATACTGTGACATCTAAAGATTTCTGTGAACCCATCAAATATTTGAAGTTTCCTAGCAAACTACTAATGTAACATGCATAATTATAATACCAGCAGAAAAAAGAAAAAATAATAGAGCAGAAGAAATATTTGAAGTAATAATGGTTTAAGATTTGGGGCAGAAAAACATCCTAAATTTAAAGGAATATGGAACATACAAGTATGTTTTCAGAAATAATGGAGTTAAAATAGGAATTGGTAGTAGAAAAATAACTGAAAACTATTCAGAGATTAAACAGTATAATTCTAAATAACACATAGGTCAAAAGAAGTCTTAAGAGAAATTGTAAAATATTTTTAACTAGATTAGAATGAAAATACAATATATCAAAATTTGTGGTACAGTTAGAAGGATATTTATAGCATTGAATGCATATGTTAGAAAAAAGAAAGATCTAGAATTAATAATCTAAGCTCACATCTTAGGACACTTAAAGAAAGTAGAACAACAAAATTCTAAAGCAAGTAGAAAAAAAGAAATTATAAAATTCATATTAGAAAATAATTAATTTGAAAACAGGAAAATAATAGAGAAATTCAATGAAATGAAAACTGGTTATTTGCACAGCTAGTGAGATTGACAAACCTCTAACCACACTAACCCAAAGAAAAAAGGAATAATCAGAAATTATCAATACCAGATATAATGTAGCTTTAAAGAGTAATGAGACATTTAAAGAGTAATGAGAAAATCCTATAAAACATTTAAAGAGTAATGAGATACAATAGACATTTTGTAGATACAATAGATAAATAGATACAATAGACATTTAAAGAGTAATGAGAAAATCCTATAAAACTGCATGGCCTAAAGTTTATCTTCAATAAAGTAAACCATTTCCTTGAAGGACAAAAATCATCAAAACCCACACAAAATAAATAGATAATATAAAAGGTGTTTATCTATTAAAGAAATAAAATAAAAATTAAGAACCTCCACCCCCCTCAAAAAAAAAAGCCAGTTTCTCTCACTGGTGAATTTTTTTTTAACATATTGTTATTGATTTCAGAGAGGAAAAGAGGAGAGATAGAAACACCAATGATGAGAGAGAATCCTTGATCTGCTGCCTCCTACAGGTCCACACTGGGGATTGAGCCTGTAACTCAAGCATGCGTCCTGATTGGGCATTGAACCTTGACTTCCTGATTCTTAGGTTGATGCTCAACCACTGAGCAACACTGGCCAGGCATTGGTGAATTTTATTAAATATTTAAGGAAGAAATTATACCAGTTCTCCATAATCTCATCTAGAAAGTAGAAATAGAGGAAACACTTCTAAACTCATTCTTTGTGACAAGCATTCTCCTAATATTAATACCAGATGAAGATATTACAAGGAAGGAAAAGCACAAATATTGCTCATGATCATAGGTGTAAAAATTCTCAAATACATATTCAGCAAATCAATTGTACAATGTATAAACTGTATAAAAAGGTTATTCACCAAGATTTACTATAGGACATAGTAATAAAGACAGTATATGAATGATGAAAGAATAGACACATAGATCAATGAAATATGATAGAGAGCCCAGACATAAACGAATACAAATATATTCAAATGATCATTGATCAAGGAGCAAAGACAATTCAGTGGAAAAAGGATAGTCTTTTCTGAAAATAGTGATGGGTTAATGGACATCCATATGCAAAAAAAAATTATCTAGACACAGACCATTCTAGATGGTCTAAAATAAACTCAAAGTGGATTTCAGACCTACATGATAAATGCAAAACTTCAAAGTTTTCTAGAATAATATATAGGAGAAAATTTATTTGATTTGCGGTTTGGTGATAAGTTTTCAAATATAACATCAAAAATAAAATCTATAAAACTTAGTAAATTGAATTTTAAACTATTTAAAAAGTTTGCTCCAGGAAAGAAAATTTTAATAGAGTGAAACAACTAGGGCAGACTGGGAGAAAATATTTGCAAATGTATCTAATAATGGACTTATGTACAAAATACTTAAAGAATTCTTAAAACACCACAAATAAAACATACAATTCACAAATGAGCAAAAGATTGAAACATCTCTCCCAAAAAGATTGTATTATGGATGGGAAATAAATGTAATATCGATGCTTAACATTATTTTTCATTAGTGAATTATAAGTTGAAATAATAACTAAATGCCACTGAACACCTATTAGAGTGGCTAACATTAGAAAACAAAAACAAAAACCTGACAGTACTTGATGAAGATGAAGGCCAATATGAACCCCCATTCCTTGCTAGTGTGAATGCAAAATGGAGCAGCCATTTGGACCATAGCTTAGGAATTTCCTAGAAAACTAAAAGTAATATTACCATGAGATCCAGAAGTCACAATTCTAGGTATTTACCCACCTTGCTTGAGAATTATGTGTGCAAAAAAACTTGCACTCAGCAATTTTATTCATAGTCTCTGAAAACTGGAGACCACAACTAGCCCATCAATGAATAACCAAATAAACAGTACTCTTTAATATTGTAAGAAAATGAGCTATGAAGCCAGGAAATGACATGGATGAAGTCAGGAAATGATATGCATATTAAAAAATGATCAAAATTAGTGTCAAAAGACTGTATGATTCCAGTTATGGTTTTTTGAAAAATGCATTACTGTAGCTATTGCAAATTGATTAGTGCCTGCTGGGGGTTCAGAGGGAGAGCTGAGGGATGAATAGATAGAAGCACTGGGGAATTTTTAGGGCAGTGAAACTATTCTGTTTGGTACTGTAATAGTGTACACATGATAATATACATTTATCAAAACCCACAAAATTTTACAACAGGAATGGTGAGCCTTACTGTATAAAATTTAAAAATATATATTTAGGAGGTTGGAGGATTCCAGGATGAAATGAAGAACAGGACAAGCGATTTATGTAATGGTCTGCTCCTAGTGACATTCTTTCAAAGAAGTCAGTATGGAAAGGCAGAAAATAGTTCAGGTTTACAATGGACAAAGCAGACAATGGTACCTCAGACATGTGACCAAGATCAACAGTAACAGTGATAAGTTGATATATACACTTGATATAATACAATAAAAATGGTATTCTAACTGTATCATATGCTTCCCCTCCCCCCAAAAAAGACACACCGTATAACTTCAACCCAATTATAACAAAAATGTAATAATAATCCCAATAAAGATACATCCTAAAAGTACCTGAGCAGTACCCTTTCAAAATCGTCAACTTTATAAAAAAAAAAACAAAAAAAAACACCAAAATGTAAAAAGCGGTCACAGCCAAGAGGAGCCTAAAGAGACATGATTCCTAAAAGTGATGCGATATTCTGGGTGGTACCCTGGAACAGAAAGGACATTAGGGGAAACCTAAGGGAATCAGAATAAGCTATGGACCTCGTTAATTGTGATAAATACACCATTGGAATATAAGCTGGTAAAAAATAAGAACAATTTGGGGTGGGATATATGAAAACTTTCTACACTATTTTCTGTAAATCTAAGACTGTTCTTAAAAAATATTTTACTTAAAATTACTTTCTTTTAACCATAGTCAACATACTTTTCTTTTTAATCAAATTTTAAATCACTTATAATTATATATACATATATATATTAATAAGATCATTTGGTTTCAAGTATACATGTCTATGATACATAATCAGTATATAAAATTACTTTTGAAAATATTTTACTTTTAAGATAAGTATTCATGGATTCATGGATATTTATTTTATATTTTGGATATATATATATATATATATATATATATATATATATATATATATCCCATTGTTGTTGTTGTTTTTTTATTTCTGCACCTGTTCTAAGTCCTTGAGGACTTAGAGTTCCATGAAGTTATCAACTATATGACTGTGTTGCCTTTGAACTCATGTAGCTAGTATTTCTAGAGGTATGTGCATAAAGCATGAAGGACCAAGCATTCTCACTATGTTATTTAAAAACCTCTAAGACTTTTCTTTTTAGGAGCTGTGTGAATTCACCAAATGAAAAATTCTCATATTTGATCTTACCAAACTGTAATCTGAAGGATGAGGGTCTTTTTACTATTTCCCATGTAGGTTATATCTAAGTTAGTGTCTGATTTCTACTTTATTTAAGGCATCATAATCCTCCTATTTGTTCATAACCACATTTCCTTATAACAAATCATGACCCACTCTTCTCATCCCATCTAGTCTTCTCACCCTCCATCACTCCTTCCCTTTCTCTCTCTCTTCCTTCCTTCTTTCCTTCCTTCCCTCCTTGTTACCATGTGGTAGAAAATAAGGCAAAAATTAGACCTATTCTTTTAGAGCTTATAATCTGCTAAGAGGAGACACATTAAAATTTTAAAAAGCTCAATGTTAGAAAAATGTACAACATTTAAAAAGGAAAGGAAATTGCTGTAAATTATTCCAGCATAAAAAAGAAGGAAATATTAAAAGGCTATCCAGAAAGACTAATTTATAAAAAGTTGAAAATCCAGTGGTTTTTGTCTGTTTCTATTAACTCTACAGCAAGACCATTTCAAAAAGTATTTTCTATCTAGTCAAAAAAATAAAAATGAATTAAAAGTCCCAAAACAAAAACTAATTTGTCATTCATAGGCAGTGCAATCAGAGTTAGTTCTTAGGTTTAGATTTATCTGATGGGAATGTACATGTACAAATGGCTTAAATAAAATGAAATGTGCTTATTTTTTATATAAATGCCAGGATATAGGCAGTTCTGGGCTAGTATGGTGGCCCTGACCCTTGAGGTTCCCTGAAATACAGGCTTTTTTCCACTTACTGCTTCACCAAACCTCGTGAGTAGCATTGTTCTAACAGTTGAATATGGCGATTAGGTTTTGGAATACATTATCCACATTAAAGTAGCAGATTGAAAGAAAGGGCCTAGGAAATGGAACAAAAATGAGAGCCCGCTGTCTTTTAGAGAAATCTACAGGAATGTGACATATACATACTTCCATCTATATTTACCTTTGACATAGTAGTGAGGTTGTAAAGCATGGCCTTTATTTGGAAACTAGAGGCCCGGTGCATGAATTCGTGCACCAGTGGGGTTCCTTGGCCTGACCTGTGGGATTGGGCTGAAACTGGCTCTCCAACATCCCCTGAGGGGTCCCGGATTGTGAGAGGGAGCAGGCCAGGCCAAGGGACCCCACTGGTGCACGATCAGGACCAGGGAGGGATACAAGAGGTTGGCCAGCTGGGGAGGGACCGTGGGAGGGCTCCAGGACATGTCTGGCCTGTCTTGCTCAGGCCCAATTTGCTAGACCCCAGCAGCAAGCTAACCTACCAGTTGGAGTATCTGCCCCCTCGTGGTCAGTGCGCATCATAGCAACTGGTTGACTGGTTGACTGGTTGACTGGTTGACTGGTTGACTGGTTGACTGTCTGCCCCCTGGTGGTCAGTGCATGTCATAGCAAGCGATTGAATGGCCTTAGCACATCATTAGCATATTACACTTTGGTTGAACGGCCAACCGGCTCAACCAGACACTTAGCATATTAGGCTTTTATTTTATAGAATTATACACCCAGCTAAAAGTTGTGGGAAAAGGAAAAATAGTTATTAGGAACAGCTAACGGTTTCTACCTACAGTGTTTATAGAAAGCGTTTGGCCTCTCTGCAGCATTTATAAATCACCACTACTTACATCCAGTTGCACACAGGTTATGTCTATAAAAATCAATGCTGTTTAATAGAACATTGTTCCATGATGAAATTTTCTGTATCTGTATCCTCCAATAGCATAGCCAGTAGCCACATAGGCTATTATTGAGCACTTGAAATTTGGCTTGTGTGATTGAAGAACTAAATTTTTAATTTGATTTTATTTGATTAAATTTAGATTTCAGTGGCTGTGTATGGCCAGCAGTACCATGTAGGCATCATAGCTATAAAACTTTAGAATGCTCAGTAGCTATGATCAGCTTATACTTTCTTCCGGCTTCTGATGGACCACTTATAGATTTGTGTACTTAATTACCTGAGGAGAGCAAGCTTTTCAACTTACAAGAAATTTATGTAATAATATGATAAAGAGGACAAAACCATAGAAATATATGTTTCCTTCCTTCTTCCTGTTTCCCAAGTAAGATTTTGTTCCAGACATTCTTTCTAGCATTTTGCTGTTTTTTATGTTTTTCAATTTTAAAATATGCAATAAAATAGAAAAGAGTATCTGGTATGAGCCTTTATATTAATTTGCAGCATCATCTAGGGCCATTTGAGCACTCACCCATCCCAGTAGGTCATGTCATAAGAACACACAGGCAAGCCTTAAAACTGTCTAAAATTTCTGGGAAATACAATATTATCATTCTTATTGCAACAACTCTGAAGGACTATAGATCTTAGAAGAATTCAAAGATTTCTCTTTTCTCGTGATCATTTAATGTATTCAAATAAGTTATATTAGTAGCACTTTTTTTGCCAATGTGTGTACATGTATACATACATGCATGTTCATATGTGAAAAGTGGAATGACCAAAGAGAGAAGCATAAGGTTTTACATATATAAAGAGGAAACATATGAGCTATTCTGGCTAGTAAATGTATATGAAAGGTGAAGCTATTTCAAAGAGATTAAGAGAGGGAAGAAAAGAATGGAAAAAAGTATTTCTTAGCAAATAAGGAAATTTAAAACTACAGCCTCATTTACAGGGAGAAAGAATAAAAAAAACCTCTATAGCCAAAGCCGGTTTGACTCAGTGGATAGAGCGTCAGCCTTCGGACTGAGGGGTCCCGGGTTCGATTCGGTCAAGGGCATGTACCTGGGTTGCGGGCACATCCCCGGTGGGGGATGTGCAGGAGGCAGCTGATCGATGTTTCTCTCTCATCGATGTTTCTAACTCTCTCTATCTCTCTCCCTTCCTCTCTGTGAAAAATCAATAAAATATATTTAAAACAAACAAACAAACAAAAAAAAACAAAAAAAAAACACCTCTATAGAGAACAAAGCAATTCATTAAAACGTAGCCAGCATATGTATTTCCTGCAAAGTACTTGCTTGAATTTATTTTCTTTGTACTATATTTATTTCCAAAAGAATATTTCTGTTCACTACAGTTAGAAAGTTAGGTTTGCTAATCTTGATCTTATAGTCCCCAAATTTAGGTCCTGCTGGCAGTGAATTGCATATCTACATGTTGAGCTTCAGGCAGAATATCAAAGAGAAAGCAATTGCTCTTTCAATTTGTTAAATGTATTCAAACAAATTTGGGAATATGGGACATCTCTGTCAATAAAATTGGGGTTTTATAAGTAGAGACTTTCAACTATTACATATTTACCCTTAATTTATTCTTCCTTTTGAAAGAGGGACATGGTGAGGGCATCAGAATGCAGTACATGGTTTTAGGTGGCAGAAGAAAATAAGGCTTTTCTTTTATTCAAATTTGATTTTCCAGAGATTATACTGGGTGTCATTATTGTTTATGAGGGGAACTAATTTTACATTTCATTTAAAATTGTTACAAGTATAATATGGATAGCTACAGAAATAGAATCTTAAAACTAATTTTCCATCCATAAGGTAAAAGAGTTTGGGTTAGAGAGGAATTATGTATATAAATTATCAAACATTTAAAGGAGTGAACTAATAAAGAAACCAAAGATTTCTAGGGAAATGTACTAAAAATAAAGGCAATCCATTATCTTCCATATATACATATAAGTATTGCTCAAACAATAAGTTAAAGTGAGGAGAAAGACATTTACACTTCTCAGGTGTTATAGAAAGAAAAACATGGGGCTAAATAAACTTGTGTTTTAATGCCCCAGATCAAGTTTACCTTGGAGATTATCACAGCTAAAAGAGAGAGCAGTTTGGAGATGTTAGGATAAGATTTCTTGGTTTTCTCCCAGAGAGGGAAGCCATTCAAACTTTTCCCTAAGAGTAGAGTTTTAGAAGGAATGGAATGTGGGGGTGCGGAGATGACGGCACTGGTAATTCAAGGAGGGGAAACCAGATTCAGGAAAGAGAAGGGCACAGTTCAGATGAGGTTCATGAAGTAAGATTTCCAAGATTATTTATTTGTGTCACTGGAGGAAAGTTTTTAAAAGTGTCAGACTTTTCTAGAAATGCTTTTATTAAAATAAAATATTCAGAAGCATAACTAGGTATTCCATTTGGAGGATTAATTACCCAAAATTATATAATTAAACACCTGTAACACTTTTATCTAGCATTAAATATTATTTTAGTAAGGAAGTACTTTGCATTTCTGAGCACTTGAACACCATTTTTTTTTATTTTTTTATTTTATTTTATTTATTTTATTTTATTTTATTTTTTTATTTTTTTATTTTTTTTTATTTTTTATTTTCTTATTGCTTAAAGTATTACAAAGGGTATTACATATGTGTCCATTTTATCCCCCCGCCCTAGACAGTCCCCTAGCCTCCCCTATCCCCCAATGTCTTATGTCCACTGGTTATGCTTATATGCATGCATACAAGTCCTTTAGTTGATCTCTTACCCCCCTACCTCCTGCCCCGCAACCCTCCCCGGCCTTCCTGCTGCAGTTTGACAATCTGTTTGAGGCAGCTCTGCCTCTGTATCTATCTATTATTGTTCAAAAGTTTATAATGGTCTCTATTATCCATGAATGAGTGAGATCATGTGGTACTTTTCCTTCATTGACTGGCTTATTTCACTTAGCATAATGCTCTCCAGTTCCATCCATGACGTTGCAAATGGTAAGAGTTCCTTCCTTTTTAGAGCAGCATAGTATTCCATCGTGTAGATGTACCACTGTTTTCTAATCCATTCATCTACTGATGGGCACTTAGGCTGTTTCCAGATCTTAGCTATGGTGAATTGTGCTGCTATGAACATAGGGGTGCATATATCCTTTCTGATTGGTGTTTCTGGTTTTCTGGAATATATTCCTAGAAGTGGGATCACAGGGTCAAATGGGAGTTCCATTTTCAGTTTTTTAAGGAAACTCCATACTGTCTTCCATAGTGGCTGCACCAGTCTGCATTCCCACCAGCAGTGCACAAGTGTTCCTTTTTCTCCACATCCTCTCCAGCACTTGTCGTTTGTTGATTTGTTGATGATAGCCAGTCTGACAGGTGTGAGATGGTACCTCATTGTTGTTTTGATTTGCATCTCTCGGATGATTAGTGACTTTGAGCATGTTTTCATATGTCTCTTGGCTTTCTGAATGTCCTCTTTTGAAAGGTGTCTATTTAGGTCCTTTGCCCATTTTTTGATTGGATTGTTTATCTTCCTTTTGTTAAGTTGTATGAGTTCCCTATAAATTTTGGAGATTAGGTCCTTATCAGATATGACATTGGCAAATATGTTTTCCCACACAGTGGGTTTTCTCGTTGTTTTGTTGATGGTTTCTTTTGCTATGCAGAAGCTTTTTATTTTGATGTAGTCCCATTTGTTCATTTTCTCTTTCGTTTCAAGTGCCCTAGGAGCTGTATCAGTGAAGAAATTGCTTCGGCATATGTCTGAGATTTTGTTGCCTTTGTATTCTTCTAGAATTTTTATGGTTTCCTGTCGTACATTTAAGTCCTTTATCCATTTTGAGTTTATTTTTGTGTATGGTGTAAGTTGGTGGTCTAGTTTCATTTTCTTGCATATATCTGTCCAATTTTCCCAACACCATTTATTGAAGAGACTATCTTGGCTCCATTGTATGTTCTTGCCTCCTTTGTCAAATATTAATTGACCATATTGGTTCGGGCCGATTTCTGGGCTCTCTATTCTATTCCATTGATCTATATGCCTATTCTTGTGCCAGTACCAGGCAGTTTTGAGAACAGTGGCTTTGTAATACATCTTGATATCTGGTATTGAGATCCCACCTACTTTGGTCTTTTTCAGGATTGCTGCAGCTATTCGAGGTCTTTTTTTATTCCAGATGAATTTTTGGAGAGTTCGTTCTAGATCTCTGAAGTATGCCGTTGGTATTTTAATGGGAAGTGCGTTGAATTTATAGATTGCTTTGGGTAGTATGGACATTTTAATGATGTTGATTCTACCAATCCATGAACACGGTATGTTCTTCCATCTGTTTATGTCTTCCTCTATATCTTTTTTCAACGTCCTGTAGTTTTCTGAGTAGAGGTCTTTTACCTCTTTAGTTAAGTTTATTCCTAGGTAGCTTAATTTTTTTGGTGCGATGGTAAACGGGATTGTTTTTATAATCTCTCTTTCTGAAAGTTCACTATTGGTGTATAGAAATGCCTCGGATTTCTTGGGGTTAATTTTGTATCCTGCTACATTGCCAAATTCATGTATTAAGTCCAGTAGCTTTTTGATGGAGTCTCTAGGGTTTTGTATGTATAATATCATGTCGTCTGCAAATAAGGACAGTTTTACTTCCTCTTTTCCAATTTGGATGCCTTTTATTTCTTCTTCTTGCCGAATTGCAATGGCTAACACTTCCAGTACTATGTTGAACAGGAGTGGTGAGAGGGGGCATCCCTGTCTTGTTCCTGTTCTTAGGGGAAATGGTGTTAGTTTTTGTCCATTGAGTATGATGTTGGCTGTGGGCCTGTCAAACATGGCTTTTATTATGTTGAGGTATGATCCTTCTACTCCCACCTTGCTGAGAGCTTTTATCAAAAATGGGTGTTGAATTTTGTCAAATGCTTTTTCTGCATCAATTGATATGACCATGTGGTTTTTTTCTTTCAATTTGTTTATGTGATGTATCACGTTTATTGATTTGCGGATATTGTACCATCCTTGCATCCCTGGGATAAATCCTACTTGGTCATGGTGTATGATCTTTCTGATGTACTGCTGGATCCGATTTGCTAAGATTTTGTTGAGGATTTTGGCATCTATGTTCATGAGGGATATTGGCCTGTAATTCTCTTTCATTGTGTTGTCTTTACCTGGTTTTGGTATTAGGGTGATGCTGGCTTCATAGAATGAGCTTGGAAGTGTTCCTTCCTCTTGAATTTTTTGTAGTAGTCTGAGGAGGACAGGTTTTAGTTCTTCCTTGAATGTTTGGTAAAACTCCCCTGTGAAGCCGTCTGGTCCTGGGCTTTTGTTTGCTGGAAGCTTTTTGATGACTGCTTCAATTTCTTCCATAGTTATTGGCCTGTTGAGATTTTTAGATTCTTCCTGATTGAGTTTTGGAATGTTGTATTTTTCTAGGAATTTGTCCATTTCCTCCAGGTTGTCTAGTTTGTTGGAGTAGAGCTGTCCATAGTATTTTTTAACAATCATTTGTATTTCTATGGGGTCTGTTGTTATTTCGCCTCTATCGTTTCTGATTTTGTTTATTTGGGTCCTCTCTCTTTGCTTCTTGGTGAGTCTGGCTAGAGGTTTGTCAATCTTGTTTATCCTTTCAAAGAACCAGCTCTTGGTTTCATTGATTTTCTGTATTGTTTTTTTGGTCTCTATGTCATTTATTTCTGCTCTAATCTTTATTATCTCCTTCCTTCTGCTCACTCTGGGGTTTTCTTGTTGCTCTCTTTCTAATTCTTTGAGTTGTAGAGTTAGATGATTTACTACCATTTTTTCTTGTTTGTTGAGATAGGCCTGTAGAGCTATAAACTTCCCTCTCAGGACTGCTTTCATTGTGTCCCATAGGTTTTGGATTGTTGTGTTTTCATTGTCATTAGTTTCCAGGATGTTTCAAATTTCTTCTTTGATTTCATTGGTAACCCAATCAATATTTAATAGCATGCTATTCAGCTTCCAGGTGTTTGAGTATTTTGGGTTGTTTTTATTGTAGTTTATTTCTAATATTATGCCATCGTGGTCTGCGAAGACGCTTTTTATGATTTCAATTTTCTTGAATTTGGGGATACTTTGCTTGTGACCCAATATATGGTCTATTTTTGAATATGTCCCATGAGCACTTGAGAAGAACGTATATTCCCTGGCTTTGGGGTGAAGTGTTCTGAAGATGTCTATTAAGTCCATCTGATCTAGTGAGTCATTTAGGATTGCTGTATCTTTGCTGATTGTTTGTCTATAGGACTTATCCAGTGCTGTTAGTGGTGTATTAAAGTCCCCTACTATGATTGTATTGTTGTCGATCTCTCCTTTGATATCTTCCAGGAGTTTTTTATGAATTTGGGTGCTCCTGCATTGGGTGCATATATGTTTACCAGGGTTATATCTTCTTGTTGTATTGATCCCTTTAGTATTATGAAGTGGCCTTCCTTATCTCTTGTTATGGCCTTCACTTTGAGGTCTATTTTGTCCGATATAAGTATTGCTACCCCAGCTTTCTTTTCCTTTCCATTTGCCTGAAAGATATTTTTCCATCCTTTCACTTTCAGTCTGTGTGAGTCCCTTCTAATGAGGTGGGTTTCTTGTAGACAGCAGATGTATGGGTCATGTTTTTTTATCCATTCAGCCACTCGATGTCTTTTGTTTGAAGCATTTAGTCCGTTCACGTTTAAAGTTATTATTGAAAGGTACTTGTTTGTAGGCATTTCTGTTTTTGTGTGGCTGTTTTCTTTCTGAGCTTTTTATTTCTTATTTTTATACCAGTCCCTTTAGCATTCCTTGCATTGCTGGCTTGGTGGTGATAAACTCCCTTAGCCTTTTTTTTGTCTGTGAAGCTTCTTATTTCCCCTTCAAGTTTGAATGATAGCCTTGCTGGATAGAGTATTCTTGGATTTAGTCCTTTGCTTTGCATCACTTTGTAAATTTCCGTCCATTCTTTTCTGGCCTGATGTGTTTCTGTTGAGAAATCATTTGACAATCTAATGGGAGATCCCTTGTATGTAACTTTCTGTCTCTCTCTTGCAGCCTGTAAGATTCTCTCTTTGTCCTGAACATTTGCCATGGTAATTATGATGTGTCTTGGTGTGGGTCTTTTTGGGTTCACCTTGTTTGGGACTCTCTGGGCTTGTGTGACTTTTTTCTTCCCCACCTCAGGGAAGTTTTCTGATATTATTTCTTCTAATAGGTTTTCTAATCCTTGTTCATCCTTCTGTTGTTCTGGTACCCCTATTATTCGTATGTTGTTTCTTTTCATGTTGTCCCAAAGCTCCCTTAGGCTCTCCTCCTGTCTTTTCATTTTTTTCTCCAATTGCAGTACGTTTTGGGTGTGTTTTGCTTCCTTGTCTTCTAAATCACTAATTCGGTCCTCCGCTTCTCCTAGTCTACTGTTGATACTTTCAATGGAGTTTTTCATTGCAGCTATATCACTCTTCATTTCTTCTTGGGTCTTACTTAATTTGTTGATTTTTTCATCTGTTTCTTCTAGCTTCTTCCATATGTTATCGATTTTTTCATCTGTTTCTTCTTGCTTCTTGCTGAGGTTGTCGATTTTTTCCTCCATCCGGTTTATGCACTGTAGGACCCTTATTCTGAATTCTTTTTCTGTCATGTTGCATGCCTCCGTATTACTTAGCTGCTTTTCTGGAGAGTCCTCCTTCTCTTTTCTTTGGGGATTTCTTTGTCTACCCATGTTTGATCTCGCTGACATATCTAGACATTGAGTCGTTCAGTGGCTGCTCCCTTGGTGGCAGTGACTCCTTGGTCTGTGGTTGCTCTTCGGGCGGTTGCGGTAGCAGCTGCTCTTCAGTTGGCAGCAGCTCCTCTGGTGGGTGCTGTTCACAGCTGTGGTGGCTCTTCTGGCTGGTGGGGCAAGGTTTCACGTACAGCTGCTGTTCCTCAGCAGAGGGTGTGGTGCTCAGGAGGTTGCTGTTGCTTGGATCTGGTGCGTTGATTTAAAGGCACAAAATACAACACAACAAGGCACCACGTACCAGGCACTATACACAAATATATTCACGATATGAATAACCCCAAATAAAGGTGACCACCTGAATTAAGAGAATTAGGGGATAAGGAAGAAGGAAGAGAAAAAGAGAAAAGAGAAAAAAGAAAAGAAAATTAGGGACCAAAAAAAGGAGTGCAAAAATGAAATTGGGAAAAAGGAGGAGGGAAAATAAAAGCGAGAAAAGAAAAGAAAAGAAAAGAAAAAGAGCGAAAAGAGAGAATGAAGTGGAAGAGGGGAAGAGACTTTTTTATATGAGGAGAATACTCCTATAGAACAGCCATTAATCCCAACAAATTCCAGCAACAGCTCCCTGGAGATGAATGCAAACTAGAAACAACCAATAATATAACGATGAAAATAGAATGGAGAACACTAATCCCAAAATAAAATAAAGAGAAAATAAAATGGCACTTTAAAAAAAAATGGTAAAATGGTAGCAGTAATAATACTGGTTAAAAATAAGAAGGTAGTAATTAAAAGGGTAAAATCAGGTGATGGAAAAAAGAAGAAAAAAAAAAGAAAAAAAAAAGAAGAAGAAAAGAAAAAAAAAGAAAAAAAAATTGGTTTCTTAGTTAAAAGGTGAAAAAAGAAAAAAAAAATATTGCAGTAGTGAAGGTCCTTCGGTTCTTCTATTCTTCAGTGTGGCTCGCCTTAGACCTGCCAGGTATTCCGGAGATGTTGAGTTTCCCTGCGATACACTGTTCCTCTGTGTTGTAAACCACAGTCCTTATTTTAAAGCAAGCCGCATTTGTTTCCCAGACTGCCTTATTTTGTGTTTAGCATAGAGTCAGTTTGTGGGTCAGCCTCTGGGTGGCAGTGTTCTGGGGTTGGCCTCTGAGGCTATAGGGCCTCTCTGTCCAGTGGAAGTTCACTGCCCAGAGCTGGCTGCGTAAGAGTTACCAGTGCTGTGTTGTTGCTGGGATTGAAAATCCCTCTATAGGCCAAACCCTGTTAACTCCCAGGGACTGATCAGGTTATTTTAATCCTTGATCTCCTACAGGGTGGAATCTGGGTGTGGCTGTGCTCCTTGCCTGGGGGCTGGGGGGAGGAGTCTCACTCTCCTGAGAGAATGGCTGCCTCAGCCCTGGGCTCAGGGGTGTCTCAGCACTCAATTCGCTGCCACCTCTCCCGGCCCCCCTTCTCTCCTCAGTCTCTCCCCAGATTCCACTCCTCCACACACTCTCCCTCTCTTCAGCACAGGTGAGTGTCTGTATCCGAAATGTCCCATGAACAGGATTCAGTGAAAACAAACAAACAAACGCCGGCCGCGGAAACGGGGAAGGCTTGGTTTCTGTAAGCTTCTTCTCTTACCGGGACTGCATGGTCTGGTCAGCTCTTCAGGCTGCCCCCTTTAGGCTCAGTCCTCCGTGATCACAGACCCAGCTCTCAATTCCCCCGGCAGCGCCAGGAATCCCGCAGTTCTCCTTTCCCCCGTCAGGGGCTGTGCCTGTCCCAAGGGACGCGGCTGTCTGCCACACGGTCTCCCTCCGACTCTCTGGGCTCAGAGGTCTGGCAAACTTTCCTGCCCAAATCCCTGGTTTTTTTTACCTTTCCAGGGGAGTTCTGCTCTTCCCGGCTGCAAACCGTCTCGCCAGCTGAGGAATTTCGCCAATTCGGGGTGGATGTTACTAGTTTCAGCTGCTCACTCCATTTGCTCAGGGACACGACCTGGGACGCGTCTGCCTATACCGCCGCCATCTTCCCCCATTTTTTTTTTAAAGAGGAAGATGAAATGACCACTGCTGAACCTCTTTGGTATTAAGCCTCCCAAATGGAGGGTGGGGAAGAAATTTTCTATGACAATTAATGAGATCATTAAGATTCATTTCATACGAACATGTGTGACTCCAGAATATGTCCCTATTTCCTGTGTTGTACTTTTTAAATTACACTTTTTCCAAATTGGAAAAAACATAATGTAACCATATAACTTAAAGAGGAAAGCGTTAACTGGATTGGGAAATAAGAATGCTTAAACTTCAAAGCTTAATAATTCCATTGCTATATGGACTGCATTTCCGAAGTGTGTTTAAATAGAGAATTCATTTCTTTGGTACACTTATTTTTAACAATTTTCATTGTTACTGGAAGTTTTTCCTAGGGAAAATGCAATTGAACTTTGATTACTGGCTACAAGAACTAATAACTCTTATTTTAGATGAAGCATGACACATGCTGTCAAACATGTACTGTTCACAATACATTGTCACAAAACTTGCTTTTCCTGTCAACATCCCAGATAGGTTTAAACATAAATCAAACCTTTCCTGAGAAAGAAAATTTAATTTAGAAAATCCTCAGGCGAAAACAAAGAGCACTTTACCTAAAATTTCCCAGAAACATACGATGGTGCATGGTAATACTGTGCATGATTACTTAGTGACAATGTGTTTCACTAGTATTTTCAAAAGCCAGTGACATTTAGTAAAACTATTGTCTCCTAAGTATATTATTTCCCATTAAATTACCCACTGTGTGGCTAATAGTGAAAATGTTATGTGACTCCATCTGGCCTAAATTAGACATAATTCATTGGAGAATATTGCAATCTGAGCTAAAGAACAGACTCTAGACATGATCGGTGAAGTAACAGGTTCAAATTTGATGAACACTAGAGCATCTTCTTTACTGCTACCGTATGTTTCTAAAAAATAAAAAAAGGTCAATATCTTTGAAAAGTTATCTATTACTATGTAACAAATTATCACAAAACTCTAGGTTTAAAACAACGTATTTTAATATCTCAAAATTACCGTGGTAAGAATCATAGCTTTGTCCTGTGCAAGGCATCAATCAAGGTATAGACCAGGCCTGACTTCTCATTTAAAGGCTCAAGTGGGGAAGCTTTGCTTCCACCCTCGCATAATGGGTGGATACCTTCAGTTCCTTGGGAACTGTTGGGCTGAGTACTTCAGTTTCTTGCTGACTGGAGGCTGAAGGCTGCCCTCATGCCTTTCCCGCATGACCCTGCTCTTTACTACATGTCAGCTTGCTTCTTCAAAGCCTCAATGGAGAGCCCATTCCCAGACTGGCATTGTATTCTTACATAGCACAATTGAGTGCATCTTGTTATATTTGCCATATTCTGTTTGGAAGCAAGTCACTAATTTCACCCATATTCACAGGAAGGGAATAATACAAAGGTGTGAATATTAGGATGTGGGGACTCTGGAGGCCCTCCACCTTAGAATTTGTTCACTACACCATATTTTAAGAATGACAGTGGTTACTCATGTCTACTAGCAAAATTTATTATTTAGTATCAAGCAATTTTTATTCCCTGGTAGTCAGACCTCTAAGTACCAGACACTCAGATATTCTTAATCTCACTCAAATACTCACCTGCGTAAACACTTCCCTTTGCCATGCTCTCAGTGAACTTTCTATACAGTATTATTTTGTTGCTTTTAAGAATTAATTATATTCATTTATTCAAAGCCAATCTCTGCAGCTATACTACATGCTTCTCATCAAGATAAAGTTCTAATTTGCATTTACCCACCACAAAACAAAGTTTATTGAATGTGAGGATGTACAAATAAATGAATGAATAGATGGATTGTAGGAAAAGAGGTCTTTCACTATTTTTTTAGTCTTAATATTATTATCCTTTTAATTTTCTAGGCTTTAATATTCTAAATGTATTTATTCATGAAACCCTTTAGCAATAGTTGTGTTTACCTATGGCATTTTCAATTTTAACACAGACCTCTTAAAGTGATACTGTTATCCCTATTTTACATACAGTAGATGAGACTAATCTTCAGAATTGAGTGATTTCACCATGGTATACAACTAGGAAATGGCTGATAGAGGATTTAATCCAAGGTCTGTTTTAACGCCAAATACTTGACATCTGTTGTTCAGAGATTGATTAAACCCATCCCTTGTTAAGTCACAGTCTAGTCAATAAGAACAAAGACATGCATAACCACACAAAAAGTTCCAAATAATCCAAAGATGATCTATATAATGTCACAGTAATCTGCAGAACTTTTTGTGCAGCTGAAAGACATATATTTGAAATAGAAAGCTCTTGCATTATACATTCTTACAAGTCCTTTCTAAAGACCACAGAATTCTCCTGTATTTAAGAAGAAATTTGAAGGCTATCTTTGGTAGCTGCAAGAGAGAATTGTTTGCTTTCTTGTTAGAGGATTAAAGATGTAGTGAAATCTGCATATTTTTTTCAGTTTTTTTAAATAAAGTTTCTTGCTTCCAAAAAAAAAAAAGATGTAATGATTTAACAGGCAGACAATAATTAAGAAGCATGTTATTAGACATCTCTGAGATTGATAATAGCCTAGGAGGTAATATGGGAAGCTTTCAACTGATGGTAAATTCCATAGTATTCTTGGAGAGATGTAAAAGCTACTCAAGGAATTTGGTTTCAAGAATATTTAGAATCTCAACTTAGTGTTCCTTTTTATACCATTACTAGAGTTCCAGTGCACGAATTTGTGCATGGTTGGGGTCCAACAGGCCCGCCCTGATGGGGGGCCACTGGGCGGGGCCAGCTGTAGGGCCTAATGCTGGAAGCTATAGCTTTCCCCAGCTGGATCTAATTATACTTTAAGGATGGCCAAAAGAAAAACAACAACAGAACTGTTTTGCATTTCACGTGCTGTGAGATGAAGTTGTTTATGTGTTGTTTGCAAACACATAAGAAGATGGATGATGGCCCTTTAATGATTTTTGTGTTCTTCCCGGGGCTCTGCCCTCAGTTTCCTAATATGATCTTCATGTCTGTTTGTTTAAAAGTTTTTTTGTTTTTAAATGTGCCTGTTGCTCCTGGCAGCCTTCAGGTCCGCTTCACCGTCCCTTTTAAAGAGAGATTGAAAGCTCACCTAATCTGTAAGGCACTGCAATTTCACAAAATCCCCACCCAGCCTCTCTACATTCCTCAGCAAAGGGCCGCCATCCCGTTGATGCTTAGGTAGCCTTTTTTACTCACTTGGAAGATCCCCTCGGGCTGCAGGGCCATGGAGGGAGAGTTCCACACCTTGGCTGCAGTATTAGCAGAGTCCTCTGGAGACACTGGTTGGGGACAGAAGGGACTGATAATTATTTTCTGTGCTTTCATTAAATGTACATGCTCCAGGGAACCAGGCAGTGATTTAGGGGTTTGGGGAGCTGCTTGGGGGCAGGACCAGCAGGGCGAGGGGCCACGAGCAGTTTGCCGGCCTGACCCTCCCCCAATCAGCATGGGGGGGGGGGCTGCTCAGTGGCAGGGTCAGTCAGGGCGAGGGGCCGTGGTTGTTCCAGTCGTTCCACATTCGGTCGCTGGGCTTTTATTATATAGAATATATAAAGTCAATGATAGCGCTTTGCTATTTTGGACTTCAGACACTATATAAGGCACACATTCAGCAGCAATTTTTAAAAAACAGCATTTGCCTCCTGGAAATTCAGCTTTTCTTAGTTTCTCCTACATAAGTGCTGGTAATGCAGAAGTTCTCACAATTCTTCCGTTTTGTTTTGCACCCTTTATTAAAGATCCTCACAAACTTTTGTTTATGAAGGTTATATCTATTGATTCTAAGACATATAACATGTTTATTTATGAATTCACTTAAAATAAACAATATAAAATAAAAAGTAACAATAATAAACCCAGTACGTGTGAATCTCAGCAGCATTTTTTAATTTAAAAATAGTTACATTTTTCAAATAAAAATATTGAAAAGAGTGATTCTGTTTCAAGCTTTTTCAAATCTCTTTAGTTTGTAGCCTAATAGGGGCAATTCTGTTCTCCTTTCTGCTTCTGTACGCTTTTTAAGGCAATGCTTGCAGTAGGCTGAATTATAGCCCCCCAAAAAGTTAGAATATTAGGTTCTAATCTCGAATATATATACAGAAAGAGATAGAGAGAGAGAGAGAGAGAGAGAGAGAGAGAGAGAGAGAGAGAATCTTTGTAATGTGATTAGTGATCTTTTTATTTTTTATTGAATTTATTGGGGTAACATCGGTTAATAAAATGTTATAGGTTTCAGGTATACAATTCTATAATACATTATCTATATATTGTATTGTGTGTTCACACCTCAATTCAGGTCTCCTTCATTATCAATTATCTCCCCATATGCTGTTCTATCTTCCCTTCCCTCGCTTTCCCTCTAGATGTGAAATTATTTTGGACTACTTTGGTGAGCCCTAAATGTAATCACAAGTGTCCTTGAAAGAAAGCAGCCAATGGAGATTTGACAATCTTTACCAAACCAGTAATGTAACATGATATGGAAATTGATTCTTGCTAATTAACAAAGCTGATTCCCTGGCCTCCCAGAGAATCTGTAAGTTATTTAACATTATTTTAATATACGACAATTGTTTTTAGATCAGCTAGGATCATTTTTTATTGCTCACATTTAAGAACTCCAACAGACATAAATATTGGACTTCTTTGTACATAAATCAAATCCTTATTCCCTATTTACTTATAAACTAGGATTCTTAAAAACTAGAACTAACATCTTTGGTACCAGCTTCTACTTTGACATAATGCATGGCACATCATGAGTCAAAAATAAATGCCTGTTGACCATAGGATCTATAACTGATGATTTCACTGCAATATATAGAAGCAAGAAAATCAATGTTTTCTATTACTTTCACAATAATGTTCAAACACATTGAAAACCCTTTAAAGTCTAGCCTTTGATGATCTTATCAGCCTTATATCTGATCACTATAATCCCTAACACTTAAGCAACAATATAACTGAATTACTATCCTTTCTCTTAAAGCAAAATGCTATTTCTTACCTTAGTCTTTTAACAAATATTGATTACATGACTGCTGAAACAGCAAGCATTTTACTAGGTGCTGGAAAAACAAAAATCAATTAAGTCTTAAACTTCTACTTCTGTCTATAGTAAATCATTTTGTATAACCCATCCCTCTTGCTTAGAACACCTAGAAATTTTAAATAAAATATGAAACAAAACAAAAGAAAGCAATCTCTTTGAAGACATTGGGAAACTAACAAGGCAGTCAAGATTTGAATGACCAAGATCCTGGCAAGAGGAGGGTTTAGGTAAATAAACCGGACATTCTGTGCCTCCTATTCCCTTATGCATTTGCATTTATCAAGCTATGGCTGAGAGGCTGAGAAAAAATAAAGAGTTGAGCAGAGAATTTACATGGTAAAGGAGATAGGGAAACAGACAATTATAGTGTAAAACCCATTAAGATAAAGGAGAATAAATAAACACCCCATGCTTTCAGCTTTGACCCATAAAGGCAACACTCTAAGAAAATGGTAGACTATACCAGTTTTCAAATCAGCTAAATCTTAAATGGGTTAAGGCAATCTTTAATGGGTTCTCAACTTTCTGGCCCTTTAAATACAGTTCTTCATGTTGTGACCCAACCGTAAAATTATTTTCATTGCTATTTCATAACTGTAATTTTGCTACTTTTATGAATCATAATGTAAATATCTGATATGCAGGATGGTCTTAGGTGACACCTGTGAAAGGGTCGTTCGACTCCAAAGGGGTCGCGACCCACAGGTTGAGAACCGCTGGGTTAAGGTGATCTTCCTTTATACTAACTACCCCCTAATGGCAAAAGTAAATTCTCTATGAAGAAAGATAATACATACAGACTCTTAAATTATCTCTACTGCTTAAAATATTCAGTCTTCAATAAAATAATCAGGCATGCCAAAAAAAATTTGACTTAAGCAGAACCCCCGTTCCCCCCCCCACCCCCGCCCCACATAACAAAAAGACTCACAAGCAATCTAGACTTTGGAGTTAACAGAAAATATGATTCATATTTTAAGAGATGACAATATGGAAGGTTAACTAAGAAGAAAAAAGAAGGATCAAAAATACAGAAAAGACTATAAGGTACATATGGCATCTAAAGAATAGGCCACACACACAAATAATTGGATTCACAGGTGGAGAAAAAAAGTACATGGGGACAAAGGAATATTTGAGGGGATAATGTAGAGATTTTTCAAGACCTTTGTAATGTGCATATTTAGAAAGGAGTACAGGAATATGAACCTCAATCAAGATAAATTTTAAGCCCTAGCTGGTCTGGCTCAGTGGATAGAGTGTCAGCCTATGGACTGAAGTGTCCCAGGTTCGATTCCAGTCGGGGCACATGCTTGGGTTGTGGGCTTGAACCCCAGTAGGGTATGTGCAGGAGGCAGCCAATCAATGATTCTCACTTATCATTGATGTTTCTATCTTTCTTTCCCTCTCCCTTCCTCTCAGAAATCAATAAAGATATATTTTTTAAAAAGATAAATTTTGAGAATACTACATGGAGAGGTACCTGATAGTAACATTGCTGAAAATTATAATGAAGAGAATTTTTAAAATGTAGTTTGGGATGAAGTGGGAAGGGAGATATTCTATCATCCAAGGAGCATAAGCATGGAAATGGGTTTTTAAACAGAATAGAAGAAACCCAAAGTATAATAAAATTGACTTTTTAAAGGACAAAAATAAAATAACTGCCATTCTTTAATACTATACCCAACAAAATAACTTTCAAAACAAAAAGCTAAAAGAGGACTTAAAAACAAATAAAAAACTGAGATGAAATTAAGAGAAAACATCTAATATGGAGTTCTTCAGCAGATAAAATATTATTCCAGGTGGGAACATGTAAATGCAGGCAGGAAAGAATAACAAAGAGAACATACAAATGAATAGTGACTCCATAAAACAAGAATAATGACTTTTGAGGTTTTAAGATCTGCACAAAAGCAAGAACTAAAATGTATATGATTACAAAATACTGGATTTAAAGTATTTTAATTCCCTTGCATTGTACAGGATTTGGTAAAAGACTAATTTATATTGATTAAGAATCAGGAATGGCTTTGGTTGGTGTAGTTCAGTTGGTTGGAGCTTTGTCCTGTACATTGAAAGGTTAAGGGTTATATTCCTGGTCAGGGCACATACATAGGTTACAGGTTACCCAGGTCAGGGTGCATACCAGAGGTAGCCAATGGATGTTTCTCTCTCTCTCAAGCTCTCTCTTTTTCTCTCTTTCCCTCTCTAAAATCAATAACCGTCCTCCAATGAGGATTAAAAAAAAGAGAGAGAGAATCAGCAATATAAAATGAGAAAACAATATTTAATTGACAAGTAGAGTGGAAAATTAAAGAAATACTTAATCCCTCAAAACAATACTAGCAGAACCAAATAAAACAAATACTTAAAAGACAGTTGTTAAACCAAATATGTCAGTAAATATCAATGGGCTGAATAATTAATGAATAAACAAAGATTGTCAGACTGGATAAAAACAAAAATTAATTATATGCTGCTAGAAGGGACACTTTTTAAATATAATAATATACCATGGTTAAAAGGGCAGTTATAAAAAAAATCATGAAAACTCTAACCAGAAGAATCCTATCTAATAATAGACAAACATGATAATTCACCATACCTCTGACACACTTCCCATGGGCTAATCAAGGCGATATGCAAATTAACTGCCAACCAAGTTGGCGGCCAGCAGCCAGGCAGCTGAAGGGAACAGGAGGCTTGCTTGCTCCAGTGATGGAGGAAGCCAAGGTTCCCGCCTGCCACTGCTGGCCTCTGAGTTGCACTCTAAGAAACAATGTTGCAATTATAGAAGCTAAACAAACCCCAGAAACCTGCTTTCAGCCAGCCAGGGCTCAGAGCTGGAGATGCAATAGCGTTTCAATTATAGAAGCCAAACAAACCCAGATACCTGCTTTCAGCAGCCAAGGTCTCAGAGCTGGAGCCGGGCCTCAGAGCTAAAGCCGGCTCTCAGTTCCAGTGACAGCCATAGAAGGTAAATAAATCCCAGAATAAAAAAAAAAGAAAAAAGGAGCGGTTGGGAGCTTCAGTTGCCCACCAGCCTGAAAACGGCCCTCAGCCCCTCACTCAGACTGGCTAGGCACCCCAGTGGGGACCCCCACGCTGAAGGGTGTGTGACCAGCTGCAAACAGCCATCATCCCCTCATCAGGCTGGCCAGGCACCCCAGTGTGACCAGCTGCAAACAGCCATCATCCCCTCATCCAGGCTGGCCAGGCACCCCAGCGGGACCCCTACCCTGATCCGGGACACCCTTCAGGGCAAACCAGCCAGCCCCCACCCATGCACCAGGCCTCTACTGGGAATGACTGGTCACTATGACACACACTGACCACCAGGGGGCAGATGCTCAATGCAGGAGCTGCCCTCTGGTGGTCAGGGCGCTCTCACATGGGAGGAGCTCTGCTCAGCCACAAGCCTGGCTGATGGCTGCCAGTACAGCGTTGGTGGTGGTAGCCTCTCCTGCCTCCTCAGCAGCGCTAAGGATTTCTGACTGCAGTTTAGGCCTGCTCCCCGCTGGCAAGTGGACATCCCCCAAGGGCTGCCGGGCTGCCAGAGGGATGTCTGATTGTCATCTTAGGCCCAATCCCCTGGGGAGCGTGCCTAAGCCAGCAGGTGGTCATCCCCTGAGGGGTCCCAGACTGCAAGAGAGCACAGGCCGGGCTGAAGGACCCCCCCGCTCCCCCGAGTGCACAAATTTTTGTGGACTGGGCCTCTAGTCCTATATAATAAAGAGGTAATATGCAAATTAACCCCCATGCCTTCACAAGATGGCTGCTTACGACCAGGCCAGTTTGGGGGTCACTGAGGGACAACCAAACAACTGAACATGCAGGCTGCGTGGGGCAACCAGTCCAGCAGGGGAGTTAGTGTGGGATGACCAAACGACTGAACAGCAGGCTGAATGGGGTGACCAGGATGGCAGGGGGGCTGTGAGGGACGACCAAACAACTGACCAAGCAGGCTACGTGGGGTGACCAGTCCAGCAGGGGGGTTAGTGAAGGACGACCAAATGACTGAACAGAAGGCTGCATGGGGTGACCAGGCTGGCAGAGCGGCTGTGAGGGGCATCCAGGCTAGAAGGGGGGACAGTCGGTGACCAGGCCAGCAGGGGGAGCAGTTGTGGGAGACCAGGCCAGCAGCAGGGGGCAGTTAAGGGCAACCAGGCAGGCAGGCAGGTGAGCAATTAGGAGCCAGTGGGCCAGAATTGTGAGAGGGATGTCTAACGCCCGGTTTAGGCCCAGGATCAGGCCTAAACTGTCAGTCAGACATCCCCCGAGAGGTTCCATATTGGAGAGGGTGCGGGCTGGGCTGAGGGTATCCTCCCCCCCCACCTCCGTGCACAGATTTCATGCACTGGGCCTCTAGTTATAATATAAAATGTAAAAGTACTCTGCAAGAAGATATAGGTTTCACATTCTCTGGACAGCCAAGTCATATGTAAATTAACTGCAGGAGTTTTGGGGGAGGATACTCATGGGATGAGCATATGTAGGGAGAAGGAAGAAAGTAGCTATGGGAAATGGGCAAGATGAGACTAAATGTTAAAATAGTTAAAATGAATACTCAGGCAACTCCATGTGTGGAATGAAGCTGAAAAAGCCCTTCAGAGTTCTTGGATTTAGAGTAAGGTGGCTAAGTCTTTATAAACTTTTCATGAGCCAATCACTGAATATAGACTGCCATTGGGAAGGGAGCTTGACCTTGGGTGAGGTGGCTTGCTTTAGCAAAGGCTAAAAGTTGAGGATTGTCAACCATGAGCAGCTCTGGTATCTGGGAGAATAAATCCTTCAGTCCTGAAGGGGATCTAAGGAGCAAAGCACGGAGTGAACTACATACTATACTCATGCTTTGTGTGATTATGAATAGAGTAATAGAAAAATGGCACTTGTATGTGTTAATTCGTCCCAAACAATGCTAAATCACTTATGGCTGTAATTCTCACAAAAATCATATAAAGTATTCTTATCGCATTCTTATAGGTGAGAAAATTGTAAATCTGAAAGGTAAGGTAGGAAGAAGAGCCAGAAATCAAATCTAAGTCGACATGACTCCTAAGCTTTTGATCCTTCCACTGTATATGCTATCCCTAAACTAGTAAGGAAGTAAATTAACCTTAAGAGGATTTGATGACAAAATTATATATTTAAATGTTAGGTATAGAGCTTATTTTTTAGTTTATTTCCATCTATCTAATCCTACTGTGTTATTTCTGAAAAATAACACTTTAATTTTATAAATAGTTTTATTGTAGTCTGAGGGAAAGTGATTCTATGACTCAAAAGAACCCTAGAAACTATGTGCAAAAGCACTTTAGGACTCTTTGATACAGGTAGTCCCAAATGCAAGCTAGTATCAGATGTACTAAAAACATTATTTCACCTGTATAACAGAGATTTTCTTTATTCTCAAGAGATTTCAAACATGATTATTTCCAATGGCCAGCCAGACCATTCCATAGCTACACTCACCGAGTTGCCCAAGTATTTGGAATCAACATATAAAATGGAGAAGTCACTGTGTATTTTGACTTAACTTAAGGAGATTCTCACATTGATCCTCTGATATTCTATTTATACTGAGAAGCACAGCCATTTTGGGAGAGAAAAAAACCCCTAAAGTTTAATTAACTATAATATAAATTAATTTTCACCTTGATAATGAAAAGCAAAGAAGTCATGGCCAATTATGGCAGCTATTTCTAGTATTTTCTTATATGTTTAGGAATTCCCTTAAGAATGTTTGTGTGTGTGTGTGTGTGTGTGTGTGTGTGAGCCTTCATATGTGTTTAAATGCCATGTCAAAGCGATGTCACTCCGTAAGCGTCTATAAACAGGTAGAAATTACATTTGGAGCATTATGTTTTTTGTAAGGTCCCTTGATATGCTTTTCCCTGTTTTCTGGAAATGGAAGGGCTTTGGCTTTCATTGCCTTCCTTTGACAGAGATGCCACCAGGTATCTATACATCTTGAAGGTTAACACAAAATCAATTGGTGTGATTATGCAATTTAGCTGCATTTGTGGTGCTAATTTATCTACTGGCATCTGTAAAGGCCTTTATTATAAAAAATTCAAAGGCTCTGCAAAAAGCCAAATTAGATTTGGTAGCAACACAAAAAACATTATCAACAAGGGAAATCTCTAAATGCACCAGCAAACAAGGAAACATCAAGTGATGTCTGGAAAGACATAAAATGTAATATCAATTCATTAAATGCTGACTGTTGTTGTTTTAGTTGAGATCTGAGTAAAAGTGTATTGCTGGTGGATTTGCCAAGAATCTCTATTGGGAGGCAATGTACCTAACTGGGACCTGCAATTATTACCGAATTACAGATGCCAAAGTTCAATAATTGTTCAATGAAAAAGAGGGGATCAATTAAGAAAATTTTTCACTTTATATAAAAGTTCCCAAACAAATATGTATATAAATATGTAGTATACTATATAATAAAGAAGTAATAAGCAAATCGACACTCAAACCATAACACCATCACAAGATGGCTGCCCCACCCCTGATCAGCCTCTCCCACCCCAATTGAGGGTGGGGGCTAGCCAACCCCTCTACTCCCCCATGGCCCCTCACCGAGGCCGGCCACACTCCCATGCTTTCCCCGGGCTGGGGGTACCCCAGGTGCTGGGAGCCGGTCCATCCTTGCTGTTTCAAAGGACCTGGCATATATGGCATACTGTTAATATGTTTGCTCACCTTCTTGGCACTATGTGTTTTAACCAAGGTCTCTGAGAAAAGTTGTTTCCCCAGGTAGGGATTTTCCCCTGAAGTTAGGGAGGGAATAAAACCCCTCAACTAAGTGCCAGGCGGATAATTAATCACTTTAACTACGAACAATCATGCTTAAGCTACATAATCTTTACTCCCTGGAATGGAGATAAGAAACGCCCTAACCTTTGTAATAGAGATTGATAGGATTGAATCAACTGGTATAAATACAGATGTAACAAGACAGCAACAGACAGAACTTAGAATACAGAGCTTAGAACACAGAACTAAGAACACAGAACCTACTCAGAACCTAGAGACAGAAGAACTTCGCTGGAGAGAACATGGCAAAAGATCCTGGACTGAACCTGACTACAGAAATTGGCAAAAGATCCTGGACAGAAACTGGTGACTGAACCTGGCTGGAGAACCTGGACAGAACCTGGCTGGAGAACCTAGCAAGAGAACATGGACACAGAACCTGGCTGGAGATCCTAACCAGAACCTCTCTGGAGATCCAGACCAGAACTTGGCTGGAGATCCTGGCTAGAGATCCTGGCGAGGCTGCTGATCAACTGAACGCTGTCTCCGTGTCATTCTTCCTTCTTCGCCGACTCCGTCCACACCTTTGGGGACCCCTGGACCTGCTGGGGTTGGACTCCGGCATCTGGCGCCCGAAAAGGGACCCCTAGGTAAGCCCCACTCTCGGGATGGATAGGACTCCACCGTAGGTAGAGGGTGGATAGTCTTCGCCGACTCCGTCCACACCTTTGGGAATCCCTGGAACAGGATTCCCCTAGGTAAGCCCCCCCCTTGAAAATCCCCACACTCGGGACGGATAGGACTCCACCAGGGTGCTACAGACCCCCCTATAGAGGATAAGTAGGGTAAGAAGGTGGATAGTACAGAACTTAGATTGAGAAGATGTGCCATACTGAGTCCAAAGAAAGAAGACTCTGTATTGATCTTTAGATTAAAAAGATGTGCCATACTGAGTCTGAAGAAATAAGACTCTGTATTGATCTTTTAACACATATGCTTGCTAGAAGAGGAATTAAGGTTACTCCCAGTCAGATGGAACGTTTTATACAAGAAATACGTCCATGCTTTTCTGAGGAAGGAAAGGTGCCGGAAAGGTAAATGTAGAGGCATGGGAGAAGGTAGGCCCAAGGAGCCTTATCCTTAACCCCACTACAGCCTTTCCACCCCGGGAAAGTGCAGGATTGGCAAGCTCTCCCTGGGGTGATAGATCAGGACTCAGGTAATAGCGGAAAGCACCAATCCTACTCTTAAAATGGATATAAGAGAGCATTTGGGGTTTTTCTTTTTAATGCCCGCTTTTAAAAAATAAAAAAGGGGGAATTTGTCGGGAGCCGGTCCATGCTTGCTGTTTCAAGGGACCTGGCATATATGGCATACTGTTCTTAATATGTTTGCTCACCTTCTTGGCACTATGTGTTTTAACCAAGGTCTCTGAGAAAGGTTGTTTCCCCAGGTAGGGATTGTCCCCTGAAGTTAGGGAGGGAATAAAATTCCTTAACTAGTGCCAGGTGGGTAATTAATCACTTTAACTATGAACAATCATGCTTAAGCTACATAATCTTTACTCCCTGGAATGAAGATAAGAAACGCCCTAACCTTTGTAATAGAGATTGATAGGATTGAATCAACTGGTATAAATACAGATGTAATAAGACAGCTAGAGACAGAACTTAGAATACGGAACCAAGAGAGACGGAACCTAGGCACAGAACCTACACAGAACGTTCTCTAGAGACAGAAGAACTTCGCTGGAGAGAACATGGCAAAAGTTCCTGGACAGAAACTGGCCTCAGAACCTAGAGACAGAACCTAGCGAGAGAACATGGCAAAAGATCCTGGACTGAACCTGACTACAGAAATTGGCAAGAGAACCTGACTAGAACCTGGTGACTGAACCTGGCTGGAGAACCTGGACAGAACCTGGCTGGAGAACCTAGCAAGAGAAGATGGACACAGAACCTGGCTGGAGATCCTAACCAGAACTTCGCTGGAGATCCAGACCAGAACTTGGCTGGAGATCCTGGCTAGAGATCCTGGCTAGGCTGCTGATCAACTGAACACTGTCTCCACGTCATTCCTTCTTCGCCGACTCCGTCTACGCCTTTGGGGACCCCTGGACCTGCTGGGGCAGGACCCCAGCACCCAGGCAGGCTTCAGGCTCGGTGTTGGTTAGAGGCAAAGGTCCTGGCTGTCCCTGGCCTAGAGAGTTCAGGAAACCTCAGCAGTGACCAAAGACCAAGACCAAGTGGAAAAGTCCCTGCCGGCGCTTATGGCTCAAAGTTCCAGGAGGAGGCAGAGCATCTTAAACCTGCAACCCTGGCATCTGCACACCAAGCCTTGGGGTACACCACGCCAGTGGTGCCTGTGGGTGAAAGGGGGAGAGCAGGGAGTTGGTGTGTGGAGCTGGGAGGGGCCTAGAGTCTTCGGGAGCAGCCCGCCTGCTGAGGTTGCTGTGACCCGCATGCTCGGGCTTGGTCAAAGCCCCTGGCCAGCTCTGCCACTTGCCTTCCAGGTGCGGCTAGCCCTGAGCCGGCTGGCGTTGTGCTCAGAGAAGCAGCTGACACTGGGCTCAGTTAAATAAGAGACATCAGAGAGAGAAACCAAGATGGTGGCATAGGTAAACACCGGAGTTTGCTGCCTCGAACAACCACTTCAAAAATACAACTAAAAGACGGAACAGACATCATCCAGAACCACAGGAAGGCTGGCTGAGTGGAAATTCTACAACTAGGAGGAAAGAGAAAAACATATCGAGACTCAGAGGAGGCGCAGTGCTGAAGTAAAATACTAAGGTGTGGAGGTGCATGCGGAGCAGGCTGGCGGCTGAGGGCGCGGTTGTCGTTTTCAATTGGGAGGGAGTCTCAGGCTCTGAGCTCCAGTTCCAGGCGAGTCTCTAGGGACCCAGACTCATACGAGAGAAGTGGGACTGTCTGGTATCGCTCAGAACCCTAGGGCAGCTTTCTCTCCCTGGGGCTTGCAGTGATTACTGGGACACTGAGAAGCAGAGCCTCTGAGGGCAAGACTGAGAGCAGCCATAATTGCTAACCCTGCCCTGTTGATCTCCTGGGACCCACCCTGCCCAAGCCCTGCAGGGAGGCTTTTGCTGGATAGCCTCAGGCAAAGGCTAGATTAGCACCTCCCTAGAGATCCAGGAGCCAGGAAGCCCAGAGGTCAGAGTGGGACCATCCAGTTTGCAGCTCCATGGAACCATAAAAGACACACTCAGGGGGCAGACTCAGTGAGCACCAAAGCCCCATCGAAGCAAGTCTAGCCCCAGAGGGGTGTCTCCAGCACAGAAGTTCTCCCACTGCAGACACAGCTGATTGTCACAGCCAATTGGCCTGTAGGTCAATTCCTCACAGTGATAACTACAACAATCAAGGCTTAACTACAACAAGACTGTGGACAAAGCCCACAAGGGGGTGCACTAAGAGTGTCCACCTCAGGTAATTGGGACACTTAGCACAGAAAGGCACTCTATCGACACAGCGAAGCATAAAAAATGCCAAGACAAAGAAACAGGACACAAACAACAGATTTGGAGGAAAGCAAACTGTTGGATATAGAGTTCAAAACCACACTTTTAAGGTCTTTAAAGAACTGTCTAGAAGCCGCCGATAAATTTAATAAGGCCCTCGAAAAGACTGCTGAGACCGCCTATAAATGTAGTGAGATCTTCAAGAAGACTGGTGAGACCGCCGATAAATGTAGTGAGATCCTCAAGAAATCTAATGAGACCCTCGATGTTGTGATAAAGAACCAACTAGAAATTAAGCATACACTGACTGAAATAAAGAATATTATACAGACACCCAACAGCAGACCAGAGGGTCGCAAGAATCAAGTCAAAGATTTGAAATACGAAGAAGCAAAAAAACACCCAACCGGAAAAGCAAAATGAAAAAAGAATCAAAAAATATGAAGATAGTGTAAGGAGCCTCTGGGACAGCTTCAAGCGTACCAACATCCGAATTATAGGGTGCCAGAAGAAGAGAGAGAGCAAGATATTGAAAACCTATTTGAAGAAATAATGACAGAAAACTTCCCCTACCTGGTGAAAGAAATAGACTTCCAAGTCCAGGAAATGCAGAGAACCCCAAACAAAAGGAATCCAAAGAGTACCACACCAAGACACATCATAATTAAAATGCCAAGAGCAAAAGACAAAGAGAGAATCCTAAAAGCAGCAAGAGAAAGAAAATCAGTTACCTACAAGGGAGTACCCATACGACTGTCAGCTGAATTCTTAACAGAAACTTTGCAGGTCAGAAGGGAGTGGCAAGAAATATTCAAAGTGATGAATACCAAGAACCTGCAACCAAGATTACTTTATCTAGCAAAGCTATCATTCAGAATTGAAGGTCAGATAAAGAGCTTCACAGATAAGAAAAAGCTAAAGGAGTTCATCACCACCAAACCAGTATTATATGAAATGCTGAAAGGTATCCTTTAAGAAGAAAGAGGAAGAAGAAGAAAAAGGTAAAGATACAAATTATGAACAACAAATACACATCTATCAACAAGTGAATCTAAATGTCAAGTGAATAAATAATCTGATGAACAGTATGAACTGGTGATTGTAATAGAATCAGGGACATAGAAAGGGAATGGACTGACTATTCTTGCGGGGGAAAAGGGGTCTGGGAGTGAGGGAAGAGATTGGGCAATAATCGTGCACCTATGGATGATGACAGTGGGTGTTGAGTGAGGGCGGAGGGTAGGGTGGGAACTGGGTAGAGGGGAGTTATGGTGGGAAAAAAAGAGTAACTAATGTAATAATCTGAACAATAAAGATTTAATTGGAAAAAAATACAAAAAAAAAAAAAGACATCAAAGACTCGAGAGTAAATATTCTCCCAGCTCCTTCCTAAGCCCCGAGAGAGGAGGGCTGGGGATGGGGGTAAAGGAAAACGGCTGCTGCTTTGCATTTTATAATGAAAGACTCCTGCTATGTAGAGAGGAGAGCTGATTCATTTTCAGCAACTCCTGGCGTGTTCCCTGCCCCAGCCCTAAGCCTGACAGCACCTAGCAAAGGCGTGTCCGCACAGCCATGTTGGCCTGGCTTCTGGAACGTTGGGAAGAAGTTTGAGCTGCATTGATTAAAAAAAAAGTAAAGATTGAAAAACACCTCTTTGTACTCAAATGGCACTATAAAATGCAGATTAGAGCATCTGATTTTGTCTTCTGTGTTGATTTTGAGGCAGAGTGCAAATAGGTTCATGGGAAAAGCAGAAAAAAACAAAGGGAAAGGGAGAGGATTCTGCCATCCACAGCACTGAACGCTGGCCTGGTCTTGGTGTCGCCCAATGAGGGTAGGGCTGGCCGGATACTTCTATTATAGCAATTATTTCCTCTAATTCCCTTTTAATGTGTACAAATTTCTAGTTTATAATAATAAAAGTGTAATATGCTTATTAGACCGAACTTCCTTCCAGACAAAGCCAGGGCTGTGAGGGAAGCCTGGGTCCTGGGTGCCTGCCTGTGGCCGGAGGAAGCCAGCCTGGGTCCCAGGTGCCTGTGGGCAGCTGGAGAGAAGCAAGCCGGGGTCCTGGTGCCAAAGGGAAGCCGGCAGCAGGGGGAAGGAAGGCCTACTCTTGCACAAATTATGTTGGGCCTCTAGTAAATATATATATACATATATATATATTATATATATATACACATACATATACACATACATACATATGTGTGTATATATGTAAGTATGTATGTATTTAAAACTGTGGAATGCTGTGAGCAGCAATGAAAAGAAACAACTAAAATTATTTGATCAAAAAGCAATGATGTTCAAAATTTACACAAAAAGCTACTCACATATTAGAGATGTTTTAATTTGGGCCACTGATGCCAATGATAGAGACACTTAATGAAGAAAGGGTAGAAAAACTTTTGAAAAGGCTTAAATAAAATTATTTATTTTATTTGAATCTCATTAATTCTGTCAGATATAGTTACAGTTATAACTTCTGTCTCCTGAAGGTCTTGGTGAAATGCTAAATTTGACAAGAAATTTAAAGGTTATTTGAAATGACATCCTCATTTTAAAAAGAGATCCAAAAAGTTTAGTGGTTGCTCCAGTTGTGATGAAATTAAAATCGATCAGTCTGTTGGTCAGTGTTCTTTCCTCAGCTGTCTTTGTTTCAATTGCATTTAGCAATAGAAAAATCTTCCCCCTTTTTGGTAATTTTTAGATAAAGAAATTTATATACTGAATATTAATCTTTATTTAAAGGTCAGTGGAATATTTAAAGTCTTAGAATTATACCTACTGTAACACTTTCAGAAAGTTCACAGATCCAACTCACTAAGCAAATAGAAAGAACAGGCTTTTGGATGGGCTTTCAAATAGAACACAGCTCATTCTTCAAATAGCTAGAAGAGTCAATATATTGAAAAATTACTAATTAAGAAGTGCTGGTCTTTGGCCTTTAAATAAAACATGATAGTAGCTTAAGTTTCAAATCTTAGAACTATGTTTCTAATGCTTTCATACACGTGAGGAGAGCTATTTCTAAAGGTTTTTTATTTTATTTTATTTTATTGTTTAAAGTATTACAAATAGCAGTACATATGTCTCCTTTTGGTTTTAAGACAAGTTGACAATATTCTTTATAGATGAAATCTAGTAATTTATGTTAAATTTATTTCGAGACAAATCAATAACCTTTTGGTAAAAGAATTACCAGCAGAGGGGATTGCCTAAAATGATATGGTTGGGTGTTTAGTGAATGGCAAATGAGTAAACTGACCTATGGCAATAATCTAAGTGCTGCTGCAGTCTTTGCCCTGCAGTTATTTTTGTACTAGTGGCCTGGTACAGAGATTCATGAACATTGAAAGGAAATTAATTAGAAGAAATATTTTAATATCACTATTTGCCCTTTCTCATAATATAAGTGTCATAGATGAAAGAAAATTAGCAAAATTTATATGAAAATAATATATAAATTGATTAATAAACAATAACAATATGATATAACAACAACAAAGACATGATTTAAAAACAACCAAAACATGATATAAAAACAACATTGATAAAAACAATGACTGATAAATTGATTAAACTTATTCTAATATATCCCTGTATACCACATTAGGAGTAAAAATGCTTTCAGAGTGCTTGACTAATTTCCATTGTGATGAAATGTTTACAACTTTAACTTTAATAACACTTGCTCTTTGAACTCAAGAGAAAGCAACATATAACTGACCATGTCTGAAAATGGATTCAGATAGGAATATTCCTACTCTGTCTAGAGTTTGTCCTTCTGATTTATTAATAGTCATCGCAATGCTGGCATCATGGGAAACTGCCTTCGAATTAATTTAAGTGGGAGGCCAGTGTCAGATGGGGACAAATCAATTCTTGGAATCAAAACAACCTCTCCTGCAGATCCTGTTAGTGCTTCAGCTTCGATTATGTTAGGTCGCAATCTTTTGATAATAAACCCAGTACCAACCATTATAAAGACCCCATTTACTATTAAGATTTCTCAGTAGCATGATGATTGCACCTACTTTCAATTTTAACTTAGGACACGGCATTCCCAAAGGAGTAATACTATTAAGAAATTCAATGGGGAAATTTTCCTTTTCAGCATCACCCATTGAATTGATGGAATCATCACTCAAATAGGTGTGAAAATCTCCTTCAAGTGTATCCAAAATTTTTTCATTTAATTTATGAATGTGCTCATTTTTAGGACAAAGAATCGCATGTTTAGATATATTTTTAATATTATCTATAGATATACTGTTTCCAAAGGTAGCTTCAATAATAGATCCATTACAAATCATTTCACGGGGGATTTCAATAATATCTATTCTGAGAGCTTTATAACTATCGTGCTTGTGCAAGTCAATATTTATTTTTAAATTGCCAGTGTGCATTATATGTACTGGCCGGTTGGTTGGTTGGCCAGTCGGAAGGACATAAGGTCACTTAGCCTTTTATATATATAGATTGTATGTAACAAGCATATAATAAGATTGAAATCAAGGATCCAGGGGACATCATCAAAATGAAATTCAGAGTATCATCATCCTCTTCCTTTTCCTAACAATGTGGTGTATGATTTGTAATTGTCTCATAGCTCGTTTCAAATTAGATACTGAATAAAAGATTAAAATATTTTAGTTCACAAATTGGGAGACAGTCATATATTCATATTCTAGATGGTATCTCACTGATTCAATGTGATTTTATCTGACAACCTTACATATCTAAAGTGAAATTGACTATAGAGGAAGGAAAAACTTGTTACTTCAGCCTCATGAAATCAAGGACCACTGTATAGAGGAAATGAACCTGACCAAGAAGTTGAAGTAAGATTTATATATTCAGAGAAAACAAAGGTGTCATAGGTCATAAATTATCTGTAGTACAATCACCCAAAGCCAGCTGACAGAAAATGGTCACCTGACACCAGTGTCCTCAACCATTTTTTATCCTGATGATATGTCTGACCAGGACAGCTAATTACATTTCACCTATATTTAATCATATTTTAATGCATAAATACCTGTTCAGGTAATCTTTAGGGCCTTTTGTACAAACTGACTTGAAAATAAGTTAAATGTTTTTAATATTTATCAAATTATTTGGCTACTTTAAGAATGAGATGATTTTTGTGTACTTGGATGAAAGTTACTTTTAATAACACTAAGAATGTGCAATTTATATGATATTAGAGTAAAAAATTTAATTTGTTAAAATTTACTTGTTATTTAATGACTTCTAATGAATTATTTTTTAAAACCTGTCATTTAAAAGGTAGACTTTAAAAACATTAGTCATTTGTCAAATGGATCATTAGAATGATTTAAGTAAAATTTGCATTTACTTAAATAATTAAAATTTAATTAAACTTAAATATATTTTTGGCTTTTACATATATGTAAAAATACTCAGACAGTTGGATTTTGGATCAGCTGATCATTTTTTTCAAGTGATTATAGGTGAACTATTTTGAACCAGTGAAGTCATTATACTGAAAGATTTTAACTGAAGAAAGCATAGAACATTATCAAAGTAGAGAGAACATCAGTAAAGAGATTACACAGTGCTTCGAGGGATTAAGGATAATAGAGTAGGGTCATATAATGGAACCAGAGGCCTGGTGCACAAAATTCATGCATGGGTAGGGTCCCGGGCCTGGCCGGCAATCAGGGCCAATCAGGTTCCCCGCCTCCCAGCATCCCTGTCTCCTCCTTCCCTCACTTTCTCAGTGCCCCATGGCCGGGCACCGTTGGTCACCTGCCGTGTTCCACGCCACCCCCTGGTGGTCAGCACACGTCATAGTGAACAATCAAACTCCCAGTCTCCTGGTTGAACTCCTGAGGGAACAATTTGCATATTAGTCTTTTATTATATAGGATAATTGACTGGAGGTAGAAGGAAGGTTTTAGCTTTTGTTTGGGTATAGTAAATAACATAGCCTTATTTTTATTTTAAGAAGATTTGTAAGCATCATGTTGGCTAGGTTGAAATGAGGAGAAATTAGAATTAATTCTAATTACTTGAATGTCTAATTAGAGTAGGACAATAAATCAAAAAACGATTTAATTAATGTTGTTGGGAGGCAATAGTTTCCTGAATCAGATCAGGGCAAAGAGAGTAAGTTATGGTAGTGGGAAACCTATGCTGATATGATTGTAATTTGTTGAAAAGTCGCAAGAAGTGTGATAGGCAGCATTATTCTGCCATTATTTGAAAAAAAGAGAGGATCAATTATTAACTGAGCAGAGGAATTAGGTGAAGAAAATTGATACATACAAGTAAGTAGTATTAACATATTTATCATGGACCAACTAAATTCAAAACATAAAATGTGTGTTATCATGTTCTTTGACATTTTTATATGTAGTTTGATTCTAAATCATCTTTTAATTTCCTACTGCCTCAATTTAATTCATAATATAGCATAACAATGGCACTTTGGTGTTATTCAAAGTGCTACCCATTCTTGGAAGCCTGCATGATCCTTTGGCTTATTAAAAGCAACCACCTTCATAGTTTCGTTAAATTTTTATCTAAAAATATCTTCTTAATGTGCAGCCCCTCCTCTTGTGGATATTCCAGATTCTATTACTCTGCATGTTGCATCTAGAATTAGATCAGAATTCAGAAATACTATAAATGTGATCTGAGTCTCCAGGAAGAAGTCATAGGGCAGTGGTTCTCAACCTTGGCTGCACATTAGAATCACCAGGAATCTTTTTAAAATCTTGATATCTGGGCCTCATCCTCCGGAAATTCTGTTTCTTTGTTACTAATGTTGTGGCCCCACAACCATAACAAAGAAACAGAATTTCTGGAGGATGAGGCCCAGAAATCAGGATTTTAAAAAGATTCCCAGGTGATTCTGATGTGCAGCCCAGGTTGAGAACCACTGTCATAGAGGCTCACGTGACACAGCTGCCAAGAATGAGCAATTCTGTGTCTAGTCTTTATTCAGTCATTAAACTTGAAGTACAATCATGTTTTCTTTAGTGCTCCTTAACTTCAGTTGTTGTTTGGTCAGTATGTGCAAGCAGTTAAGTCAGAGTAAAATATTCCAATTTAAGCTAATAGTCTTCACATTTTGCCAACATTTTAAATATATATTTTCTTTTTAATTTATATAAGAGCATATGTTACCATATCACATTTTTATGTTTGTATAACTGCATTTCAATATAATTTTGTTGGTAGCTAAATCTATACTATTTTATGTATTTTAAATTATTATCTGAGGATAGTTTTATAGACTTCAAGTGGCTGCAACTGATATTGTGTGTGGTTGAAGTAAGCAAAACCTGACGAAGTGCAATATGAATGACAGACACGTTTTACTGAAAATGTGCTAGACTCCTGAGGACTCTTGTAAAATAGATCAAAGGACCAGAAGGCAAGCACATTTTAGCAGTCTTATTAGGACTTTAGCAAAGATTATGTGTGATTGAATGGAGAGAACACTAGTCTATAAGTCTTAATTTGGTCTTAACTCTGAGATCTTGAGCAACTCAAACTTTTAGGCATCTTTTCTGCTGAAAAATGTTGAATGTCTATTTGAAAATTCCATCATTGCTGTAAGTATGATTACATATCTATTTTTTTAGTTTAACATTGAGCTAAGTGGAAATGAGAGGTTTATAAAGTGAGAAGTAAGGGTAGATTCAAATCACAAGAATGCATTAACTAAGAGACAGGGTCACCAAAGAGAATGACTCAATAGAGATCTGAGTCTCTAGGAAGAAGTCATAAGAGAAATACTGTGTAATATTATTAAGTCTTTAAAAAGAATGAAATATTGCCATCTACCACAGGACCTAGAGGGTATTATACTAAGTGAAATAAATCAGACAGAGAAAGACAAATACATATGATTTCATTTAAGTCTGGAATCTCAAATACAAAATAAATCACCCAGAAATGAAATCATAGATTCAAAACATATTTTGATGGTTGCCAGATAGGGAGGTTGTTGGAAGACTGGGTAAAAAGGGAGGAGATGTTAATATATACAAATTGTTAGTTATAAAAAAGAGTAACAGGGATGGAATATAAGGAATCTTACATAATAATAGACAAAGATATAAATTAACCATCCATCTGCTACGCTCACCAGCCAATCAGGAGAGTATGCAAATTAACCCAACCAAGATGGCGGTTAATGTGCATACATAGGGGCAAGGCGGCGGAGTGAAGACTGAAGGCTGTCTGGAGCCACGAAGACTGAAGGCTCTGTCCAGAGCAAAGGCCTGGGTCCCGGGTGCCGGAGGAAAACAGGTGCTGTCAGCCAGGGGAAGGGAAGGCCTATTGCACGAATCTCTTCATGCAACAGGCCTCTAGTATAATTAATAGCATTATAATAACTATGAATGGTGTCGGATGGGTACTAGACTTATCGAAGTGATTACTTTGTGAGTTATATTAATGTCTAGTCACTATGTTGTACACCTAAAACTAATGTAATATTGTATGTCAACTGTAATTGAAACAATTAATAAAATGCATTGGGAGAGAACTGATACATATTTAGCAATTCTGTTTTTCTCCCTTGGTATTAATTTATATTATAATAGAAATATTATACTTTTATTATATTTCTCTGTATACCCGAGGCTTATAGATTTTTATGCTAATTTTTTAAATGTATTAAGCTGTTCTCTCTGGATTGCTAAACTTTAGTCAACATATTTGAGAAAAGTTAATTGGCCTATATCTTCGAAAGCATTAGCTGAAGTTTCTAAATTATACTTGTGATAAGACTGCATGATTTAGTTATTATGTCTGCACATGGGTATGCTATTTCTAAGATAGTAATAGTTCTTTTATTTGTTTCAGAAATTAAAGCAAAGTATTTCTTAAGGCATTCTATAACTGGCATTAATTTTTCTACCTCAAAATATTATCTTAAAATTTAAAAATGTTAATTAGCCATATATACTTCGAGGTCTTGTAATGTTCAGTAATAGCTGTTCTGTGGCTCAATATTGGTTCAATTTTTCACCCTTTGTCTAGAATTTCTATGAAACTTTACTTTTGGGTTGTCATATGTCTTTCTTGAGAATGCTATCTGGTGTAAATCCTGCATGAATGTTTTAAATTTTACTTGCGCAAATACGATTATCATATCATGAATCTCTGATATAACCATGAAAATGGTACATACCTCTTATCAAATATCTCTTGGAGAGGGCAGAAATCAAGGTCCCAAGATAGTGCTATGAATAGTTCATAAGAATCCTGCAAAGCTAATGGAAGATGAGAGAACATATGTGAGCCATCAGACCAATAAAGCTGCAAATTGTCAGACATTTGGGTGAGGTCTCCCTAGACTAGTGGTTCTCTACCTTCCTAATGCCACGACCCTTTAATACAGTTCCTCATGTTGTGGTGACACCCAATTTCATTGTTACAAATTGAACATAATTAAAGCATAGTGATTAATCACAAAAACAATATGTAATTATATATGTGTTTTCTGATGGTTTTAGGCTACCCCTGTGAAAGGGTCGTTCGACCCCCGAAGGGGTCACGACCCACAGGTTGAGAACCGCTGCCCTAGACCATCCAGCCATAGAGAAGCCAGCAGAGACAAAAAGAACTACCCAGACAATGAAGAAAATTGTGAAAATAATAAATGTTTACTCCTTTAGGCCACTAAGTACTTTCAGAATTGTTTATTATGCAACAAAAGCTAAGTGGGATCAAATAGGAGTTTGGGGGTGTTAATTTTTTTGGTGGTATTGAAATTTCATTTTGCTTAATTTTCAAACAGGCTTGAGGGCCAATGAATAGAAATTACTCTGGAAGACATGTCTATGTTCCAGGAAAGAGAATTATAATAACCAAATAAATAGTGTTTCTATAAGAAATTTCAATGTGAGAGGAACTAGTGTAATAAAAGGAAAGAGGAAGAAATTGTTCTGTTAGGATTTGGTGTTGGGAAACCAAGGTTAGGATTGTTCGTTAGTTTTTCATTTTCTAGTGAAGCAGATTGTAAGGTCATCCACTGAACCTGAATGAGTGACTCAGTGTTTTGAGAAGAGTAGAGAAATATTTAAATATGGCTGTGGAAATGAGGGCAGAGCTGACCAGAAAGATATATTAGAAATGACAGGATAATGAGAACCATTTTGGAAATTTGTAGGGCAATATTGTAAACATGGGTGGGAGTTGAGGCCGAATTTTCCCCAAAAGGGAAATGCAGGTAAATGGAAGGCAGTCAGGTCTATGGCCTGCATTAATAAAAAACATTTTGAATTATTTCTATCCTATAAAAGATCATGATCTGAGTTTTACATTCTGTCTCATTTTTCTGAACTTTGCATCTAGCATAATGTTTTCATAAGCCATGAAAAATATTAATAATTATTTTATACATCTTTGTAATCATACACAGTTGGACTATATAGAATAATCCAAAGAACATGCATAACTAATATAATGATTAAAATGTTGATGTAAGAAATGTCCAAACCTGTAAAAAAAATGACAGTATTCTTTGGAAATTTAAAACAATAGTATAGCTGTAAATGCTTTAATTTTGTGATTCTTATTGAATAAATAAGAATAAATGCAATGTATTAGTCATTAATAAAATATATACTATGCCTTATACTCTCAGAAGATGTAACACATATCTTTGAGGTTTAAGATTCACTCTCACGTTGCCATGGATAAAAAGCCTGTTAATACACTGTTCTCTTATTTAGTACTCCTAGAATCAAAGCCCCAAAGAATTTTTTTTTCCATTTTTATCAATGATCATTTATCTACATCTAGATAGAACAAAAAATTAATAATCCTGTCAAAATTCTAAATTTTCAGTGATTTCTCCCTAAAGCTTTGATGTGGGCTCTTTGTGGGAATTTGTGGTGCTTCTGGTTGATCTTGGGTTTGGATTAATACGAGAGAGATGGACAGTCTATATAATAAAAGCCTAAGCAACTGTCACATCTGAAACAACCAGACAACCGAACAGGCTGAGTGGGCAAACAGGCTGGCAGGGGGGTTAGTGAGGGACAACCAACGACTGAACACCAGACTGTGTGGGGCAACCAGGCTGGTAGGCGAGGGCAGTTTGGGGCCATGAAGCTGGCAGGGGAGGGCAGTTGGGGGCCATGAGGCCGGCCAGGGAGGGCTGTTCAGGGTGATGAGGTTGACCAGGGAGGGCCGTTGGGGGCCATGAGGCCAGCTGGGGAGGGCAGTGGGGGCCATGAGGCCTGCAGGGGAGGGCTGTTTGGGGTCATTAGGCTGGCAAGGGGAGCAGTTGGGGGCAAGCAGGCCTGCAGGCAGAGGGGTTAGGGGCAATCAGTCAGGCAGGCAGGTGAGCGGTTAGGAGCCAGCAGTCCCAGATTGTGAGAGGGATGTCTGACTGCCCGAACCCTGTGGGATCGGGCCTAAACTGGCAGTCAGACATCCACTGAGGGGTCCCAGATTGGAGAGGGTGCAGGCCGGGCTGAGGGACACGCCCCCGCCCCCGCGCCCCGCCGTGCACAAATATCGTGCACTGGGCCACTAGTTATGAATAATAATAACAATGGAAACTATGGCTTAAGAAACTAGATATTCTAGATACCACTATTTATAAATACACATAAACACACCACATGCATAAACACATATTCTTTAATTCTCACAACTTAACACTGTTTTACACATAAATATATGGAGGAACAGAGAGGGTTAGTAACTAGTCTGAGGTCACACAACTAACAAGTGGTCATGGTTCAATTCCTGGTTAGGGCACATGTTCCTTTTGCAGGCTCAATCCCCAGTGTGGAGTGTGCAGGAGGCAGCTGATCAATGATTTTCTCTCACCATTGATGTTTCTGTCTCCCTCTCCCTCTCCCTTCCTCTCTAGAAAGCAATAAAAATATTTTTAAATAATAATAATTACAGTTGTTTAAATCTGCAATAACAAAAGCCCAAGCAACGTATATATATATATTTAAACATGCACATTTCTAAAGGTGTTGAAAGCCTATAAAAAATAATCACAAAGCTCTGGTTTGTGAAAAAGGTTGTAATACTTAGGCAATGCTTCCTGAAAAGGAAGAAATGCTATAACCAATAAAACTGTTTCTCTGATAACACTCATAATTTCTGATTGTCATTCAGACAAATTTAATTGACAATCTAACAATAGGAAAAGTTTATGGGCCTCAAAATATTGTCAGCTGAACTAATGTAAATATTTAAGATATTATAATGTCAATATGCAGAATGAGATAAGAAGAATCTATTTATTTTCTTTTCTATAAGTAAAATTGAAAAAGAGTTGGAAGAACATGTAAAGAGTTAAGTTAGTTTCAGCATTGGATAGTTATATATAAATAGCCAGGGACTAATTTAAAAATCTTTCTCTATTTAAATGAAGAACAAAGTTTAAGTTCAAGTTATGAATAGTCAGTGAAAAAAATTAAAAAGTTACATGAACATTAAATATATAATACAGAAGCTCTTTTAGCATGGAACATTTGTTGAAGTGGGCTTGAATCTACCTAATAAAGTGTAACTAAAATGTAAAATAAACACAGAACCTGCCTTCTTACTTGAAACTTTTGGAATAAAATATTTATATTCAGGTATCAGCTGAATTTAATGGTACCTCAAATTAGTTACACTACAATTCCCTGAAGACTTTTATTCTCTGTTGTTATATTTCATTATCATTGATTTCAGAAGACTGATGGGTGTAGCAATGAAGAACAGTCACCTGTCTCTGGAAGCAGCCTGCTTTGGGAGTTTCTGTTTAGGGAGAGGGCCATGGACATGCGCTAATGGCTTTGTCATTCTGCTCCACGCAGTTCTCTGCTTTGCTAGTGAAAAGTGGCTCCACATCATTTAACCACTCCATCAGCAAAGAAATCCTTGTCCCGGATGTCCCAACACTAACCACTTTGCAGCAGTAAGGAAAAGTTGAGCAGGAGAAAGTACATGGTGTCTTTATACTATTATTATCTATGTTTTCTAATGGGATAAACTATGAAAGAAGAGCTCTCTCATATGTTAGTGCCTAGCAATCTCAGCTATGTTTGGTTCAGAAACTTTTATCCAGAACTTTGAGAAAAAGGTTAGGCAAGGTTTTACTGTTACTTTGAAATTTGGCATGTAATCACTATCTATTTATTATGCATGATTCTGCTAATGAGCAGTCTCTCTACTAGCAAATGAGTAATTGCTTCTTCCTTTAACTTTTTTTTTTTGCTTCACAATTAAATATAAAATAACTGAGGAACAGGCTATATAAATGGTATAAAATATATCCAAAATAACTCAGCATAAACTAATCCTTAATTTATTCCCAGCCAAGCTGTCTCCAGTACCTGTCTATGTTCTGCTCCGTTGGATGACCTGACATTACCTGAATATGTCTTGCACTTTGTAGCCACAACATAGTTAATAATTGTCATTCCATGTGCTAAAATACCCATTTGTCAAAAATTTAGCCTTTCTCTAAGCCCCGGTAATAATTTGACTCTCATAAAATCATCTCCAATCATCATAAAAATACTGCTTCTAATTCCAATAGCATCATGTATACTTTTGAACCATATACCATGTAATATATTGAATTTGAAATGATTCTTTATTTGGTAATTTCTCCGAAGGCAGATCTTGGCACCTTCCTACCTGTCTCAGCCAAGGCCGCCTTAAGCCAGCACACATATATGCATGAACTAGCCCAAACTAGATTAGTAGAGTCAACACAGGTCAGCTAATTTATGGACAAACCACCAGCTAATTTATAGACAAATGAGAAAAAAAACAAATGATTATTGATTTAAGATGCAACATTTTGTGATGGCTTCATTTACAATAATAGCTAACTGCTCTGGCAGTTGATTGACTTTGTAAGCTATATTCCTTCTAATGAGTCAAATTGGTATTACTTTAGCTGTCCTGAAAATTACCATAGTATATCCTCATGCCTGTTTCTCTCCACATTCTGTTTTTTTGGCTTCAAGTTATTTCTATTAGAGACAAAGATTATCAGAGCTGAACCCTTGGTCTCTTTAATTACTACCTATCTCACTGGTCTTTCAACAAGTTTCTTCCAGGGACGCTAAACATCCTTTGTATGATAAATCTTGTACTAGCAATTTTCTGGTACTTCAGCTCCTCCTAGGACCCGTTAATCAAGTGATTTACAGATCTACCACCTATTTGAGTAGCTACTCTGGTCAGAAGCTTTTCTAAATACTGAGGTTTAAACATGATGAATAAGACATGATCCCTGTTCTGAGGTTTGGTGATGAATGTGGTATGGACTAGTCATATATTATAGTGATTAAGAGATGCTCTCTGATGCCATAGGATCCCAAGTTAAATCCCACGTCAGTCACTTACAAAGAGTATGTACTTGAGCAATTTATTCCTTTTTGTCACATGCCATCAAAGTTGATTGAATTAAATGTAAGAATCTGAGAAATGAGAATAAAAATAGATCTCATTGAGGATTACTTTGAAACTTAAATTGAAATAGTGCATGTAAAGTACTTTGCATAATACTTGTCATCTATTGTTCAACAAATGTTAGCTATTATTATAAATAATTAATTGTATTTCAATGTGGCAAATGATGTATTAGAGGTGTGCAAAAATATTATGAGAACACCGGATAAATTATTCTCCTTAGAAGGTTCAGGTAAAGCTACAGAGTAGAGATGAAATTTGATCTGGGACTTAGAAAATGAGGAGAAAGTTTAGAAAAAAGTCAGGAAAGGCCATTCCAGGTAAAGATCCTAGAATAACTTAAGCAGAAAAATACTCTTGTGTGTGAGGAATAGTGTTCTGGTGTTGGTAGACCACAAGATGTTTGCACTGATGAAGGGGTAGTGATCAGTTTTACTACTTTGAAAGTTGTAGGGTAGAAAAATAAATCATTATAATTACTGCCTAATGAACACTTCCTGTGGGCCAAGGGCTATGTTAAGCTCTTTGGCTCAAAAATCTCAATAACATTGTGGCATTGTAGTAAATAGCATTATCATCCCACTTGTTTGATAAGAGATTGGTAAAATAAAAACAATTCAGTATCTGCCCACAGTCACTGTGTTGCCAAACACAATTATTATAGATCTATGGTAAATTTGACTACTGTGACTTACATACAAGATTTAAACTCAGGTAGCATGACTCAGAGACCACATAGCCTCCTGGACCACAAATACTTAGCTAAGGACACTTGATTCTAATAATTAAAAAGTCAAAATCCACTGCCTGCATAATTTCAGCCACGAATGCGCATGTATGAATACAAGTACATTGAAATACAATTAATTATTTATAATAATAGCTAACATTTGTTGAACAATAGATGACAAGTATTATGCAAAGTACTTTACATGCACTATTTCAATTTAAGTTTCAAAGTAATCCTCAATGACATCTATTTTTATTCTCATTTCTCAGATTCTTACATTTAATTCAAACAACTTTGCTATTGTTGAAAAATAAAGCTGAATGAAGACCCTCAAAGACAGCCCTTATCTGCATATTAAGTATCTGGGCAGTGCTTTTATAAGTGGGTGTTAAGAAGACCTCAGTATTCCATTTCAGTATTGTTGACTTCCTGTAGAATGCCTTGCAAGGAGTGTCATCTCATCCTATTATTCCATGGGAGACCATAAATGCAGACTATATAATTCAGACATGGTACCAAACATAAATCTGTGGCCAAAAAATGCTTGAGTTAACAAATAATTACACCCCAGAACTGCCTGTGTTCGAATTATAGCTCTTCACCCCACCCATGCGGTTCGGAGGTTGAGTGTGAACCCATGCACCGCAGTAACCCATTCCATTCCAGGTCAGGGCACGTGCCTGGATTGAAGGCTTATCCTCAGTGAGAGGTGTGCAGGAGGCAGCCAGTCAATGTTGTCTTTCATTGATGTTTTTTATCTCTCCCTTTCTCTCTCTAAAAAAAAATGTTTTAAAAATTATAGTTCTTCTACATGCTAGCTTTGTTCTAAATGTTCTTGTGTTTCTTCATATGAAGAATGGAGATATTACCTTCCTCATAAGAAAACATAAAATAATATAAATGTAGAGTGGCTAGTGCAGAGCATGGCAAGTGGTAAATACCTAATAAATGTTAACCATATTTAACATTATTTCTATTATTTCTAAAACCAGTCTATATAGACATAAATTATATCAAGTAATGCAAATAAATGGCACTCTTAGAGTGTATAAAATAATTCTTTAAGTTACTTTTAAAATTAAGACATATGAAACCAATAAAGGTTTATTATAACATGTGTGCTTTCAATAAATATTTCCTGTCTGATAGGAATATATAAGTAGTTTTTCCCTATACCTGTTATTAAGCTGAATAAGAGCATTAAAAAAATCTCCCTTTACATTTTTAGGTTTTTCCTTCTATAGGTTGGAAACATGATATTTTAATCTTAACTTGGCACAGCCCATTATTGGGTAGTAAATAGGCAACATGATTTATTAGGACACGTTATTCATTTTTTGGGTAACATGCACATTATTAGATTTTTAGGATGATTGCAAAATGTTCCATTTTTTTACATTCAATTTAAATAGTTCTTTGAATTTCAGAAGAAAAAAAAAGAATTGAATTTTTCTACTTAAAGGGACAGCTTCACCCTTCCTTCACCAAGACAGAATTGGCATCATGTAATCAATTTTTACTCTGTTAGTGTCTTACCAAAATCAATGTGAAATAGTGTAACTAAAAAAGCTCTTATCTGATACTTTCTTTGTAAGGATTTCTATTATCTTTCAAAAAATTTCATTGATTTTTTTACTTCTTATAAAAAATAAATTTGATAGCTAAATCTGTTTATTAAAATTCTATAATTTTTCTAACAATATAACACTTATTTAAATATATGCATTGAATTCTGTATGTTGATTTTTAAACAAAAATTTGCATTTGAATAATATGGTAGTATCATTATTAGGACATATTGCATCAAAAATATGCTTTATAAATAAAATCAGCTTCTCAATGTTTGGGGAGAAACTTAAAATCCAATTATCGCACTCAGTGAGTAGAATGACACTCAAACAATTTCATAAAAATTACATTCTCTTGTTTTAATTTATCAAAAATATTTTAATTTTTTATCTTAAATAGCATAGAATGTGATTTCCATCAAAGCAAAAAAAAGGGGGAGAGGGGTAAGAATACGGCATTGTATGGCATACACACTTTAAAGAAAAGGACACTGCTTAAAGCCCAGTCATCTTAAATTTCACCAAATATTGGGAAAAGTGAATATCTAAATTCTGGCAAATAATGTCCACTGGGGTCCTGGACCTACATTTGGAGGACTAGGGCAGATGTTTGTTGAACTATAATGAATAATGCAAAAGGAATCAAGTGCCATGGATTTTCTCACTGGAACTTACTTCAAGTTGAATAGTGTATAAGCAAACATAGACTTGCTGCCTATTGAGATTTTTCTGTTTGTAGACTACCTTCAAATAGATTTCTGACATCAAGAGCAAGAAATATTTTGGTCCCGGTATTTCAGTGTGCTCTTTTTTCTCTCCGTTTTTATATTAATACCAAATTATAGTTAGCATAACTATGATTTAGCATAGTTATTCGCATAGCCATGATTAGCATATATATATGATTGCTGGTCAGTGCATAATAGACCAAATGCAGTGAGACACAAAGCTTATTTAAGGCTTATTTACCCTATCATCTGCAGTATACAATCTCAAAATATGAGGCAGGGACATGAGGTAAATTATCATGATGCATTAAAGCAGAAGTCACACAATGTGATGCTACAATATAATGAAAAAAAGAAGTAATTGCTGAATTTATTGAAGGAAACCCAGAAATCCACAGTTTGAAGTTTCTTTTAGCAGTATGTACATACAGGAATGGATATTGATATACATTAAACTCACACTTAAATTAAATATTACTTTTATTGATAATGATTTTTTATGTAAGTTGATTGAGAGAAAATAGAAACCCTAGAATTTGAAAGTTATGCTCTGGTTAGTTGTTGCTAACAAAGAATAGTATACATTTAGGTGATAATTTGGATACTTTATACATAAAAAAAAATGTTTCTGCAGAAATATATTTGAAAAAAGGCAACCTTCCCTTTTAATTTTACTAAATACTGTTGATTAGTTATTTAATTACTGACTTCATTCTGCATTTAAGACTAAACCAGGGTTAAAATGAAAAAGAGGTGATAAGAAAGTGTGTGAGAATTATTAGTGTGGCAGTCACCTGTTAAACCCTCACATGGGCCTCACAGAGTAAGCGCTGTGATGTTTGTATTGTACAGATAGAGCTGCTGAGGTACACGGAGAGTAAGAAAAGTACCAATGTTTCATAGTAAGGATTTAAGCTTGTGTGATCTGGCTCCAAAGTTCACGCTCTTAACCATTCCTCTTTACTGCCTTATTATCACACTTGAATTCCACCACTTTTCTCACATGTAGCATTCAACAATGATGCAGCACATAGAAAACAGAAGGGGAAAGCTTCATATAGACAAGTTTGAAAGCAACATGGAAGAGGAAATTAGATCTATGCAAGCGGTAGTAATTTTCCAGGATTTTTGCAAAATTTAGAAGATGGGTTTCTGAACTCATAGTAACCATTAAATTAGATGTTTGAATATTCTGCCACTTTCTGTATTCTTTGCATGTGGTTGTTTTTATTTTTCTTCCAATATCTTGAAGAGTTTATAGATCTGTGAACCACTTTTAGCATGAAGAGAAAATTTAGTAAGTCTGGTAGGTTTAATTTACTAGATAATTTAAAAACTCAATGAATTTTCAAACTAGTGGAAGAAATAAAATTCATTTTGAGAAAATGGTGATTGAATACATATATATATATATATATTTTAGCAGAAAAGTGCTTTAATGTAAGTGGTTCATTAGCCTGATTATTTATTGGGCATTTATTGGATAAAAGAGGAGAAATTGATTAGAAATTACATTTTTACTATTCATTCACTTGTTCATTTATGATATATATTTTTAAATATATTTTTTATTGATTTCAGAGAGAAAGGGAGAGGGAGTGATAGAAATATCAATGATGAGAGAGAATCATTGATTGGCTGCCGCCTGCACACCCCCTACTGGAGTGGAGCCCACAACCTTGGCATGTGCCCTTGACTGGAATCAAACCTGGGACCCTTCAGCCCACAGGCCAAACGGGCTAGGGCTATGATGTATTTTTAAAGCTTCCTCATTGCACTCAGGCATTGGGCTCTGCATTTAGGATATAAAGAACATAGCCCCCTTATTAAATTACTAATAATCTATCATATAAGAAACCATTAAAATGGCACAGTAAAGAGATAATAAAGGCCTAATGCAGGAAGATAGATTAAAGGAAGTTCAGATGTGAAAAGGTTAGTGAAGAAATAGTAGGCTTTGAGAACTGAATGTGAAAAAGAAGGAGGAAAATAAAATCAACTAAAAAGGAATTCGAAAGAAAATACATTATAACACTATTTAAACATTTTATGACAAATTAGTAAATAGATATATCACCAACATGGAAAATTACATCTAAAAGGAAAAAAATTGCATTATACTTATGAAATTCTAGGTTTCTCCTTGTCTTTTCATGGCTTGACAACTCATTTCTTTTTAGTTCTGAGTACTATTTCATGATTTGATGTACCATGGTTTATTTATCCATTTACCTACTAAAGGAGATCTCTGTTTCTCCCAAATTTTGGCAAATACAAATAATGCTGCTATTTGTAGCTGTTTTCATATACACGGTCTTTATTTGGACATGATTTTGACCCCTTTAGCTAAATACCAAGGAGGGTGATTGCTGGATCGTATGGTAAGAGTACTTCAGTTTTGTGAAAAACTGCCAAACTATGTTTCCAAGTGTCTGTAGCATTGTGTATTTTCACTAGCAACGAAGGTGAGTTTCTGTTGCTCTACATCTTTACTGTCATTTGGTGGTGTCAGCGTTCTGGATTTTGGCCATTCTAATAGGTGTATAGTGGTATCTAGTTTTAATTTGCACTCTCCTGGTGACATGTGATGCGGAACTTCTTTTCATGTGCTTATTTGTCATATGTATATCTTCTTTGATGAGGCATCTGTTAGGTTAGGCTGTGGATAACTGGTTCCCCTTAAGATCAGGCCTTCTTAAGAAGCGAGTGCGTTGGTGTATTTCAAACAGGTTCCTTTGCCCCTCCCGCTGCTGGAAGCACCAAGGAATTTTTCTCCAGTATCTATATACATAAAACCCTAATATGCAAATAGACTGAACAGCAGAACAACCAAACAACCACTCGCTATGATGTGCACTGACCACCAGGGGGTGGGCATGGACCATGGCGGGTGTCGGCAGTAGGCCACAGAGCATGGAACATGGCAGGTGTCAGCCGCAGTGGAATGATGGAACAGGTGAGCGGGGGTGCCAGACCAAGGCCGGGTGCTGGTCGCTGTCATCCGGGCAAGCCTCTGACGGTTACTGAAAATTCTTTGCTCCCGTGCACCACGGTCCCACCCGGCTCTTGTACCTGCAGACAGTGCTGGCCCTGCTCACACCCCCTGCCAGTGCCAGCTCTGCTTGCACCCACTGCCAGCACCCGGCAGGCACCAGTCCAATTGCTTGGCGCCATCAGCGGGTGCAAGCGGTGGCAGCCGGCCCTGATTGCCCCTGTGGGTTTCTCTACCTTCCCCTGCTCCTGAGGAGCAATCGTGGCAGCAGCTGCCACTTGCACCCGCTGATGGGCTTTGGCGCCAATTGTTCCATGCCATCAGCGGGTGCAAGCAGGGTTGGCACCGTCAGTGTGTGGGAGCGAGTTTGCCAGCAGAGAAGGGACTGGGGACTGCGGTGTGAGGGGTCGGGCAGGGGTGCGATGATGGGCTGAGACCCGCCCCTGTGCCCACTGCAGCCTCATGGCCCACAGTTCCTTTCAAGGTGCATGAATTTGTGCACTGGGCCTCTAGTTTACTGTGGAAACCTAGTTTAGTTCCTGGGGGCATATGTCACAATACTGTGGGGATCCCTCTATGGCTGGGTCCCCTTGGAGTTTTTAACTCTCAGCATTGTCTACATTTAAACTCTAGCAATTTGTCAATTACAGTTTATATTTTTTTTACCCCATCACTGGTTTCTGTGTCAATTTCTGCCTGTGTGTCTCTACTGCAGTAGGATGTGACACCCTGTATTTGCCTACCTCTCAATCTTGAGAGCAGTGATTTGTTTCATATTTTCCCTTCTGTTAGACATCCAAGGTAGTTGTTTGTTTTTCAGTCTGTTCAGTTTTGTACTTATTGTTAATTTGGAGTGGTTACTTCAAAATTCCTTACATGCAAAAACAAACAGATATATAATAATTCACATGGATTTAAATTATTTGGCAATTCTCACTTCATTTAGTATTTTATCTTATGTCAGGCTGACCTCTGGAATTCTAGATAAATAAATTATTATAGAGCCAGAGAAAAAATAATTTATTATATTCCCAGTAGGTGTATTATATTGATATTGTCTTTTGTAATTTTTTCCTGTTTATTTTTTATATATAAAGCAATAAAACTTTAAAGGACATAGAGAAATAGGTAAGGGACAAATGAAATCAAGCACAGAAACTAGATTTTCTATGAGATGACAAAGTTTTGGAATTTTTTTTATCTTTTTCTTTTATTAACTGACATAAGAGTTTGGGAGGAAAGTACTTTTAGTACTTAGTAATAAGAAAGATAAATAAAGCTTATATTATTTTTGTGGTTGAACATACTGTTCTATGATAACTATTAGTTGATAAAAAATATTATACACTAGTAAGATAAATATATAATACATGTAATTGACTAAAATATTTTTATACCATCAACATAAATGCTCATTAACTGATTATTAAAATGCCTATTAAGATTTACCAAGAGGAGATTCTAGAAAAGTATATTTACTGCCATAGTAGTCATATACTTTTAAAGTAAGCTATTTTTTATTAAATTCCAGGAAAAAAAATGCCTTATATATCCAATGTATTATAAACAAGTTCTTTAAAAAATATTTAAATTACAAAACCACCAAAATATTCTTTCTTTTAAAAAAATCCATTCTCATATACTAATCTATTTTCAGAAGAATACTGGGACACTGTTAATCGTAAGTCAGATCTTTAATTATAAGAATAATAATCTTCAAACATTATGCATCATATTTCACAATTACATGCTTACTTAAATCTAGGAAGTTTACCTATTTTTCTTATAAATAGCTCTGTATTACAAAATAAGAGGATGATGTCTGAAAAAATAATTTTCTTGTTTCCATATATACCAGCAACTTTAAAGTACAATTACATTCTATTACTTTTAAACTTTTGATATATTTTAATGTTTGAGCTTATTGCCCTTTTTCTATTTTTAAAAGTATTCTAATTCTGTTCACATTTGCATAATATTTGTAGCAATATACACTAGTAACATCTATAATTATTATATACTAGAGGCCCACTGTCTGGCCTGCACCCTCTCCAATCCAGGACTGCTGGCTCCTAACTGCTCACCTGCCAGCCTTCCTGATCACACCTAACCACTTTGCCTGCTGGCCTGATCATCCCTAACCCCTCTGCATGCCTGCCTGATAGCCCCTAACTGCTCTCCCCTGCCGGTTTATACATACATATGTTTTAAATTAATCTCCTGGATGGTATTTATCATTAATACTATGTGGAAAGTTAACTTATTTTGTGAGAAAAAAAATTGCCCTAATATAAGGATCCATTTCTTTTCCAAAAATGGTTCTCAGAAATGAACACTTTACCATCTTTTTGAGAATTTGCCTAGACTCTCAAATTATGAGGAATTCTTTTAATTGTTTATTTTAAACTATATAATACTGAGAAAACAGGATACTCTCTTAGATTCTTTAGGATAGTAGGATGAATCATTTATAAAGGAACAAAAGATAACTAATCTAATAAATATTCTTTTAAAAAAATTGATTGTTAGAGAAGAAGGGAAAGGGGGAGAGAGAGAGACACATTGATCAGTTGCCTCCTGCACACACACCCCGAACAGGAATTGAACCAGCTACCTTTTGGCACAGGACAAGGGCACTAATAAATATTCTTGGATTATTACTTCACAAATGTTGATTGTCTTTTAAACTTACTTTTTAATGATGATTTTAAAATGTTCGTAAAGTACTTACATAGGCCTTCACAAGAAGACAAGAAGACACCTCCACTATAAGTAAATGAAATGCCTGCCTTAATATTACTCAAGTTGTGGCTTTGGGTTTAACTTCCATAGAAAACAACATACATCTATTAAAATGTTACTGTTCTTCCAAAAACTAAGATATAAATGAAAATATTGTATTCTATACAGCAAAACTATTAGTCAGGAGGCTGCCAAAATGCAAGTAAAGATACTGTATAAAATAGTTCATAATGTATCGGCCATCTATAGGTTTAACACACCTCTATCAAAATTCTCACATCACTTTTAACAAAATAATGAAAAATCCAGTTCCCAAATACATATGGAATTGCAAAGGGACCTGACTAGCTAAAAAAAATCTTCAAAGAGAATGACATTGGAGGATTCACAATTCATAATTTTAAAACTTACTACAAAACTACATACTTTAAAAAGTAAGGTACTGGCATAACAATAGATACATAATCCAATTGCATATAATAGGAAGCCCAAAAATAAGCAGTCAGATAATGTTTGATTTTTGACAAGAGTGTCAAGACCATTCATTGGTGAAGATCAGTCTTTTTTTTAAAAAAATAATGCTGGGAAAATGAATCTACATGAAAGAAAGGAGAAAGAAAGAAGAAAGAAGAAAGAAAGAAAGAAAGAAAGAAAGAAAGAAAGAAAGAAAGAAAGAAAGAAAACAAAGTTTTACCTTACCTATACCATATATAACAATTAAGTGAAAATTAATTAATTGAAAACCTAAACTTAAGACCTAAAACAACAAAACCCTTAGAAGAAAACATTAGATAAAATATTAGGTTGTTTAAATTTAAAACAACAACAACAACACATTTATCCATCAAAGAATACTATGAAGAAAGCAAAAAGGCAATTTAATGAATGAAAGAAAATATTTTGAAATTCAATGTGGGATTAATATCTAGAATTTATAAAGAACACTTAAAACTCAACAACAATAGATAAACAACCCTCATGAAAAAGATAAAAGGCCTTGAAGAGATATTTCTTCAAAGAAACTATACAAATGACCAATATGACCATAAAAAGATGTTCAATATCAGTAGGTATTAGAAAAATGTAAAATAAAGCCATTTTCTTGGATGAGATACCACAATGAGATACCACTTTGCATTTACTAGGATGGCTACATAATTAAATAAATAAATAAATAAATAAATAAATAAATAACCTTAGAAAATAGCAAGTGTTGGAGAGGATATGGAGAAACTGGATAAGGTGAAATTACCCAGCAGTTTATAACAAGATTAAACAAAGACATACCATATGACCCAGCAATTCTAATCCTATGTGCATATCCAAAATAAATTCATTTAAAATAGGGACCTGAACAAGAGTCTACCACAAGCCACATTTAATGTGCTGTCCATCACTGAGGTCTCATCTGAAGGATCTACTGAGGATAAATCTGCTTCCATGCTCACATACATGGTTGTTGGCTAGTTCAGCTACTTGCAGGTTGTTGGATTAAAGAGTTTAGTTTCTCCTCATTGTTTCTTCTCACTCTCAGGTCCTTACCACATGGACTTTTTCAACATGGTAGATTGCTTCATCAAAGCCAGAAATAATGGAGAGTGTGCTAAAAGAACATAAGTCACAATCACTTGTAACCTTAACACAGGAGTGACATCAAATCATCTTTCTCATATTATATTGGTTAAAATTAAGTGACAAAGTTCAGCCGACAGTAAGAGGGCAATGATTACATAAGCATAACATCCCAGGAGACAGGGGATATCTTGGAAGTTGGCTTCCTACAATAGAATTTTATCAAATGATACCACATCTAATTGAAAATTATTATTATTATTATTATTACTAGAGGCCCGGTGCACAACATCCATGCCCTGGGGGGGGGGCGGATCCCTCAGCCCGGCCTGTGCCCTCTCACAGTCCGGGACCCTGAGGGGGATGTCCGCCTCAGGGTCCTTAGCGCTGCCATGAAGGTGGGAGAGGCTCCTGCCACCACCGCTGCACTCACCTACCGTGAGCCAAGCTTCTGGCTGAGCGGCGCTCCCCATGTGGCAGCGCACTGACCACTAGGGGGCAGCTCCTGCATTGAGCATCTGCCCCCTGGTGATCAGTGCACATCATAGCGACGGTCATTCCTCCGTATGGTAGATTTGCATATTAGCCTTTTATTATATAAGACTAGAGGCCCGGCGCATGAAATTCATGCATGGGGGGGGGGGTTTCCCTCAGCCCAGCCTGCACCCACTCCAATCAGGGATGCCTTGGGGGATGTCCGACCGCCGGTTAAGGCCCAATCCCATCGGGCCTAAACCGGCAGTTGGACACCCCTCTCACAATCTGGGACTGCTGCCTCCTAACCACTCACCTGCCTGCCTGATTGCCCCTAACCCCTTTGCCTGCCTGCCTGCCTGATAGCCCCTAATCTCTCTGCCTGCCTGCTAATCACCCCTAACTGCCTCTGCCTGCCTGATCACCTCTAACTGCCCTCCCCTGCCAGCTTGATTTCGCTCCCAACTGCCCTCTCCTGCAGGCCTGATCTCACCCCCCAACTGCCCTCCTCTGCCAGCCAATTTGGTTCTGATTGGTCAGTTTCTATGCCAGTCCGCATCAAAAGATCCACCTCCTAGGAAGCCACTGGCTCCTCACAGTTGACCCAGATTTGGTTCTGATTGGTCAGTTTCTATGCCAGTCAGCGTCAAAAGCTCTGCCTCCTAGGCAGCCATTGGCTCCTTACATTCACCCAGATTTCGTTCTGATTGGTCAGTTTCTATGCCAGTCAGCATCTCTGGGACTATCAATGGGGCCTGATCAGAAAGGCGGGGCTGATCAGCTCTGCTGGTGGAGGCCTGGAGAGAAATGGAGGCACAGCTGTTGGCCAGGCTAGGAGAAAAAGAGAAGCAAGTTCTGATCAACGGCTGCCACAGAGGCTATGGATCAAACCCTTCCTCTCTCTCTGCAGGCCTCTTTCTGGGCCTGATCCGCAGCCCCTTAGGCCAGTGGTTCTCAACCTTCTGGCCCTTTAAATACACTTCCTCATGTTGTGACCCAACCATAAAATTATTTTCATTGCTACTTCATAACTGTAATGTTGCTACTGTTATGAAACGTAATGTAAATATCTAATATGCAGGATGGTCTTAGGTGACCCCTGTGAAAGGGTCATTCGACCACCAAAGTTGTCATGACCCACAGGTTGAGAACCGCTGCTCTAAGCAGTTAGTGCTGTGTCACACTCTGGCATTGGCCCCAGTCTGTGCTTCTGTCATAATCGGTGGTTACGACCCTGGCTCTTTATTATATAGATTATTATTTTATTGTTTAAAGTATTACATGTCTCCTTTTTTCTCCATTGACCCCTCCCCAGCCATTCCACCCCCCAGAACAAGCCCCCACTGCCCCAGTGTTCGTGACCATTGGTTACGCTGATATGCATGCATACAAGTCCTTCGGTTAATCTCTTACCCTCTCCACATCCCCCTTCCCGCCCCCTCGCCACCTTTCCTCTGCAGTTGGACAGTCTGTTTGGTGTTTCTCTATCTCTGGATTTATTTTTGTTCATCAGTTTATGTTATTCCTTATATTCCACAATTGAGTGAGATCATGTGATATTTATCTTTCTCTGACTGCCTTATTTTGCTTAGCATAATTCTCTCCAGGTCCAACCATGCTGTTGCAAATGGTATAAGTTCCTTCTTTTTTATAGCAGCATAGTATTCCATTGTATAGATATACCACTGTTTTTTAATCCACTCATCTGCTGATGGGCACTTATGCTGTTTCCAAATCTTAGCTATTATAAATTGTGCTGCTATGAACATAGGGGTGCATATGTCCTTTCTGATTGGTGTTTCCGGTTTCTTGGGATATACTCCTAGAAGTGGGATTACTGGGTCAAATGGGAGTTCCATTTTTAGTTTTTTGAGGAAACTCCATACTATTTTCCATAGTGGCTGCACCAGTCTGCATGCCCACCAGCAGTGCACAAGGGTTCCTTTTTCACTGCATCCGGCACTTGTCAATTGTTGATTTGTTGATGATAGCCATTCTAGCAGGTGTAAGATGGTACCACATTGTCATGTTGATTTCCATCTCATGGATGATTAGTGACTTTGAGCATGTTTTCATGTATCTCTTGTCCTTCTGTATGTCCTCTTTCAAAAAGTGTCTATGCAGGTCTTTTGCCCATATTTTATTGCATTCTCTGTCTTCCTTTTGTTAAGTCATATGAGTTCCCTGTAAATTTTGGAGATTAAACCCTTATCTGAGATAGCATTGTCAATTATGTTCTCCCATGCAGTGGGCTTTCTTGTTGTTTTGTTGATGGTTTCTTTTGCTGTGCAGAAGCTTTTTATTTTGATGTAGTCTCATTTGTTCATTTTCTCCTTAGTTTCCATTGCCCTAGGAGTTGTATGGGCAAAGATATTGCTGCAACAAATATCTGCTTTTTGGCTGCCTATGGCTTCTTCTAGGATTTTTATGGTTTCCCGTCTTATGTTTAAGTCCTTTATCCATTTGAGTTTATTTTTGTGTATGGTGTAAGTTGGTGGTCTAGTTTCATTTTTTTTTTGCATGTATTTGTCTAATTTTTCCAAAACCATTTATTGAAGAGACTGTCTTGACTCCATGGTATGCTCTTGCCTCCTTTGTCAAAAGTAATTGAGCGTAATCGCTTGTGTTGATTTCTGGGTTCTCTATTCTATTCCATTAATCTATATGTCTGTTCTTGTGCCAGTGCCAGGCAGTTTTGAGGACAGTGGCTTCATAATACAGATTGATATCTGGTATTGTGATCCCTTCAGCTTTGTTCTTCTTTCTCAGGATTTCTGTGGCTATTCGGGGTTTTTTTGTTTTGTTTTGTTTTTTTATCCCATATGAATTTTTGGAGCGTTTGTTCTAGGTCTATGAAATATGCCATTGGTAATTTAATGGGGATTGCATTGAGTATATAAATTGCTTTGGTAGTATGGGAATTTTATGATGTTGATTCTACCAATTCATGAGTACGGTGTATTCTTCCATTTGTTTATGTATTTCTCTATATCTTTTTTCATCGTCCTGTAGTTTTCTGAGTACAGGTCTTTTACCTCCTGAGTTAAGTTTACTCCTATGTATCTTACTTTTTTTGTTACAATGGTAAATGGAATATTTTTATCAGTTTCTCTTTCTGTGAGTTCATTATTGTTTAAAATTATTAATCTAATACTATGGTATCACCATATAATACCACACCACATGTTTCTGAATATTTGGCAATGTGTAGCCAAAGATTCAAGTGATAGACTTCAATATTTACCTTTATTCTCTATTTTTCATGTATCACAAAACACAGCCACAAAGATAAATACACCTAGCTTGATACTTCCATCATTCTTTTTGAAATATGAGAGCATTTTGCATGTCAACTTAGATAAATGACATTTTCTGAAAGATGTTCAAACTATCTGGCCTTCTGAGAATCTGATTGCTTTATTATTGAACATCAATACTTTCTTCCATCAACTTCACATGCCATTAACTGTGACTGTAAATCTGTGCTAGACCCTTGTAGAAATGTAATTGATGCCCAATGGCATGTAGATTGTACCTTAAGTTGTTTATCAATACTAGCAAACTCAATTTTTTCTTTGAATAATATATAAATATATAAGTGTATAAATGTATGTATATATAATTTGTGCCTATTGACCCTAAATAGACTGATTCTCTCTTAAGAAAAATTTGATTAAATTTTCAACTGCTTTTTTTCTTAATGAAATAAAAAATATTTCATCCTATTTGGTCTCCAAGCTCTGATTAAATTGAATAAAACAGACATGTCTTAACTGCCTACCAAGTGCCTGTACAGGCTCTAAAGTTTATTCCATGGGTGCAAAACCTTGTTTTATTTTATTTACTATGAAATTTGGGGCCATTTATTTAGTAGTAGCTCTTGGTCTCTGTTTCATCAGCTGAAAATTTGATTAATAATATTTCCTGATATATAGGTATAGCATGAGGATTAAATCACTTAATGCTTATAGAAGCATTCATTATATCTATGTGTCTAAGCATTATATCTCCAGATAAATGCACCTATACTTAGAGATAGATATATAGAAATGTAGATATGGTGGTCTGGAGGAATACTCTTTGAAGCAAAAACAAAATATTGCAAGAAATGCATTTTTATTTTCTTTGTCTTAGCTTCTCATGCTAAGAGCTCCAGTTTCAGCTTGGTGTGGGTTCGGGGTAGGGGTTTAGAAGCTCACAGCAAGGTTGATGAAACACTTCATATTCATGTCAAATAAGATCCCTCTGAAAATGATAATTTCCTAGAGCTTCCAATAATAATCCTAGGTTTAGGTGTCATTAATTGATAACGGAGAAAGTAAAATGAAACAAGCGCTGCTGGGAGTCACTTCAGATCGAGACAGGAGGCTGTAAGGAAGAGGAACCCATGCACATCTTATGCCTCAGTACCCAGTGCTGCTAGTAAGTTGTTAAACCTGTAACCTGTTGCTAAACTCAGCTCAAAAAGCCCTGGAGCCATAATATTCCCGGGACAACAACTGCTACATGGGCATACATGAACTCTATTTCCTTCCCTGTAGTTTTCGCCCCCCCTCGTTTTCATATTGGAACTCGCCAATCTTTGTTAACCTAGCCAGCAATCCTTCATTTGCATGAAGGAATTACATTTTGTAGTTTTTGCCTTTTTATAAATCTACCTTTCTTTCTTCTCTCCAGAGCACAGTTTGGGTTGCTACCTGAAGCTAAATGCGATCAAATATATTCAAATAAATGCTTTTTATTCTTTATTACAGCCTAAACCAGTTTTTTTGTATTAACATAATCATCCTGTGAACTGCAACAACTAAGTCTCTGACCACTTATTTGCAGATGACTTCAATGTTACTATTTTTGTAAGACTTTTTACACAAAAAAGGCAGTTGTGGTAATAGATATCATGAGGCTATATAGTGATAATGGATATCCTGAAAGAATGTTCTAATACTCTGACATAAAACAGGTTGCACAGATGCTTTAGAGAATTTTGGCTTTGATTTGTTTGGTATTAACTGGCCACCGTTCTCCTACATATGGTAGGTATCCCCTAAACACCAAAATAATCATTTCTGTGCTTCCTATAAATATCAGCTCTGGGGAAAAGGATAACTGAACAATCAGGACAGGGTAACGGCAGAGAAGTATTTTATTATGGGCCACTTCAAAGATCAGTTTGTACTGCCTATAATGACAAGTTTAAATGATCCTGCCTCACTGCTATTAGCAGTTGCACTCTTACATTATGCATGACATTTGACTATTCATAGAAAGAAAATGCACTACATTCCATTAGTGGTTTCCTATGAGTGTAGGCCTACAAATTATGGGTGATGTTTAGGCTGATGTGGGGCTCTTTTGCATATTTATGATGCTCCCATCGCATTCATTATTAACATAAATGTAATGTGAGCTACTAAAGATCAATATGATTTCTATCAATTTCAGATTCTGTGTTTGTGATTAAAACTCTTATGCAAATATGATAGTGTATTTACAGGCTATATTTATGCACGGTCACAAAAGATCTTTGTACTCTGCCTTATTACTGTTATACCGATATTGTAAAAGATTACCCCCAAATAAGATAAAGTAAATGCTGTTATTTCTGATATCAGAAAATGTGGAATCTGCAGTGGTTGGCTGTGCTCCTGATACAGAACCACTCGTAGACACTTCCTAGGAAAACCAACACATGATTTTCTACAAAAATAAAGATCTGTTTTAATGGAAAGTATTTCCAAAACAGAGGAATTTATAGGATGCCTATTTAAGCAGAGTTTCCTGGACTTTGAGAAGTATCTTCCCACTTATTGTATCTGAGTATAAACATTTTTGTGCCACATCCTTCTGCATAAAAGCTTAAAATCCTGGAATGGGTAAGAACAAAATATTTCTTACATTGTCATTGTGCCTGTCACAAATTAGATTTGGAACATTTTAGTTCACCAATCTCAACAATTTATAACTTTTCATAATGAAAATAAATTATTAAAGATTTTTCTTCTAGCTTTTGCAATGTAGATATAATCAAACCATATATTCTAGATAAATTTTTTTAAAGAAAAGAAAGTTTTTAAGGGAATTCCCCCCCAAAAAACAGGTTTGAAGGGACTGGACAGCAGTCAGTACTAGAGAGGCCAAGATTCAAGAAGAACAAAACATATCAAAGGGACGTGTATATTTGTAGTCATTTTTTTTCCCTCTGGGATTTTGGCCATTAGACAGCAGCAACCTTGAGGGTTTATTCACTTTATGAATTTAAGGACTCAATAGAGTAAAAATGTTATTTCTTTTAAAATTGATCCGTGGATCCAATGTTATTTAAAATAAATTCCTAGAGTTTTATTTCCTGATGAAATTGACAAAATGAACCTAAAACTTATATGTAGCTGCAAAGTGCCAGGAATACACTTTTTTTTTACAGAAGAATGAATTTGAAGGACTTGCACTGCCTGTTATAGAGACTTATTTCCAGTTTACAATAATTAAAGTAGTGTCGCTGACATAAGAATCAAAGAGCAGAAGAATGGAACAGAATAAAGTCATACCTACTTATACAGATATAAATCTTCTTATATTGTCACTTCATTTATAACAATACATGCCACTCTGTTTATGCTGGAACAACTGAATATTCATATGGGAAAAGCATGAACATTGACACCCATCGTATACCATACATAAAAAGTCAACTCCAATTGAATTGTAGGCCTAGATGGAAAAAGAAAATAACATTTTTCAGGAAAAATAATAGAAGAATATTTTCCTTGGTATAAATAAGAATTTCTTCAGGATAAAAATAAAACAACAAAAAGTCGTAAGTGAGGGGAAATACTGATAAATAGGATTTTACTAAAATTCAGAACATGAATTTATAAAAATGTCGCAATCAAGAAAGTAAAAATGCAAGCCAGAGAATATAGTGAGAATACACATCTCAGACCAAAGATTCACATACATTAATATATAAATATTTTTACAGATCAATAAGAAACTATAGACTATGTTATCGAGTGTCCCGACCCACACTGAAGGGACTCCTGTTGCTGGAAAAGCCTTTTACTTTGATAAAATGTCTGCCACAAAGCACCCAACACTCCTTCACATGGAATGCAGGCCATTGTCATTTTGATCTTTGCTTATGCATAAATTACAGGAAGAAAACAAAACTGAAGGAAACACAGTAATGCTATCACTAAAGGGAATCAGATAGAATAAGCCTCAATTAGCCCATATAGAATGATAGAAATCTGCAGGAATTCCCAAAGTCTGATTTTAGCTGATAATTTTAATGCACTTCCTGATAGAACAATTTAATCAGAAATAATTAAAATTAATGAGTATTGGACAGCACTTCATTTCCAAAGAGCTTTAGAAAAGTTAACACACTGTCCTATGGACTTAGCTCTCCTAAGGGTCACTGGTGAGCCCGTTCACATGTGGATCTACTGTGCTGATTAGTTATGAGCCTTATGTCTGCAATTACAAAGGTTGTGCTTTGGGTATTCTTCAAAGACATTGGTATACAGACCAGCTGTCTATTAAAAGGTTTTGTCTAAAATATGTGAGTCAATTCAACAATAGAGAAACTCTTTATTTTATAAGAAAAAATAATAAATAACAGTATGTGAAGGTATACCTTAATATCTTAATATCTAAATAGGTTTCTAAGAACACTTTATTAACATAGTTTTGTTTAGGTGTCAGATACCAACTTTGATGTTTCTAGTAGTTTCTTTTTAAATTAAGAAAAGTAATTCCCATAACTATTTCATTTTTCTCTACTTATTTTTTAAGGAAGTTTTCTGCTCTGGACAATATTATCTTCCAACTCTGGATGATACCATCTACTGCCAACTTCTTACTTTTCACCTGTATACTTTTACAATCTATTCTGATGGCAAATTTCTAGTATTCACTTATTTATTATTTAATATAGTCATCATGCAGTACATAGGATCTCTAGACTTATACTATATAACTGCAACTTTGTAACCATTGATCAATGTCCCCCCTTTCTCTAATCCCCACCATTTAAATCTCTGCTTCTATACATTTCACATTATTAGACCTTACATAGAAATGAGATTATGTAGGGGTTTTTTTCTTTCTGTACCCGGTTTATTTTACTTAGCATAACATCCTCCAGTTTCATCCACATTGTCACAAATGGCAAAATCTCCTTATTTTTAAGGTGAAATAGTATTCCATTATGAACATATACCACAATTCCCTTATTTAGTCATCTGTCAATGGATACTTAGGTTCAATTGTCTTCCAAGGATGTCAAAGTATCTATCATAAAGATGTTTTAATGAGTTATTACTAAATGATTGAAACAAATGAGTAAACAGAAAGTTTTAATAAAGAAGTAAAGAACTAAAATAAAATGTTAGAAATTTAAAAATGCAATAAAAATTTTAAAAATAATAATGGATTGGCTGAATAGCAGAATGAGGTGTACAGAGGAAGGAATCAGTGAACTCGAAGAAGCTGAGATAGAAATTACCCAATCTAAACAATTCTAAAGTAATAGACTAAAAAACAAAACAACACAACAACAACAACAAAAATAGAAGCTTGGGAACATGTGGGACTATAACTACATATCTGACACTTGTGTCATCAGAGTCCTGGAAAAAAAGGGAGAAAATGGTGAGGCTGAAAATATATTTGAATAAATAATGGCTGAAAATTCCCCAAATTTAGCAGATATAATCTTACAGATTCAAGAAGCTGAACAAATTTCAAACAGAATAAACTCAAAGAAAATCACTTTAAGACACATCCTGGTCATATATTAGAAAACTACAGATTTTTTTTTTACCTGTATTTATTTTTATTGTTTTATTTTTTAAATTTTTTATTGATTAAGGTATTACAAATGTGTCTTTATCCCCCCATTGTCCCCTCAGATTTTTTTTAATGAAAGTGAAGCAGTATATTTCATACGGAAAAATAATTTGAATGAATCCTAATTTCTCAAAATAAACCATTGCAATCAGAAGGAATTGGCACACCATTTTTATAGTGCTGAAAGGAAAAAAACTGTCCATCTATAATTCTAAATCCAGGAAAATGTTCAGGAATGAAGACAAAATCATGGCATTTTCTGAGAAGGAACACCAAGAGAATGTGTTACCAGCAGACGTAAGTTTTCTCTTTACTGTTTATTTCTCAATTAAAAAATCCATCTCCTTGTAGAGGACCAAATATAGTCTTATTTTTTATTTTCAAAAAAACTCTGGCAATGTAAAGTATGTTGAAATTCAAAAGACTCTCCTTAAGAGGATTTTGCCTTTCTCATTTTTAGCAGAAATGGCTCTAAACTCAATATTGTTTTTATCTATATTTTCCCTCTCTGGACTATACTTTTGGAAAAAGAAGATAGTCTCTATTCCTCTGATTATTTATTTAGTAAGAATTAAGATTTCACTGCAATATGAACATAGTATTAAGTACCAAAGAAATACAGTTGAAATGGAGACAAAGATCCTGAACTCTAGGAGATAGAAGATGGGAAGAGAGAGAGAGAGAGAAAGAGAGAGAGAGAAAGACAAAGAGATAATTTGAGACTATTTAAATACTTTGTAGTTTATGTAGCCAAAAAATGAACAAAGACACTTAAGTTATTGGTAAAAGCAGGAATAAATTATGTACTTTTCTGTAGTATATGAAGTTTCATTAATTAGTTAAAATAATAAATGGGATTAGTTAAGTTCAGCCTACAAAATATTTCACTTAAACATTTTCTAGCATCATAACATGCTATCTTTTCTCCAAGCTATCTTTTTCTTCTGATCTCTTCTGAGTTTTGTTTATACACTGTTTCGTTTAATGAATTAGTTCTGAAAAAGCATAACAGGATATCAAATATCCCATTTGAACTATTTGAATTTTAAATAATATATCATAAAAGATATTATAGGTACATTTCATTTTTTTCCTAAATATAGCATATTTTTAATAATTGTGCTTTAAGAATATAGTCTTTGCCCTGGCCGGTTTGGCTCAATGGATAGAGCATCGGCCTGCGGACTCAAGGGTCCCAGGTTTGATTCCAATCAAGGGCATGTACCGTGGTTGTGGGCACATCCCTGGTGGGGAGTACGTAGGAGGCAGCTGATCGATGTTTCTCTCTCATCGATGTTTCTAACTCTCTATCCCTCTCCCTTCCTCTCTGTAAAAAATCAATAAAAAATATATATTTTTTAGAAAAGAATATAGTCTTTATTCTTATTTAATTTATAACAATTTTAAGATATTTATATCAATTTAAGCAATGTTTTAAAAGTCTTTTTAAAAATTTTAAATTATAATTGACATATAATATTTTATTAGTTTCAGGTGTACAACATTGACACTTAATTCTAAGAAGTGGAATTGATGGGAGCATGATCACGTTTGATTCTATTAGAATGATGTGACATTGAGTTATGTAGAACCACTTCAATTTATAGAAAAAGCATCTGACCACAAAGCAAAGTTTCAAGTAATACACTCCCAGTCTTTTCAATACATGTTCTCTCTTGGTGAATACCTAGAATTCCCAAAGGTAAATAGTAAAGCACTTTCTTTTCTATTTTCAGAAAGCAAACATTTTAGATCTCTAAGCTTGGAGAAATTGAGCAATGATTTAACCTTCAAACTAAATTCTATAAAACACAGACATTTGAGGATATATACCTCCGATGTGATTTGATCAGAATATTAGGTTTCATTTTTTTGTAATGTTTAGAGATTGGATTATGTATAAAAGCAAATAAAATAGTAAAGTTTATAATGAAACCAATATGTCCTATGTAAATTAACTGGTTTTTAATATATATTAGGCTTTATTCTTTATCCTATAGATACTTAAGTGGATAAATCCTACAAACAATATATTCATATTTTTGTTTGTTTGTTCTTAAACTAACCTGCTTCTCCAGTTATCTGGTTTGTACTAAATTTGATAAAATCCAAGACAAACATTGGGCACACCGTGCTCTAGAATTAAACTTTAATTATGTATGCCTTGGGGGCAAAAAACAAAACAAAACACAAAACAAAACACAACAACTTGACATTTAAACTTATATTTGGCTCTCCAATTCCTATTTAAATATCTTCAGATGACTCAAAACTTTTATTCAGACAGTTAATAACAAAAAAATTATAGGTATTTAAATATATAAAAGAGAATCATGTTTTAATCAAATGTTTTAAATCATTGTAAACCTGAACTCTCTTAAATATTGTAATAATATTGTAAAATGGTTTGTTTCATTTTTACTTATCAATTATATTTCATCTTAATTGTCTTAATCCATACTTCAGTGATATTCTGTGTCAATAAATAATTATAAGTGGAGGAATTTCTTCATATATTTCAAAAGAACTAGCAAGAGTTTAGAGGATTCTAAATTTAATACAATTAAACCAATCAAGAGACAAAGCTTGGTAGAAGGAAGCATTCAGAGAAGAATGTCTGTGAAAGTATAAAATGTCTAATGTCTTGTCTAAGAAATTAGAACACACACACGAAAAAATCCCCTGGGAGAAAGGACAAAAATCTCCCTTTTGAAACTCCCGGTTGTGTAAATTCAGTGGGTCTCAGAGTGAGTGAAGTAATCAGCGAAGCACATAAGGGCAGCCAGTCTACAGAGCCTTGAAAACCAGAGCTGTGCGTCAGAGACCCTAACATTTGTCACAGAAAATTTTGGAAGAAAGCATGCTTTAGGTCAAGGAAAGACAATCTACAACCTCAGCTGCTACTGTTAGTAGAAATCCTACTCTCACTAGAAATTCAGAATTAGAATCTGATGAGGAAATATATTCTGATATCATGTACCAAAGCATAAATAATGGTGCTAAGTGCTGTACTGCTTATTTAATGCATTGCATTTCTAGGCAATTGACACAGTCAAGAGATGAGATATTGGGAAAACTGCAAATTATAAGAATATCAAACATTGTATTTTAAATTCTCTTAATCCTAGCTGTTTGTTACACAAGACACCAATGTGAGGCCACAAATTAGATATGGTACAATAAGATTAGCTGTGTTTTGTTTATTTTTTAGCTGTAGTGTCTTGGGCATGTTACTTAACATTTTTGAACCTCAGTTACCCACGTGGAATAAATATTATCATAATGGTTTCCTTACAAGGCTATTTTAAAAATAAAAGTAATACTTCATACTTAAAAAAAACTAGCGGGAAGTAGGCACATAGTTAATATATATAATTGATTAAGGATTAATAATCATGTACTTTAAATAACTAATCCCATCATCATTTCTTTCACTCCAAATAGGTCCAATTATTTTAATCAGATCTATGTTACATTGTTGACTCATTTCCTCTCATGGTATAAATTCAAGGTATTGATTGATTTTCTACCATTTGCTTGTGTTTTATTCTACTTGGATTTCTAGTTTTGAAATATAAGTGAGCCCTGCTCAAAATTTGCTTCTCCACCTATGCCTTTAATTCTTTGAATAAATATTATCCTGAAATTTTGCTCCATACTGATCTTCTTTGGAACTTGAGATAACACCCTCTTAAAAAAAAAAATCTCTTAATGTGCTTTACTTCCATATTGTGCCGCCTCATGCTTATCTCAACTCAGTGTGTAACATTTCCTTTTCCAATAGATTCCTGACTCTTATTTGGGAATGTTCAATGGAAAAACTTATGTCTAATCTTTGGCAAATTCGGATGTAGTAAATTTGTTGCTAGTTCAATTAAATCTGAAAACATGTAACAAAATTTTTTGCTTTTGTAAATAACACATTAAAAGCCCATTTTTAAATCAGCTTTTTGGTATATCACAAGAAGTGAATTTTTGAATCAAAGAGAGGTAACTTGGGGTTATTAAACATCTCTTGTCAACAATTCTTACCTTTCTCTGTGTTTTCAGCAGAGTGAACTCTGTTTAGTGGATATGCCTGACAGTAGCAATCCATTACAAGGCTTTAAAAGCAGACATAAGTAAAACAACCTAAACCACATCCATTGTTAATAATTGATGTTTATTCATCATTGGCAATTATTGATTATAGACTTAAAAGGAAGTTCTCTGTGTATTGACTTTGGAACATATGCCTTGCTATATAGACAACTGCAAGCAACATGAACTTAATGGAAGTGTGGCACAATTCTTAAAAATTTATGTAGTCATTAACGGAGCAAGATGCATTTGAGTTCGTGGCCTTTCATGGAATAGAAACAGTTTTTTTTTTTTTCTTGAAGAGATGCCACAAAAGAATTCACTGGAAATTTTTAAAAAAAACAGGCTCAGTTATAACTAATAACTCTTATTCTAGAGGTTTTAAATATGTATATCTTACATTTTAGATAAATGTAAATTGAAACTGAATTTTGTCAGCTGTTTATGTTACCAATCATACTGTTTGAAATATGTTTATTTCACTTGTTTTGCTCATTGTGACTCAAAAAACTGGTCAGTTGTATGTGGTTTTTATGAGCTCTGCTCTTCTCTGTTGTTATTTTCGTTCCTCAAGATCATGTCTCTCAACATGGAAAAATGGTTGTTATTATTCCCAGTTTTATGTCTGCATTTCAGAACATTTAGAGTTTTTATGTCTCAAAAATTCTAGAGACAAGTATCGAGCTTTGCACTGATAGGTTTCGTCTGGGGAGAAGAGGAATTCCACCTGGTTAACTAAGATTTGAACTTTCTGAATTTCTGTGATAAAATGAGAATGGTACTATTGGCTTAGAATCCAATTTAGGAACCGGGAGTAGAATTCATTTTATTTGAATTATATGCCTGCTGCATAATGAAATGAATACTGCCGTAAAAATCATAATGTTCAAGTCAGACCCTGTTGAACCTGTAGGGGGAAATCTGCCTCGTCCCTTCTATGTAGCATCATGGTACTGAAGAAGAACTTCTACATTATAGGTGCAGCTTTTTCTTGAAAGCTTAAGAAATATTTGCTTAAGAAGTTTGAATGACTAATTCAAGATCATGTAAAATACTTTAGAACAACTTATTCTGGAGTTCATGCTTCTGACTGCGAAGAGTTCGAATAGCATCAGTGATGTCTTGCCTGTTGACTGCTGTCCACTGGCATTAATGAGAAGCAGGGAGTTACTCTAAAATATTCAGCAATCTATATGAATATCAACACTTGATTAACATGCTAAATAAAAGAACTATTTTCATATAAATCATTGTCATTAAAATGTCCTCATTCTAAAAATCTGTGAGCTATTGCACTATTATATGCAACAGTTCAGATGAAATATTTTCAAAATCTTTTCAGCCAGCTAATTCTAAGTTACAATTCTTTTCTCATGACACTTTTTTTATTAGTTTATATACACTCAATTTTCAAACAGAAATTCTGATGTACTTTCATGTACTGTAATTATAAGTTACAATGACAAGTACAAACCAATATTTATGTGATCTAAATGTTCATGGACTTTAAATTGCATCAAATATATTTTATTACATTCACAACAGGAAATGTGGGGAGCAGTGTTATAATCTGTTATTTAGTGACACAAATGAGGATAAGTCATCAGAGCTCTATTGCTATGCATTTGAGAGGAAAACCTTAGTCTAAAATTGCTGAAAGAATATTTTTACAGTGATTTTTAAAATAGATTTAATACCAAGAAAGACAATCAATAATGAGTACAGTTCATACATGACAATGCACTCATGACTAGCACTACTATTAACTGTGTTTCCTATTTTCCTTTTATTAATAACTAGAGGCCTGATGCACAAAATTCATACAAGAGTAGGCCTTCCTTCCCCCGGCCGCCAGCACCGGCTTCCTTCTGGCACCCAGGGCCCAGGCTTCCCTCACAGCCCTGGCTTCATTCAGAAGGTCGTCTGGAAGGATGTCTGGAAAAATGTCTGGTCTAATTAGCATATTATGCTTTTATTATTATAGATTATCAATAATTTCAAAATCAGTAGTTGTAAAATACCAAATTAGTTATCCATTTTTACTTAGTAATTTATTTCAAAATTTAGTGTTTGTAAACAGAAAACATTTATGTTTTTTCATAGTTTCTGCATATCAGAAATCTGGGAATGACTAGCTCTATTCCATATTTACAAGGTCAGTCAGAAAATTGTTTTGAAGTTGTACACTGAAGCTGCAGTTTTCTCTGAAGGTTCAACTTTGGTGCATTCACTTCCAAGTTTATTTACATGGTTGCTAGCACGCCTCATGTTTTTTCACATTAGTCTCTCTGCAGGGCTGACTCACAATAAGGCAGCTGACACCTCCAGAGTGAGTGACCTGAGGGAGGCAGAGAACTACACAATGTCATGACTTATGAGAAAACTACAGTAGTTAAGACAGTATAGTATTGGTGAGAGAGAAAAGATATAGATCGATGGAACAAAATAATGTTTCCAAAAATAGACCCCTTAAATATAATCAACTGATCCTTGACAGGAATAAAGACAGTGCAATGGCTTCATGATAGTCTTTTCAACTAATGGTACTAGAACAACTATATATGTGCATGTAAAAAAATAAAGAAAATAATCTAGACATAGACCTTGAGCTATGACCTGCTGGTTCATGAGTCAATGCTCAATCACTGAGCCACACTGGCCAGGCTGGTGATGACATTTTTTGAAGGCCAATCAACTACCCCTCTAGGTGGTGGATATTTATTACCCATATCTAACTATAAAATACAACAAATACTTTTTACTTAGTCAAGCTTTTATCTTTATCTTATTGAACTTCATAATTACTACTTCTCTCTGCTGCTCTTAATACCCTTAATATCTGAAACTTTATATTCATTTGTTACTTTGCTCTTTTCTAATACTTCCATCTATACTCCAACCATTAATGTTAGCATTTTTCAGAGTATCTTGGTCAATCCACTCTTTTTGGGAAGTGTTTATACACTCTTCTAATTCCAACTACCATCTGTATATTAATAGCATCACATCTTAATTTCCAACTCAGCTTCAAATTAGGTAGTAGGTACTCAGTATATATAACCTGAATATAGAATAAATGATTGAATAATATATGTGTCAGTGCTTTGTAAATCTAAAGGCTCTAACAAGTTACAGTTGTTATCATGTATAATTGTGCAACCAAGATTATAATTCTATACTCTTCTGGAAACTCTTAATCAAAGGATATCCTTCATACTTATGCAAGTCTATCTTTCTAATCTAAATGACTCATTACTTTATATTCTTGCATAATCTACATATGTATAAAACCCTAATACGCAAATAGACTGAACGGCGGAACAACCGAACAACTGAACAATTGGTCACTGTGAAGTGTGCTGACCAAAAGGGGGTACACGTGGATCATGGCGGCAGCAGGTGGCAGAGCGGGGAACATGGCGGGCATCAGCTGCGGGGGGATGCTGGAGCAGGTGAGCGGGGATGCCAGACCAAGGCAAGGCACTGGTTGCTGTTATCGGGGTGAGCCTCTAGTGGTTACTGAAAATTCTTTGCTCCTGTGCACCACAGTCCCACCAGGCACTCACACCTACTGCCAGTGCCAGCCCCGCTCACACCCGCTGCTGGCACCCAGTGCTGGCCCTGATCGCTGGGCACCGTCAGTGGGTGCAAGTGGTGGCTGCTGCCCCGATCCCCCCTCAGGGCTTTGCCACCTCCCCCCTGCTCCTGAGGGGCGACCAGGACCGGCAGCTGTCTCTCGTACCCACTGCTGGCAATGGCCCTGTTTGCACCTGCTGCCAGAGCCGGCCCCAGTCTCACCCTCAGGCAGCGCTGGAGCCGCTGCTCACACCCACTGCTAGCACCTGGCGCCAGCCACAATCGCCCCATGCCCTCAGCAGGTGAGAGAGAGGCCAGAGTGTGGGAGTGGCAGCAGCGGGAGCGGGGCTGCAGGGAGGTGAGGGAGGTGTGGTGGGAGGGGCCGAGACCCGCCCCTATGCCCACCACAGCCTCATGACCCATAGTTCCTTTCAAGGTGCATGATTCATGCACTGGGCCCCTAGTATTATATATTCATGTTTGTTAATTAAAGTAATTGAATATATATTTTATTATTAAGGAAATACTTTTGCATGTGCTTTAACCAAATATTGACATAGTTTGTTATTATTTCATTTTGACAGGGATCAAACAGTATTTTTTTTTTTATTGCTCTTGACAGAGAGTCAAACCCAGACCCTTGGGTCTCCAGGCCAATGCTCTGACCAATGTGCTAAACTGGCCCGGGATGGGATCAAGCAGTCTTGACTGGCAGTTCTCCCATTCGGAGTAGGCATGACACCTATTGCAGCATTGGTTAGGGTTATTGGGAAGAACTTACGTTGGCAGCTTTTTCAGTCTGCCAGAGGTGTAGAATGCAGACTAGGAAGAGGGGGCAGCTTTGCTGGACTCTTTCCCTTAAAAGGGAGGCAGCAGGGGGACATTTACCTGCGAATGTTCCCAGAGCATCTGTGTCATTCCTGCTTCTATTAATAACCTTTGGGAAATGACTGCCTGGGATCGTACGTGCTTATTTGCTTTGGAATTCTGCCCCTCTTGTTATGTTCATGAACTACATTCTCAATAGTTTGTTTAGAGAGTGATTTTAGTAAATTCATCCAAGCTCAAAATCATTAAAACTGCTATTTCTAAGAGCAAAGTAGATTTAAAATCTGCTGCCCCTGTTTGCCAAATGTTAACGTACCAAAATGTTTCCAGTAAATAGCGCTGCATATTATACTTTAGAAGCATTCTTTATACATGGTTCATTTATAATCCAATTTTGAAACTTGGACCAATTTTAAATGGGTCATCCTGCCATTTTTATATATTGGTGAGAACTCTTTCTAGGCAAGATAAATAACACCTGGAAATAATTTTTTAATCTCTCACCATTGGGAATACACCACATAGAAACCATTTACATGCAAGATTGCCAGATGAAAGCATTTAGTCATTCTGCTAGTAGTAAGGAAATTAAATTTATAATTTGTGATACATCCTTGGAAGTATATGCAAAATGTTCTTGTAACCTCTGACATATTGTAAAAAAGAGTTACATCCTTAGAAATGAGCATCTTAGAGCAGAAAACAATAAAGAACATATGAAAATTTTCTTTAGTTTAATTTTTCATTAAACCAAATGTTTGTTTTGATATTAAATTGTGAGGCAGAATCCCACAGATTATCCTCACACTGTGAAAAGATGAGAAACAAAACATAAAAATTTGCCAGTATTTTACAAGATGACTATGTAAACAATTTTTTTAAATATATATGTATATTTTTATTGTTTTTAGAGAGGAAAGGAGATGTTTTTAGAGAGAGATAGAAACATCAATGATGAGAGAGTCATTGATTGGCTGCCTCCTGCAGGCCCCACACTGGGGATCGAGCCCACAACCACAACCGGGACATGTGCCCTGACCGGAATCGAACCATGACCTGGTTCCTAGGTCGATGCTCAACCACTGAGCCCCACCAGCTGGGCAAAAAGGGATTTTTGTTTCAGTTGAAGACTAGGAGATTGATGGTAGTTAATAATTGTTTTCCAAAGACAAATAATCCCAAGTCCCATTTAGTTATTGTATTCAATTTAAAGATTAAAAACTTCAGAAGTGTGTGCATTTTTCTCCTTCATGTTTAAGTACAGCTACATATATCTGGTGCTTTATAAATGAAAATCTATGTATCTGTCTCTACTTTTTCCCACTACAAACACACATATACTAGTGCTGCTTGGAGGCACAGAAAAACCCTACCAGCAGCAAAAACTTTCATTAGAAAAAAGAGGGGAAAAAACACACAATATTATTGGTCAAAGGCAATGAAAATTGCCTTCGGGTGAACCCTGCTTTGATGGCAGTGCTAAAGTTCCTTGTGAACCCCGGATTATGCTTTCTAGGAGGAATGCTTGCCTCCATTGCCTTCATGTGCCAGGCTCAGCAGTCTGAATGCTTTTCGTTGCCCATTTTCCTCTGCAGATGTGTTTGAGGTGGGTATCAGAGATAAACCCTTTTGCAGAGACTTCATGTTCTTTCAAGTTTGGGGATCCAAGGATTGCTTTAAGACTCAAATATTAAAGAATTTTTTTCATCCTTACCAGAGGATATATTATTTTCATTTATTTTAGAGAGAGAGGAAGGGAGAGAGAAAGAGAGAAAAACATAGATGTGAGAAACATCCATTGGTTGTCTCCTGCATGCACCCCAACAGGGCCAGGGAGTGAACCTGCAACTGCAAGTACATGCCCTTGACCGGAAATCAAACCTGAGACCTTTTGGTCTTTGGACCAGTGCTCTAACCACTGAACAAACTGGCCAGTGCAGTTTATTCATATATTGTTATTTATTAATCATTGTATTATTTTAGAACTATAAACCTACTTTTGCCCCACGCTGTATGTGATTTGTGTGTATTTTCACCGAATTTGTGGCCTTTACTTCCTCTAAGTCATACCCTAAGCCCGTAGAAAACTCTCAATGTGTATTACAATACTCAAAGTAGCTCTTGTAGTATCAAATAATCTATGAGGTGACAAAGGGAAAATGATCCCCCATATGTTCATAGGAAAAGAAATTTGTTTTAATATATGTAAATATTGCCCTAGCTGGTTAGGCTTAATGGATAGAGCATCAGCCTGTGGACTGAAGGGTCCCAGGTTTGATTCTGGTCATATAAAGAGTTTCCCAGACAAGAAAAAGCTATAGGAGTTCATCACCACCAAGCAAGTATTAAAGGGTCTAACTTAAGAAGTAAAATAAAAAAAATGACTAATAAAAGGGCAATAAATACATATCTATCAACAATTGAATCTAAAAAAAAATAAATGAACAGCAAACAGAAACAGACAGAATAGAGAACATTTTGATGGTTGCTAGATGGAAGGGAGGTTGGGGGGATAGATAAAAATGATGAAGAGATTAAGAACTTCAAATCGGTAATTATAGAATAGTCATTGGGATATAAAATACCATATAGGAAATATAGTCAATAACATTGTAGTAACTATGTCTGATGGGTACAAGATTTATTGGGATGATCACTTAGTAAGTTATATAATGTCTAATGACTGGTTTGTACATCTGAAATGAATATAATATTGTATGCCAGCTGCAATTGAAAAATAAATATTTAAAATAAAAAAATAAATTGTTTTAATATCAATAAAGTAGATGAGTGGTGCTTTTTTAAAAGATAATGAAGAACTTTTGCAGTATTCTCTTCAATCAAGAGACTATATTGAATTTAAAGATTAATATTTTTAACTTTATAGAATTTTAATGGCTAACATAATTATTGCAACTTTGCTGGACTAACTTTAGTACTGACTCAAGTTTTAAAGGACCTGACCATAAAATCATATTTACTTTTAATTTCTGTTTAATGAATATACTTAGAATTTATTGCTTAATTGCATCACACATCAATGCATTTTTCATTTTGATTAGGTAATAGTTTTAAGTGATTCTCTGGATCATTTGATTAGACATTCATAGAACAACTAAATCATAGTTATTTGCCCCAGAAAGGACAAAACTTTTATTTCCTGTATTATGTTTATAAAATTGACTTGCTACCTTCACAGAGACTTTTTTCATATGCTTAACATTGTACCACCCAGAATAATTTTTGGCGAATTTTATCACCTTCATTTGTCTTTCTGCTCTCAATTATTTACATCAATTCTTTACTCATCAATTCCAACTCACCAGTCCTTAGTATGCTACAATAATTCATTTAACAGATTTGATTAATGTATAATATTTAAAGCATGTAATTTGAGGATTTTTGGCATATATATATATATATATATATATACTCATGAAACCATCACCACAATCAAAATTACAGTTGTTCCCATCATTCTCCCAAATATCTTTGTATCCCTTTGTAATCCATCCCTCATGGAGACAACCACCAATTTGCTTTCTCTCCCTAAATATTAGTCTGTATTTTTAGAATTTGATATAAATAGAATCATAGAGTATGTGCACTTTTGCCTCCCTTTACCTTGTTTTCATTCAGCGTAATGATTTTGAGATTTATCCTTGCTCTAATATATTTTTTATTTTTTGCGTGGGTACTAGCAAGTAGATCAAAAAAACATAAGAAATTGTTTACCTGTTTTTTGATCATATATTGTTTTCCTAAGAGCCTAAAATTCATCAGTCCTAATTTAAATGTTTTTCACTAGTTACTCCCTGTCATGAATGCATTTCTTACAGATTGTAGCATAACTGATTTCTCCTTGACATTCAAGTCTCAGCTTAAATGTCATAATCTCAGCTTATATTTCTCTAGTTCAGGAAGTCTTTTTATCACCACCTTTCCTAAAGTAGCATTTCTAGTCACTGCTACTATAACACTTTTAATTTAGTATCATTTGCCAGCTAGAATCCATGAGAGGAGGAACCTTGTCTCATTTAAAGCTGTTGTCCTAGCTAATAAGATCTTCTGAGTATTTAAGGAGATTGTCAGTCTCAATTTCAAGTTTTGAGAAGTACATAGATAGGTATGTATTATTAGATAACACATATTGCAATATGCAATTGTGCATATGATTACTTATATACTGAAGTATAGTAAACATCTACATCCATAATTATAATCTACTAGAGGCCTGGTGCACAAAAATTTGTGCACTCGGGGGGGGAAAGGGGGTCCCTCAGCCTGGCCTGTGCCCTCTCACAGTCTGGAACCCCTCGGGAGATAACGACCTGCTAGCTTAGGCCTGCTCCCGGGTGGCAGAGGGCAGGCCCAATCCGTAGGTGCAGCCCCTGGTCGGGCTCAGAGCAGGGCCTATTGGGGATTAGGGGCACTGCCCCTGTCATGCACAGAGCAGGGCGGATTGGGAGGTTGCGAATGCCACCCTCAGTCATGCTCAGGGTAGGGCTGATTGGGGGATTGGGGCACCGCCCCCTGTCACACTCAAGGCAGGGTCGATGGGGAGGTTGCGGTGCCACCCCCTGTCATGCAGAGAGCAGGGCCAATCAGGGGGGTTGGGGTCCGTACCCTGTCACGCACAGAGCAGGGCCCATCAGGGGGTTGGGGAGCTCCCCCCTGTCACGCACAGAGAAGGGCCGATAAGGGAGTTGGGGCACCACCCCCTGTCACACACAGAGCAGGGCGGATCAGGGGGTTGTGGTGCCGCACACTGTCACACTCAGGGCAGGGCCGATGGGGAGGTTATGGCTCTACCCCATCACACACAGAGCAGGGCCCGTGGGGGGCAGTTGGTGCATCGCCCTCTATCACCCACAGAGCAGGGCCGATCATGGGGTTGGGGCGCCGCCACTGTCACACTCAGGGCAGGGCTGATGGGGAGGTTATGGCTCTACCCGTCACACACAGAGCAGGGCCCATGGGGGGGGAGGGTTTGGGGTGCCGCACCCTGTCACACACAGAGCAGGGCCAGTCAGGGGTTGGGGTGCTGCACCCTGTCACACACAGAGCCTCAGGGTGATCAGGGAGTTGGGGAGCTCCCCCGTATCAGGCACAGAGCAGGGCTGATCAGGGGGTTGGGGCGCCTTCCCCTGTCACGAACAGAGCAGGGCCGATAGGGAGGTTGTGGCCCCACCCCCTGTCACACACAGAGCCACAGGGCGATCAGGGGGTTTGGGCGCTGCCCCCTGTCAAACTGATCCCGGTGCTGGGAGGCATATTACCCTTTTACTATATAGGATAGAGGCCTGGTGCACGTGTGGGGGCCGGCTGGTTTGCCCTGAAGGGTGTCCTGGATCAGGGTGGGGGTCCCCACTGGGGTGCCTGGCCAGCCTGGGTGAGGGGATGATGGCTGTTTGCAGCTGGTCACATACCCTTCAGGGTGGGGGTCCCCACTGGGGTGCCCGGCCAGTCTGGGTGAGGACCTGAGTGCTGTTTTCAGGCTGGGGGTGACTGAAGCTCCCTACCGCTCCTTTTTTTCTTTTATATTTTTTTATTCTGGGCCAGCTTTAGCTTTGAGGCTTGGCTCCAGCTCTTAGGCCTCCGCTGCTGAAAGTAGGTTTCTGGCCTTTGCTTACAATGTTGCGATCCTACTGGCTGAAGCCCGGCAGGTTTCTGGGGTTTTGTTTAGCTTCTATGTTTGTTGCACAGTTGCTTTCAGCTCAGAGGCCTGCAGCGGGGAACGTTGGAGTCCTCTGTCACTGAAGCAAGCAAGCCTCATGTTAGTTTCATAATTATATATGGTATTAATATCCTATCTAATAAAAGAGAAACATGGTAATTAGCATACAACCGCTACCCTTCCCATTGGCTAATCAGGGCAATATGCAAAGTAACTGCCAGCCAAGATGGCGGCTGGCAGCCAGGCAGCTTGAAACTAACATGAGGCTTGCTTGCTTCAGTGACGGAGGAAACCAACGTTCCCCGCCTGCCTTGCAGGCCTGTGAGCCTGCAGTTTGAAACATTGTAACAAATATAGAAGCTAAACAAAACCCCAGAAACCTGCTTTCAGCGAGCTGGGATCTCAGAGCTGGAGTTATACATTGTTTCGATTATAGAACCAGATACCTATTTTCAGCAGCGGAGGCCTAAGAGCTGGAGTCTGAGAGCTAAAGCTGGTTCAGAATAATAAAAAAAAAAGAATAAAAGGAGCGGTTGGGAGCTTCAGTCACCCGCAGCCTGAAAACAGCCCTCAGCCCCTCACCCGGACTGGCCAGGCACCCCAGTGGGGACCCCCACCCTGAAGGGTGTGTGACCAGCTGCAAACAGCCATCATCCCCTCACCCAGGCTGGCCAGGCACCCCAGTGGGGACCCCCACCCTGAAGGGTGTGTGACCAGCTGCAAACAGCCATCATCCCCTCACCCAGGCTGGCCAGGTACCCCAGTGGGGACCCCCACCCTGATCCAGGACACCTTCAGGGCAAAACAGCCGGCACCCACCCATGCACCAGACCTCTATCCTATATAGTAAAAGGGTAATATGCCTCCCAGCACCAGGATCAGCAGAGCTGCGAGGCCTCCCGGCACCGGGATCAGTGTGACAGGGGGCAGCGCCCAAACCCCCTGATCGCCCTGCGGCTCTGTGTGTGACAGGGTGTGGCGCCCCAACCCCCTGATCGGCCCTGCTCTGTGTGTGACAGGGTGCGGCGCCACAACCCCCCCCCCCCCCACGGGCCCTGCTCTGTGTGTGACGGGGTAGAGCCATAACCTCCCCATCGGCCCTCCCCTGAGTGTGAGAGTGACGGCACCCCAACCCCCTGATCGGCCCTGCTCTGTGGGTGATAGAGGGCGGCGCCCCAACCCCCTGATGGGTCCTGCTCTGTGCGTGACAGGGGGCTGCGCCCCAAACCCCTGGTTGGCCCTGCTCTGTGCGTGACAGGGTACAGAGCCCCAACCCCCTGATGGGCCCTGCTCTTTGAGTGACAGGAAGTAATGCCCCAACCCCCTGATCGGCCCTGCTCTGTGCATGACAGGGGGTGGCACTGCAACCTCCCCATCGACCCTGCCTTGAGTGTGACAGGGGGCGGTGCCCCAACCCCCCAATTGGTCCTACCCTGAATGTGACTGAGGGTGGCATCGCAACCTCCGGATCTGCCCTGCTCTGTGCATGACAGGGGGCGGCGCCCCAACTCCCCAATCGGCCCTGCTCTGAGCCCGACCAGGGGCTGCACCTACGGATTGGGCCTGCCCTCTGCCACCCGGGAGCAGGCCTAAGTCAGCAGGTCGTTATCTCCTGAGGGGTCCCTGACTGCGAGAGGGCACAGGTCGGGCTGAGGAACCCCCCCCCCCGACCGGAGTGCACAAATTTTTGTGCACCGGGCCTCTAGTATGACTATAATAATCTATTATTTATCAATGAATCTAAAAACTATATGTATGCATTACATCTTCCCTGCCTTTAGCATCTAACAAAATATCACCCAGTGTTTCTCTCATTTTGATTATTTGGGCCCTGATATAGATATTTCTGAGAAAATGTAATACAGACCCTGAGCAGAATTCACAAATGTGTGCACCGAAGAATAAAATCCACATAGTTTATGTGAAAATAAATATAACCAAGGTGCTACTTAGAAAATTTAAATAAAAAAAGGTATACCTCATAATTTTCAGTCCCTGCCAAGGAAGATTGTTAAGGAAAAGAGGAGGGTTATAGAAGCATAAAAGCAATGGGATAATCTCCAGTCTCAGCTTTTTGGAAATCTCTCTCAAACATACATTCCAGATATTAAATTCAGATTTTTAAATCTTCAAAAAAAATACCATGTGTAGTTACAGTTTTTTGAGTGTGTACCTGTGACAGAATCAGGTTAAACAAATAGTATTTCATATTAAAAACAAAGCAGGGACTCTTATTTCCCCGTCTGCCTTGAGCTGATAATAGTTGTGAAACACATCATAAAGACTATAATTTGAGGAACCAGACTTTCCTATTTTGCATTTGCTTTTTGCTCTAGCAATGGGGCATGATGCTCACTGTTGTGTGATATTACATGCACACCTTATCTGAAAAAATCGCTGTAGTATTCTCAATAATAAATTACACCACATGTATCCTGCAGTCACATTGAAATCTACTCAGGTAGATTTAGAAAACTCCCAGCTATTCACATTTTTATTCACCATTGATTTTACTTTATAGTTTTTCTCTACACCACCGTTAGCACTTAAAAGAGTAAACCAGTTGGGGAGGGGGATTAAAAATAAAATAAAAAATTTCAAGGGACGACCTATCTTTAATATTGTACCATAGGCCCTTGTGAAATTATAGCATTTCCATCAGAAAGTAGCATTTTCACATTCAAATGTATTTCATTGTGTGTTTGCTGGCCCTGTGACATCTTAGCGCTTATGTGACATCTTAGTGGTGGTGGAGGGATATGATTACAGAGCACAGCAATAAAAAATGACTATTGGGAGTCTCTGCAACTGTCAGCAGTTTTCCACTTTTCACATGAGGTCGGGCCTGCTAATTGGATCAAATCTGTCTCTAACTGTAATCTCAGCATCAGTGGGGGAAGAACTGCCTTGTCACACCTGGGTTGTGTTCTAGTAGGCGGTGAAGCACACCGTTAATAAGAACCATTTAAAGCACAACCTGTGCATATAATTAACTATACCTATTTCCTTGATTAAAAATCTGCTGGTCAAGGGTAATTGTTCAACTGAATCTTCAGGGTTACCTGGAGTAACTACATATTGTGTTTGAACTAGAGGTGGATTGAACGTGTCATCAAGTGTTTTAGTTATTAGGCAACAAAATCACAGCTGATTTGCAGGCTTGAAAGTGAGTGTAAATACTGAGTTTTAGTTATAGTGTATGGTAGGGAATTATAGTATCATTTGACAGATTTTTAGTAATGAAATACATGCAGCTCCAATAGAATGCAGAGTATCTGCTGGGTGTAGAATCTATTTGTGACCTAATTTTGCTTATTTAAATAATCTCATGACATTTACTGTAGCAAATACTTGTTTACCAATCTCAATGAACTTTATTAAAAAAAAAAAAAGACAAAACAAAAAGCTTCCAGACTGTATCCTCAGTGCTCTTGCATTTCTATGGTGCCAAGTGAACCAGTTTTAACCATGGGAAAGTGAACAGAGGCTGGCCACTGAAATATCTCTCTTGTTGGTCATTGTCTAGACTAGAGTGATGCAGAATTTCCAGGGGAGTATTATCAAGCCCTACAGGATGACCAAAGCATTGCATGGAATAAAAACAGGCCCCAAGTGATTGCATGGAGCAAAGACACTCTCCTACCTCCACAACTGACCCTCATGACAGTATGTGTGAAACGATAAATAAACCATTATTATATATCAAATTATTACCTTAAGACCTAGGAAATGAAAATTCTGAAGAATTCTGTTTTGGTAGTTTACATAGTATGAAATTTCCTCTACAGATTGGGAAGTACTAATGCTGGTAGTTTCTTTTCCCCTATAGTTAGTGGAGACTTCCAACGTAGATTAGAAATTACTTTTTCATCTACAGCAGGTCCTCAGATAACATCATTTTGTTCAACATCATTTTGTTATAACTTTGGTGAGAAGCCCTAGGAACTTAATTCTTGTTTATATCAATTAGCCTACAGTAAAATTGGTTTCCTTATACTTCATTTTGCTTAAAGCTGCCCAACTTTTTGATGACATTGAGGACTGACTGTTCATTCTTCGTACCTCCACTGTTGCCAGTGGTAGGAGAAAGCACACAAGGTGAGTGTGAAACAACTCACCTGGATAATTCAGAACACTTGCTGGGGTGTATGCTCAGGCTCAATACTCTCTAGCAGCAGCAGTAGGTATGATTCAAGAAATGAGCAAACATCTCTCTCATTCATCACATGCTCTTATTCGGGTATACTTCCTAGCGTCAAAACGAGAAGCTCAAGTTTATTACTACCGCCTACTTTTAGGGATCTCAGAAGTCATACATGTTACCACACACTAAGCCAAGATAATTTGTCAACCCTGTGGTCTATACCCAGCTGAAGCTCCAAGTAATTGCCACTGGATGCCATGGTGTCCTTGTTAAGGGAGTGAGGAGTATCCTCTCATTAAAAAACTTTTAGAAGATATGTTTTTTTTCTAGATTCCTCTTTTATCTAAACTTACCATAAGAACTATGCATATATAGTAATTTATGGCTATTAAATTCACAAACTTTATGAACCATTGTCAGTTATACCACTTTTGGGGTGATACAGTTAGGAAAGGATTATCATGCAACCTGAGCTAGATGAGGGCATTGAGAAAGAAATGTTAGGTCATTTGTTGAGGGTCTATTAGAATGAATATGATTTTTAAAGAAATGTTCTTTGTAACCTTTCCATTTCTATATCCTTTATGTTACAATGAGTTACTAATGTAAACATTTTTACAAATGATATTTTCCTTGATTCCTCTCCTCTGTTCTTAAGGAAGATGTGCAATGTTATATAGAAACCAATGTTTGATAGAGAAAAGAAGGGTGCTTGACTAGGAGTGACAGAGATCCACTCTCTCTCTATGTACCTTCATGCTTTGAGACCATCCTCTCACCTTACCCATACCTCGGTGCCTCTGTGCTGGATCATCTCTAAGATAACGTTCAGATTCTTATGAAATGTAGGAAGTGAAAGGAGACTTGGACATTTATACGGTGCCTCTGAATTCTTTTTTATTCATTTCAAATACCAATTATCTTTTAAGTCCTCATTGCCTTTTCCACTTTAAATATCCCAAATTCTCACATAATTTTGCTTTTGCTTAAATCTCCAAATTTCTACCAAGACAGTCCATGGAAAGACTCTCTGAATGAAAGGATGCTAGAAGTGAACGCAACACCAGCACGATGTCTCCATCTTTCCCTTATTAGTTCACTATTTTTCATCTTTAAATCTTCTATTACCGGGAAACAATTTAAGCAGTCAGTTTTTGTTTCAGCCATTTAATCTTTGTGGGCCTCAAGAGTTTCTTAATCTGAGCTAAGTATTGCTGACATGGACATTTTTGAAATACCAAACTGTTGCATATCCTAACTTTACATAGCATGTTCATATCAACTTAGATAAGGACCCCATGACAAAATAAGGAGTAATTAAAAACCATTCAGACTAGGCTACATAAAATTTTGCAGAAGATGAATGAAGCTATACATATACCTTTAAATTGACAATAAAAGTAAAAGCAGGAAAAGAAAACACACTAATTAGACTTTTAAGCTTTAAAGACTTTGCTAATATTGTCCTGCCAGCATGTTTCAGTGGTTGAGCATCGACCTATTAACCAAGATTGATTCTAGTCAGGGCACATGCCCAGGTGGAGGGCTCAATTCCCAGTGGGGGGCGTGCAGGAAGCAGCCAATCAATGATTCTCTCTCATCATTGATGTGTCTATTTCTCTCACGCTCTCCTTCCTCTCTGAAATCAATACAATATATGTTAAAAACTTTGCAAATATAGGAAGATTCTACACTAACTCAGGTTTGCATATTTTGTTTTCTCAAGTTACATCAATAACCTTAGTAGAAAAACTATTTCATAATACAATTTCGCAGAACCTCTCAGACTTAGTACTTATATGCTATGCATCCCCATCTGTTTTGGGATACTTTTCCACAAAGGAAGTAAGTGTCTATTCTTAAAACCAATTCCCTTTGGTATATTATGTGATTTTTACCAAAGTAATTAGGATTAATCTTAAAGATTTACAAGTAGGGCAGTTATTCATCACAAGTAAAGACTTAGTAGAATAATCAGTAACTAATCTTGCAATCCAATGATTTCTAAACATTATTTAGAATTATTCAGAAGATAACGAGTATTGTATTACTTTTCTATTACTGCCATAACAAATTATGACAAATTTAGTGGATTAACAAAACACCAATTTATTATCTTACGATTTTTACAGTAGGACAGAGTCTGATAAGGTCTCAATTAAAGTGTTGGTAGACTCTGCTTCTTTCTGGAGACTATAGGGGAGAATCTGTTTCCTTGCTCACTCAGGTTGTTGGCAGAATTCAATTCCTTACAAGTACAGGGCTGAGGTCTCTATTTTCTATTTGCTGTCAGCTGAGGGCTGTTTCTAGCTTCAGATACCACCATCATCTTTCCTGGATCATCACCCTCATTTTTATTATGTTTTATTTCTCTGACCCACACTTCTGTCTCTTTCTCTTCTTTTTTAATTAAATATACTAGGGGCTCAGTGCACAAATTCATGCACCTTGAAAGGAACTGTGGGCCGCAAAGCTGCAGTGGGCACAGGGGCAGGTCTCAGCCCATCCTCCGTGCCCCTGCCCGGCCCCTCCTACCATGGCCCCTGAACCCCTGTCTGCCAACAGCCCTGCTCCCACGCCGCCACTCCCACGTGCTGATGGTGCCGACCCCACTTGCACCCACTGACAGCATGGAGTGAGTGGGGCTGGTGCTGGCAGCATGTATGAGCAGGGCTGTCACCAGCAGTGGGTGCAAGTGGTGGCTGCCGGCCCTGATCACCCGTCAGGAGCAGGGGGAAGTGGAGTAGCTCTGAGGGGCAATTGGGGCTGGCAGCTGCCGCTCACACCCGCTGATGGCACCGAGCAATTGGGGCTGGCGCCAGGTGCCGGCAGTGGGTGTGAGCGGTGGTTCTGGCACCTGCAATGAGGTCAAGCAGGACTGGCACCGGCAGAGGTGCAAGCATCAGGCAGGACCGCAGTGCATGGGAGCAAATAATTTTTAGTAACCACCAGAGGCTTGGCCCAATGACAGCGACCGGCACCCTGCCTTGGTCTGGTGTCCCCGCTCACCTGCTCCACCATCCGTTCCACGCTCTGCTGCCTGCTGCCGATGCCCGCCATGTTTTGCGCATGTCCCCTGATGGTCAGCGCACGGCATAGAGACTGGTTGTTCGGTTATTCCGCTGTTCGGTCTATTTGCATATAGGATGTTTTTTATTGCTGACAGTATTACAGATGTTCCTCATTTTATCCACTACCCGCCCTTTACCCCTAACCCCCACCAGGCCTTCACCGCCCTATTGTCCGTGTCCATGTGCTATGCATCTAAGTATATAAGTTCTTTGGTTTATCTCTTCTCATGTCTCTCCCCCTCCTCACCTAGATATGTCAGTCTGTTCCATGCCTCCATAGGGTCTTATTTTGTTGTTCAATTCATTTTGTTCATTAGATTCCACAAATAAGTGAAATCATGTGATATTTGTCTTTCTCTAATTGGTGTATTTCAGTTAGCATAGTACTCTCTAAGCCCATCCATGTGTCTCAAAAGGGTAAGAGATCCTTCTTTTTTACAGCTGCATAGTATTCTATTGTGTAAATGTGCCACATTGTTTTTTTATCCAATCATCTTCTAATGGGCACTTGGGCTGTTTCCAAATATTAGCTATTGTAAATAAAGCTTCCATATCTCTAACAATTAAATCATGTAAAAATCATTTAACCAGCACATATTCTTTACCAAATACTCTAATGCTCACTTGTTTTTTCTCATCTATATATAAAAGCCAAGCGACTGGAACACTGGAATGACTGAAATGACCGGTCAGTATGATGAACGCTGCAGCTGGCCAACGGCCAACTGGCCTGATCAGGGGGCAGCTCCTCCTCCCCACTGGGGCTGACCGGACTGGGGCCAGGGCCAGCCGGTCAACCTCCCGCAGTCCTCCCCTTGGCCAGCCCCGCCTCCGAATGTCCCTCCCACCCTGATCAGGGGTGGGGCTGGCCAGCCAACCACCCACAGCCCCTCCCCCCAGCAAGCCCCGCCCCGATCAGTCCCCAATTGAGGTTGGGGCCAGTTGGCCAACTGCCCATGGCCCCTCTCCCTCACTGACCCGGCCCCATCGGCCCCCACCAGGGCGGGCCAGCCAAACCCCACCCATGCTTGAATTCGTGCACTGAGCCTCTAGTTAATTATAATTCTGTCTGAGTAGCCATTGCCTCATTTGCTTCTTCTACCTTTTGAAAGAAAACTAAAATGTCAATAAAAGTATATGCTTGTTTAAGTGGAATGAACCTTCTTATAGAATAACTAGAGCATGAAACTCATGGAGGGAGGGGGGTCCCTCAACCTGGCCTGCACCCTCTCGCAATCCAGGCCCCTTGCTCCTAACTGCCCACTTGCTTGTTCCTAACTGCTTGCCTTGCCACTCCTTAGCAATGCGGCAGAGGCAGGGAGAGTCTTCCGCCACCACCACTGCACTCACCAGCCATGAGCCCAGCTTCTGGCTGGGCAGCGCTCCAGCTGTGGGAGTGCACTGACCACCAGGGGCAGCTTCTGTGTTGAGCATCTGCCCCCTGGTGGTCAGTGCGCATCATAACAACTGGTTGAACAGTCATTCTGGTCGTTCTGCCGTTCCGTAGCTGGGATTTTATTATATAGGATTATGTATCTTTGTTTATATTTGATTAGTATACTCTTTAATGGGGTTGGATGCTTTGAACGACATTTTTCAGAAACCTATGTGCTAGGTATCAATGTGGTTGCCTTCTAAAGCATTGTTCCATCCTTCTGAATCTTGTAAGTAACTTGGAAACCTAAAGATTTTGCAAAATTTTATCTTAATATTTTTAATGATGAAATGAGCATTTACTCTCCTATCTAATTGCTTACTTAGCTCTCTTTGATATTTGTTTAACATGGTTCAGTTGACACTCTCCTTGAGAGATTAACCCTCCCTTGACATGACACTGCCTGAAAAATCCTCAGAAGCAGATTTTATAGCACAAGCACCACAAAGACTGCCCTGGCTCCTCCTCTATTCAGATTTCTGTATGAGGCTTCTCATGCAAACACTTCTGCAAAAATTATTTGGACAGGAAATTTATCTCCGAGAACAAATGTGGTAGATTATACTCCTCCAGGAATTCTTTCTCAATTTCTTCATTTGAGCTTGAATATATAGACTATAAACTGTGGAAGGTTTCTTTCTTTTTTCCTCAAATATATCTTAATAAATTCACTTATATATGATTACTACTATATGCCATTAATATCATAATTTTTACTATGTGTCTGTTTTTGGCAAAAGTTTATAAAGATTGTTTTTTAGTTATTTGTATCAGTGAAGTTACTCAATGAAGCGATGAATCCTCAGTGGAAAATATTCAAGAAATGATGCTTACTGTGGGAATTCATTATATCTGTATAATAGCAGGGCCAAAAGGTTTGCCTTTTAATTATGTGTGTATGTATGTGAGTGTTTATTAAGTCAGACTTACCTGAATATTCATCTTTAACCTCTAATTGTTTAGCATAAGCCATCCCAAGGCATGCTTAATGACTAAAGAAAACATTTCTAATTTCAATATCTTTGAGATATACCTATATCCAACAGCTAAATTAAAATACATATGTGTATATTAAGCTGTGTAATTAGATGGTTACTGAGGAGAAACTGGTCTCTTTCTTGAATTCTTTTGCTCTAGCTCATTGATCTCTGGCTCAATGGCCTAGCAAATATCTTGGACATTATTAGTAATTGTCTTTGGTTGTTTGGAGAAATTATCTCTAAGAAATAATTTATATTACAAATTTATACTTTGTCTCAAGCCACAGTTTCAGAGTAATTTATTCCTGACTTTGTAATTTGGGTGATATGGCCCTAATGTTGCTGCAATTTGGATAAAACTGTATTCTAAAAAATTTTCCTCCACAATGACTTTTTTAACATGTTGTATCCTCCACTGGACAATATATTGCTTAAGGAAAAGGAATTTTATAATTGTCTTTGTATTCCAATTTTTTTCACAGAATGTGTGATCATATAACAAACACATAACATGAAGTCTGTTTACAATAACTTCTACGAAGACCTTTCTGGCTCATTGTTCTTCTCTCTCATTAATACTTGGACTTTTTGGAAGTAGGGATGAATGTGCTTGTCTCTTTATTCCCAACTACTAGCCTCATCTATGGGCTATATTAGAGGACACACACTTCTTCTGTGCATGCTGCAATAAAAGGCAAGTAATATTACATGATGGACAGGGTATTCGAAACGACCTAATTATCCCTTTCAGTCAGAGATGAGAAAGTGCTTTAATAAGTAGTATACTGGTAATTGTCCAAGACTTCAAAGCAATTGGTGTCAGAAATCTGATTAGACCTGCTTCCTCTTTAGAAAATGTATGAATTTTGTCATCATCCAGTGTATTTTTAGGTGTATGTTTTCGCTGCACTTCCTCTATCCCTGAGACAGCCACATGGGAACAAAAGAAAGGAGCTGTTGCATCTCTGGAAGGAGAGCCCAAAGACTGCCTGTGAATTAAGGGCAAATGCCTCCTCACCATTTTGACATGAGAATATTTCTTACTTCTCTTTGGGCCACGAATATTTTCAGCAGCTTGAATAAATATCATAGAGGGGGGGAATTCTATATCCTAAGCCATTTTCTACCTTGAGACTGTTCATATTTTATATTATTATTGAATATTTTTCTTTTTATAAAAAGACATCTTACTTAGGCATGCTGACATTTAGCTAAAAGTAATTTTCATCACTCCCCTGTTTTTAGTCAGGGGAAGAATGATTATAGAAAGATAGTCCAACCTTGCCTTTAGGGTTCGTAAGTTAAACTCCTTATTTTTCTCATTCACACTATGGACTCTCACACTTTGGAGAGCTGAACTTAAGAAGGAATACCCAACTCATACCAAGGTATGTAAGACTAGAGGGCACACATGCAATGGAGTGTGAGGAAATTCTGTCTTGAGCCACATTTCTCTTGGTTGTCTTGTCACCCCTGTGGTGTGGAAGGGCATATTTGAACACAGAGTGATAAAGAGATGTGGTCAAGAAAAGTAGAGCACGCACTAGCCGGCTTGGCTCAGTGGATGGAGCGTCAGCCTGCGGACTGAGGGGTCCCAGGTTCGATTCTGGCCAGGGGCACATGCCTGGGTTGCGGGCTTGATCCCCAGTAGGGGGCGTGCAGGAGGCAGCCGATCAATGATTCTCTCTCATCATTGATGTTTCCATCTCTCTCTCCTTCTCCCTTCCTCTCTGAAATCAATAAAGAAATATATTTTTTTTAAAAAAAGAGAGAAAAAAAGGAAAGTAGAGCACAATATGCATGTTTTCCTTTCTGGTCATAGAAATCGTATCAATTCCTTCACTTTATTGAGAGGGGGAAAGGGCACCATAAGACAAAACTTTTCTTTCTAACTTTGTAGTTTCTGAATCTAGGCTTTCTTCCACCCGCAACAACTTGTAGAATCCCAAACATGCTAGCAAGTGCCATCATGACTTTGCTCAAACTACTGTATGTGGCAGGAATGCACCCAAATGCTGACCCCTCCGTGGGTCACACCTTCAGAGTGCAACTCATCATTACAAAGTAGAAGTGATAAGAAATGACGTACTTTAAGTGGATTAAGATGAAAAATGCCTAACCAAAGCAGTGTTAGTGAAAGAAAAATTAGGAGAGAGTAGTGCAACAGAAATCAGTTAAGTCTGATAGAAAGATCAATCAAGTCAACAAACACTGAAATATTTTGTAAAATTAAAACTGAAAATATTTATGAGCAATGTCAGTAAAGGTGGAAATCAGATTGTTTGGTTCAAAGGACTTGGAGGTGAATAATTTTAAAAAAAATCAAACTTCTGTAATTGTTTTAGTTCCTATTCTATTCCTTCCATATGTTACTTTAAGGAATAATTTAACTTTCTTGTTTTAAGAAATGTAACAGTTAAAAAGCCCACTACTTAAAGTAAACATTTTCTCTTCAATGTTGTATATTAATTCAAAGTCAGATGATGACATTGTGAGTGACTTCAATTCACAGCTATGGTCCTAAGGCAATTTTCTAAGGAATCTCTTCACTTCATCAACTAGCTTTGTTAAGAAATCAGAACTTTCATAGAAGCAAAAATTGGAACAATTAATTAGTTTCTATTTTAATTAAACAATGGTCTCATTTAGCTCTGATTAAATTACAACAGCTAGATAAATCCAGACAGCATTTAGCTAATTTAATTAGTTGTGGTATTGCTTTTCTGTATTTCCACTGTGAATGACTAATAGTTGATTGCTAGTGTTTTTCCTACATAAATTCTCTGAACTTTTATTGAATGTAAACAATATGCAAACTAAAACTAAGTATCTTACATTTTTTTCAATATTTATTCTTGAAAAGGTTTTATGACACATGGCAAATAATTGTCTTTTTCTCTATTTAAAGGAAAAGAAAACCCTCAACAAGAGTTGTTTCAATTTTTTTCAAGAAATAAATTTAATAATAATTTTGAGATAGTAAGAATTGATTTTATTATGGAAAGCCTAATTCTCCCTACCTCCATTTTCTTATTTACTATTTTATGAAGATTGATTTCAATCTTTTAATTCAACATTTGGATAATATTATTTTTGTTTTCTCCTTTTTTCTTTCCTTTATTCTTTCTAGTTTTATGTGCCTAAGAAGATTGATCTTGAAGTGGGTATAAGCTGTGATTCAACTTTAAGATTTCTGATTTCTTAGAGAATTATTATATATCTGTTAGGGATTAGATTTTCAGTTCCACAAGTAACAATAACTGAAATAAAAGTGAGATTAATTTTCTTTTAAATAACAGCAAATCCAGGGGTAGCCATCTCAGATCCAGGATGGCAACTGTTAAAGAAAAAAAAATCGTATTGGAAAAGATGAACAAACAAAAGTCAATTTTACTCCAATAGTATTGCAACAGGGGAGTGATACTGAACTCAACTCCACTGAAACAAAAGCAGAGGAATTTTTAAAAGTAATTGTTGTTCAAGGATGTTTTGTGGAAAGATGAGGATTGAGCCTATATCTCAAGGAAAATATCTCTTTCTATGTGGTGATACATTCAATGAGATTCTCCAGATTAGTCACTAAATTGAATTACCCACTGCCAATTTAGAAACTTGGAGTTTGCAGACATAATTCTGTAACCTGAATATTGACTATCTGTAGTTCTGTTTGTAGGAATATAGATATAACAGTCCATTTTTAATTGAGGCAAATAAAGTTAAGTTAAAATATGAAATGTGTATATAAATAACATGTTAAAAAACTACTGGGAACATGAACTAATATCTGAAATAGTGGGAAAGAAATCATATTCTGTTTTAGAATAAGGATATTGAATATGAAGTTTTCAATATAAAAGTATCAGTTCTCTGTAAATTGATACATTAATTTAAAACAAGCCAAATAGAAATGAAAAGATTAAAAAAATGACCCAAAATATATCTTTCCTCATTTTACTCCACCTTTCAGCATCACTTAGAATCTTCTATGAGTCAGCTCTTCCTTCACAAAGATGTTCTGTGTGTCATTTCTGTGTTGTCCTCCTAACCAGGGTTTCATCCTGTCTCACTAGCTTTTTCCCCTTAGTCATATTGGTTATTTTTTTTCTCTCTGCTAACTTCTAAGTGCTGGACTAGGGCTCATCTTTAGACCTTTCTTATTCTATAGTGACACCTACTTTCATGTTTTTAAAAACCTTCTATGTTATGGTGACTCCCAACATTATATTATAAGCTCTGATCACTTCTCTGGGTCTAAGATTCAAACATCCAAATATCTATGGGGCACTTTTATGACTATAAATAACAGGCACCTCAAATTGAATATGCTCAAAGCACAGTCATTAATTTTTCTTCCAAATTGGTTGCTTCGGCTGTCTCAGTACCATCAACTACTACTTTTTAAAGAAAAATTAATATCTCCAAATAAACAAGCAAACAACCGTGTAAGTAGAATAGGGTTATTTTTTTATTTATATAATCCCCTCACATTCTACATACATCCACCTTTCTTCCTATATCCCTCAAATTCTCAAACTCTCCTGCTCTTTTCTCAGTCTGACAGCCCCTAATGCTGGGTCTATATACTTCACTAGCCTTCTAACCCATCTCATTTTTTTATCCTTTTCTTCATTGTTGATTATGTTCCATACATTAAACACAAATTATGTTTTAAAGCAAATATCAATACCCCTCCTCTGGCTATGACATTTAGCTGGAGTAAGATGAACTGTACTGACAAGAACATTGAAAAACGGATGGATTTTTAAATTGACAATTGTTCACCACAGTGTCACTGTGCTAGGAAGAAAAACTTCAGAGGATTGAAGGATTTGAAGGACTTGAAGGACCAAGAACTCCCCCTCCCCCCAGAAAAATAAAGGACTCAAAGAAGTGAGCAAAATATTTTTTATGCAATCTTTTCTTAAGACATTTTCCAACTACTGGATATACATATGTATGCTATGGGCCAAGAAAAAAACAGCTTCTACATGGATAAGATATTAAATGTCACATTGTCTTGGAAATAAAGAATTAGAGATCAGGGTTTGTACAATAAAAAAAATCTCTGTTAAATATTTATGGCTTTCATTGAAACTGCAACTCAGAAATAATGGTCTCAAGTGGGTCAAGATGATCAGCTCATAATCTAATGCCAGACTGTGAACCGTGTCAGCACAGCCAAGTGTTTGGTGAACCAGGTGGGGGAGGGGGGGTGGCAGCGAAGGATTAAAGAAAAGACAGAAGGGAGCCTCCTTTCATATTACAATTGTAGTTCCCCCGAACTCAGGCCCCCACGTTGGGTGCCACATGTGCCATGCCAGCACTGCTAAGGGTTCAGTGAGCCTGAGGAGGGGTGATGAAGGATTAAAGAAAAAACAGACAAAGAGAATATAGCTGGGGTTCGGTGGATCTCCTGTGCCTGGATGAGGCCACAGAGAAGGATCCACCCAGAAAGCTGAGGCTTTATTTTATACTCAAAGAAAAACAAGGTAGTGGTCAACATAGTTACAATGTTCTTGTGAGTTTCACTTGTTTTGGCAGCACTTGCTGCACTTCCCACAGCCCATTAGCTACCTAGGAAGGATCTAGGGAGGGGTATAAGGTTAAGCTTAATTACATTAAGAGGGCTCTGCCCTCTAAACTGGGACTTGTTTATGGCTCTGCCACAGGTCAATTCAAGGCTTAACTCTAGAGCAGTGGTTCTCAACCTTCCTAATGCCATGACCCTTTAATACAGTTCCTCATGTTGTGGTGACCCCAACCATAAAATTATTTTCGTTGCTACTTCATAACTGTAATTTTGCTACTGTTATGAATCGTAATGTAAATATCTGATATGCAGCATGTATTTTCATTGTTACAAATTGAACATAATTAAAGCATAGTGATTAATCACAAAAACAATATGCAATTATATATGTGTTTTCTAATGGTCTTAGGTGACCCCTGTGAAAGGGTCATTCGATCCCCCAGACAGGTCGCGACACACAGGCTGGTGACACACAGGTTGAGAACTGCTGACTACATGACTGAAAGAAGAAAATTAGTTTCTAAGTATTAGAAGTTACCACCATCAAGAATCTCTACATTTTAAAATTAAACATAGTCATTAATTTAAGCATACCAGGAAATAAGATTAATATACCAGAAACTAAGAATAAAAAATGAGAAATAGGATCAGATAATCCTGATGCTAGATTTATGAGAAAATAACTATAATGAATATTTACAACAAGGTAGACAAAAAGATTGAGCTATCATAGACAATCTTGAATTTATGAAAAAAGAACTAAATGGAATTAAATTAGATAGAACTTAAATAAAATATATAAACTAAAGAATCAGTATATGATTCTTTAACAGTAGATATCTATAGCAGTAGATAAGTTTAGAAAACTGAAATATAGCAAGTAGAGAATATTTAGAGCAGTGGTTCCCAAACTTATTTGGCCTACCGCCCCCTTTCCAGAAAAAATATTACTCAGCACCCCCGGAAATTACTTTTTTTAAAATTTTAATAGCAATTAAACAGAAAGATATATGTATTAATGTTTCTACCTTTTTCGTAAAATATAGTAAAGAAAGGTGTAAATTAGAAACATTGAAGTTTGAAATTATGAAACTATTTATTGAACTCAGAATAGAAAGGTAATACAAAATAAGTTAAAACAAACGCACCTGTGGCCATCACCGACCCCCTGGATCGCTGCAGCGCCCACCAGGGGGCGGTAGCGCCCACTTTGGGAATCACTGATTTAGATCAAACATTGATTATAAGGGATGAAAATACAGAAAAGAATATAAGGGAAATATGAAGTGCATACATATAACTGGTCTCATAGAAGAAGAGTGACAATGGAGCAGAATCAATAGAAATATTGGTCAATAATTTTCCAAGATAATGGAAAGACACAAAACCAGACTCCAAAAGTTCTTTAAACTTTAACCAAGGCATTAGGCCCCTTGCATATTATATACTTGCTAGATATACAAGGTATCCTCCCAAAATGTATACACACACTTTGAATAATTATAAAGGCATTGTTCATTTTAATTTAACAGCCATCGGCTGTTAAAGTGTGTATACATTTTTGGGACACTCTGTATATACATGGTGTATACACATATATAATATACTATATGCATATAGCTTGCATATTGTACGTAGTATATATATAGTTTGTATATAGCATTATATAGTACATATAGTGTATATATAGGACTGTGTGTATATGTACCTATATATCTATATAGATATATATTCACCTTAGTAAAACAATTAAAAGTACATGGGCAATCTATCTAATCTAGTTCCCTCCCATTCTCGCCCTGAAATAACCTTTACTTATTTACTATTACATTGCCTTCTAAGTTAAAAGGTAAGTTCTTTAATGACAAAGCTGTTAGTCTTTTTTGTGTACTGCTTAACTACACCAAGTAAATCAAAGCCTAGTCCATAGTAACTATTCATTTAATCTGTCTTGAGTGGAAGAATGTGCAGTGTACATAACCTCTCTAGGAGTTGTAGAAAATCCCATGATTTTAATATTTTTTTTTTACATTTTTTTTACCGGCTTTAGTTTAATCTCAGATGTGAAAACAGGAGGTAATTTTAGCTTTACTACACTCATGTAGAGTAAATTGGAGATTCAAAAGAGTTGTGATTTGCCTGAAGTCATATAGCTTATATATACATAGCAAGACCAGAATTGGATCTCTGTGTGCTGTTGTATGAGGTGGAGCATAGTAACAAGAATTCTGTTATTTGACCTGATAATGGTATATCTATAACAATTGCATGACAATAATCCTCAGTTAAAGTTAAGTTGCTAAATTCTGGAACTATGAATAATTCTCACTTGCCTTTGTAGGTGCCAAGTAGATAGATTCAAGAGCCAAGGGAAGCATACACACATGCTGGAGTTTGGGGACTCTCATTAAATAGATATAGAGGATTTGTTTTCAAGAAATTAGAAACAAGCTATTATCATTCTAACTTCACTTTTTTGGTATCAATCTTAGAGCTATTTGATTTGATCTGAATCAAGTTTACTAGTTATACTTTCTGGTTTATTTGAGCAAAAAGTCTCTCTCTCTCTCTCTCTCTCTCTCCCTATCTCTAACTCTTTCTCTCTCAGAACTTACACATTTCCCCTTGAATTTAATAGGTTACTGCAGGGGTGAAAATCTGAAAATCAGGTTACTGTACAGTATAAAAATTGGGCCAATATTTTTTCCAATTATATTTTATACAAGAGCGATCTACTGTCATAGGAGTACTTTCTGGAATTATCACGCCTATGTTCTCATGAGACTTTCTATGCAATCTTTATTTGAATGTATCAGTTTTGCCATAACTATTGGAATTGCCTAGAATGACAGGTTAAACACCGTGACTATTATAATAACTTCTAGTTGCACCCCAGTGTAAAAGAATGTTATTTCTGAAAACAATCTTTTTCTCATTGTAAAAATTAAAATCTTTCACCAGACCCAGAGCCGCTTGTAGTTATTAATATGCAATTATAATTTCATGAGGTTTGAAGTGTAGAATTAATTACCATTTTAATATTTGATTTTGCCTTCATATTTTATATTATAATTGTGTTATTGAAACCTTTTCTCTAGGTACAGTACTTATTAGAAATCTCAAATATGATGCCACTTAATTGGAAACAGGACAAATATCATTGCCAAAACTGGAGGTTCAGAACAATGTTAAATTAGTACAATATTTGTAGAAGTGTCAGCATGAACAGCACAATTGCTATTTGTTTGTTAACCAACAAGGGGGTTTTGGCATAGGCTTCATGCTCTCCTCCTCCTCCTCAGGATAATTGGAATGTGATTTAGAGGGAGATATATCTGTATCTTAAAAAATGCACATAATTGAGAAACAGAAACAAATTTTGGAAATACATGGCTTAATTGATGTCCTGAGGAGCTGGAACAGCTGGAAGCCTTGCTTCATTATGCTCTTCCTTCACCCTGGGAGGCAAGAGCATGAGAAGTTCTCTCCAGCTGTGACAACACCCACTACCTTCTTTCCCTGTTGGACACATAGTCATATTTTCCTAGTTATAGACTCAGAAATTGTGAATAATTATCTGCTCCTGAAAGAAGTGGGAATTCCTTTGGAGAAGTGAGGAGACTTTGTAGCGTGGATGTTGAATTGCATCTCAAATAAAAAAGCACTGATGAGTATTCTGAATGAAATTTCAGCCACCATGGACAGCAAATCCTCAAATTAACAGCAGATTAGTTTATTTTTTATGTGTGCTGAGATTCAAATTAACGTCATTTTGATTGACACATGGGATCAGAATGAGAACAGAGGAGGAATCAGGCAAGATGCTGCTACTCTCATTTAATAATAAGTGTGTAAAATCACTTGAGAAATCATTCAAAAAGAATTCACAAATAATGAATGCAGACCTCAGTGAAACATAGCTGTTGTTTTAATGGATGATAAAGCTGATCCAGGTTCAAATATCCCTTACAAATTTGTATCTATATCTCTTGCCTTATTCTACCCAAAATAACTTCAAGAGTTTCTGTGGTGACCCAAAGACTGAGAAACAGCGATCAGGCTATCAATCCCCAGAAGGAAAGTAGGGGAGGGCGGGGGTAAGGGGAAGAGATCAACCGAAGGACTTGTATACATGTATATAAGCCAAACCAATGGACATGGACAACAGGGGGATGGGAGCATGAGTTTGTGTGGGGGGGGGGAGGTTGGGGGGCGGGGGAGATGAGGACACATTTGTAATACCTTAACTAATAAAAAAAAAAAAAAGAGTTTCTGTGGTTTTTCAATGAACTGAAAAAGAGAAACATGGATAGTTCAGTTATGTCACTTCAGGGTTTATCTGAAGCATGAATATAATAATAATAATAACTGGTTTGTTTGGAAAACATAGTTCTTATATTTGAAAGGAAATAAAAAAGAAATGGCACCAATATAAATGCACATGCTAAAATTCATTTACAAAGCAAGATAATGGATGAGAATGATAAGTGGATTCCTATTCTTTATTCTATAGATTGCACAAATGATAGAAATAATGATATTCAATCATGGACCCCATTAAATGACCCCTAGTTATAATACATCAAATAGTGTCCCCTAAAATTTCATGTCCACCTAGAACCTCAGAATTTGAACTTTGGGAAATAGAGTCTTTGCAGAAGTAATTAGATAGAATGAGGTCATACTAGCTTAGAGTGAACTGTAAATCCAGTGACTGGTGTCCATATAAGAAGAGAGGATACACTGATGCACACAGGAAAGAAAGCCATGTGGCCCTGACCAGTTTGGCTCAGTGGATGGAGCGTCCGCCTGCAGACTGAAGGGTCCCAAGTTCGATTCTGGTCAAGGGCATGTACCTTGGTTGTGGGCATATCCCCAGTGGGAGGTGTGCAGGAGGCAGCTGATCAATGTTTCTAACTTTCTATCCCTCTCCCTTCCTCTCTGTAAAAAAAACCAATAAAATATATTTTAAAAAAGAAGGCCATGTGACAATCTAGGCACAGATTAGAGTGATGCACAAGCAAAGAAACACTGAGAATTGCTGGCAACCACCAGAAGCTAGGAGAGCATCATGGAATAGATTCTTCTTCAGAGCCCCCAGGATGAACCAACCTTGCTGGCATCTTGATTTCATACTTCTAGCCTCCAGCACTCTCAGAGAAGGAATTCCTGTTGAAGCCACCAATTGTTTACTAATCTGTTAGGGCAGCCCTAGGAAACAAACTAGTTAAAAGATGACCTGAGGCATAATTTGTAAAAGTGAAAGTGATCAAGGAAGCTAGGGCCAAAGTTTCTATGCATGCTTCTTTGATAAGGGCAAATTTGTGCTAAACCTTGGTATGGACAGGACGCTCTGGCATGTGCTAATCCTCCCAATATTCACTTGGGGCCTTAGACTGCTTTCCTCCCTCTTTAAAATAAAAGGTGTTTGCAGAGCAGAATAAAATTACACCAAAGATAGCATGAAAAAATTCACCTGACATAATTCTGTATGTGCTGTCATGGATTTAGAATAATTTGATGGCACCGGGTTTCTAAATTCTATACACTAAAATAAATCCCAATTGGATTAAAGAGCTATAAATGCAAAAAATTTGGAAACATTTACAAAAAGATATCACATTTTATGATGTGAGGGAAGAGAAGAAACCCGAAACATATTACAATGGTTTTTGGTTTTTTTTCTACATTTTACTTATCAAAGTTTTAAAATGTTATAAGGAAATGTGCACTGTGGACCGTTTGAAACTTAAACTATCCCCTTTCACCAGCAATTTGCAAATCACATAACATATCTACTACGGATAAGAGAATACCAATTCTGATTCAGAGCATCATTCATGTACCAGATACTCTCTTTGCTTAAGTAGTAACCCCAGAGGTGGCTCACAGTGTTGATTTGGTCCCAGACTGTCTAGATTGTTCTACCTTCAGAATTTCAGTAATCTAATATTTAATGACTTGAGCTTCAGCATGACATGTTGTTATAAGTTATTCCCTTTTCCTCTTTCTAAATATTTTAAAATATATATATGGCAGAATCAGGCATTTTTTATAACATATATTCCAAAAATTCAGAGCCAATGCTTTTAAAAATCTTTTGCATATTGTAAGCATTTAAATAGGTGTTTTGTGCAGAGCTCAGCCTATTGATAATCATCTTGTGGCCAGGCAGGCCCTGTGGTTCTTATTATGATTGCAAGACACCCTCAGCAATAACCATTAGGAAACTTTGAAAAAGACAAGGTTTATTACACAACTAAATTGGGGCCACAAGTGTAGTTGGCAGGTAGTGAGAGAAATTAAGCGTGCATGAGCCTGGGGTTCTGGTCTTATTGGGATCAAGGGTGGATGGGGGTCTAGGGTTTGCTGGATTTATTCTTGTTTGCTGAATTGAAAACATAAGTGCTGGAATTTAAAGCAAAGGAGAGAAAAAACAAGTGGTCGGTTATCTAGAGTCTGGTAGGAGGTAGCCTGGCTCTTTACCTAATAGTCATGTGACTGACAATGTGTTTATTGAAGATAGATGTCTTCAAAGGGGGTGCTTCTGTATCAAAATTTTAGTCATTCATTTGCATATAAAAAGGAAAACCAACTGTCAAGGCTTACATTAAAATGTGTCATAGGAACTATGAAACACCTCCTTAGAAAAATGCACATAACTTTACACACAAACACACACATCTACACACACAGAAACACACATATATGTTTACATGCATGGGTTTGTACTATTATAAACTACTCATGGCCTTCCTAAAATTCATCCTTATTCTAGTTTTGGTTCTCTGATCTTAACAACAGCTACAAATAATTTTCTCTAAAATAAACTCAATTCTATATTTTCTATGAAGCACCCAAATAAAAATAAAATATATTATAAATATTGCATATTTATATATTTCAAACTATTTAAGATTAAATGCTTTTACCTCCTTTTAAATACAGTGATCTCCACGATACTTATACAGTAAATTTCTGAAAAGTTCACATAAATTTTTCACACCTTTACTCATAGTCATTATCTATATACTACAAACTCCTGCAAACACAATTCTTAAATCTACTTTCCAAAATAATTAATCAATTAGTCAATTGACTTATATGATTTCACAAACATGTTTCTCCCCAAAATCTATCTAACTCACCTCAGTGATAATGGTCTAGCATTTTACTGTCTCTCTGTACATTGTGGGATTTTTTTTCATTTTAAATATTTTTCTTATTAAAAGTAAAAAATAATGGATGAAAATCATTGTATGTGGTCTTTACTTCCTTTGGAATAATTACATATTCTCAGATTAGAACAATGCTTGATAAATAGTAAGTTCTCAAGAATATATGTTATATCAAACTTAACTAAGGAATTATATTTCTCTATGTTAAACAATTCTTTCAAAATTTTATATTTAATTTTTTTCATCTATATAAATGGAAAAAGTAAATGCCTACTTTCCAAGATTGATTTACGGATTAAGATAATTCATGTAATAGCATTTAACAAATTTCGTAGCATATAGGAAGAATGCAATGTGAATTCCTCTTATTTTCTATTAAATCTTTTCAATCTATGAATGTGATATAGGCTGTGAATTATTTATGTATGATTGGTTTTTAAAAAACCTGGATATATATATGAGCTTGCCAAGTGATAAACATAGTGACGATTTATTCTACTATTTTGTAATTCAATTACTAAATTTATAAAACATCAATTTAGACACAACTTTAACATGTTATTAAATCTCAACTTTTATTTCATACTTAGTGCTTGTTTATAAGGGATATTTGGTAAACATAGAAAATATTAAAAAAAGAAGTTAAAAACTACTTTGGCTTAGTTGGTTGAGTGTGGTCCCGTGAACCAGGAGTTCACAGTTAGATTCCTGGTCAGGGCATATGCCTGGGTTGTGGAGCTGGATCCCTAGTAGGGAGCATGCAGGGGGTAGCTCATCAATATTTCTCTCTCATTGACGTTTCTATCTCATTTTTCCTCCCTCACCCTTCCTGTCTCTGAAATCAATAAAAACACCTTATATAATAAAAGCCCAGTGACCATAATGGCATAACAACCAGAACAACTGCTCGACCAGTCTCTATGAGGTGCATTGACCACCTCTCAGTCCCCCCCCAACCCCCGGCCCACAGGCTCTGATTGCTGGATGGTGAATGGGGAACCAGGGTGGGTGGCAGCAGGGGAGGACTGGGGACTGACGAGCAAGCAGAAGATGGCCCCGATCACTGGCCAGGTCAAGGGACCCCACCCTACCTCTAGTAAAAAACAAAATGAAAATTACTTTTATCCTCTGCCTCACTCCTCCCTTGCCCAAAATGTACATAATGTCAAAGTCCTTTCTTCTCCTTATCTAAATTGATTTTTAAGAACTAAGCATTATCACTGGTTCAGAGAATGATTTTTTAAGACTTTTTAATATAATCTCACTTGTGTGATGTGTGGAAGTGTAAACTTTTAATGGAAATGTATTGACCTATTTACTAGATGTCTTTTTTCCCCCATACCTAGTTCCCACACTTCTCAGCTTCAGTGTGTGTCCTGGGTGGCTTCCTTGCCCTTTGCCTTCCCATATAGTTCCCCTGTTGAAGGCACTAGCAGAAGTTAAGCAGGTGGGAAGAAAATGCTAACTTAAAAATAAAAGGCCAAGGTGGAAGGAAACAGGCATCCATTTGAAATAAAAAACAAAAACAAAAAAAGGGAATAGCTATTTGGGAAGCATTGATCCAGGCGGAAATCCAAATAGAGTTCGGCTAAGGAAGTAAAGGCAAGAGGTATCTATAATAATAAAAGTGTAATATGCTAATTAGACCAGACAGTCAAATGACCATCCAGACATCCTTCTAGATGTCCTTCCGGATGAAGCCGGGGCTGAGAGGGCTGAGCCCCTTGCACGAATTTCATGCATCGGGCCTCTAGTTTATAAGAAAAGAGAAGGGGAATACTTACATGAATAGGAAAAAGAAAAAGAATTTTTGTTGGTGTTAATAAGCAAGGAAGGAATTTCTATAGGTGCAAATACATTACATTGTTCTCTAGCTACACATGGTGGTGCTGATTCTAAAGAATGTGGTTAAGATTCAGTTCCATAGCCAGGATGTCCTGTTAGCTTTACAAACAGTTGTTTGTAATACAATGCTACTTTGGTCCAGTCTAATGGCTATAATGGCCAGTTCAAACATTCCAAAGGTTCAAGGAGTAAGACGTGCATGGCAGTTCCTCTGGAATGTCTCCCTTGTTCTATTTTGAAATGACTCTGCCTATGTCAACTTTGCAAAAAAAATAAGATTAGAGTATTACCCAGACTCCTTTCACTGGGTTTCTGTCATAGGCTTTTCTTCCAGTGTGAGCAACAGCTTTGTCAGGCTGCCAGATCCACAGAGCTTTTTCTCTGGGTTCAGAGGCCCCTTCTTCCCTGGTGATGTCATGGTCATGTCTAGGGATGCCAACAGCTTTCTGTTGTCACTAGCCTTGAGATACTGCACCTTCCTTTCCCTAAACCCTCTGTGAATAGGTGTGTGGTTTCTTTGCTTGTATTTTGTTAAACTCTTCTCAATTATAAGTTTGAATGGCCAATTTCTCTGCTGACTGGGTCTGGACTGGTACAATAAGGCATGCATTTATTAACTCATTTTTGTATTCATGAGTATCTTCCAATTATAATTCAGTGTTTTTAATACATCACTTTTTTATTTTAATAGACTTTTGTGTTCTCCATTGAGAAAATCACCATGTAAATAATGGGCCAGAACCACAGGAAGGCTGGCTGAGGGGAAATTCTTCAACTAGAAGGACAGAGAACAGCATACTGAGACTCAGAGGAGGCGCAGTGTGGAAAATACAAAGGTGCGGAGGTGCGTGCGGAGCGGGCTGGTGGCTGAGGGTGCAGTTGTCGTTTTCAATCGGGAGGGAGTCTCAGATTCTGAGCTCCAGTTCTGGGCGAGTCTCTAGGGACCCAGACTCAAATGGGAGAAGCGGGACTGTCTGGCATCGGTCGGAACGCAAGGGCAGCGTTCTCTCCGAGGTTTGCAGCGGTTGCTGGGACTCTGAGAGGCAGAGCCTCTGGGGACAGGACTGAGAGCAGCCATAACTGCTTCCTCCACCCGCCCTGTTGATCCCGGGCAAACGGCCCCGCCCAAGCCCTGCCCAGAGCCATTTGCCAGATAGCCTCAGGCAAAGGCTAGATTAGCACCTCCCCAGAGGACAGAAGTTTTCCTACTGCAGACACAGATGATTCTCACAGCCAGTTGGCCTGGAGGTCAAATCCCCCTAGTATTAACTACAACAATCAAGGCTTAACTACAACAAGACTGCGCACAAAGACCACTAGGGAGTGCACCAAGAAAGCATAAAAAATGTGGAGACAAAGAAACAGGACAAAACTGTCAATGGAGGATATTGAGTTCAGAACCACACTTTTAAGTTCTCTCAAGAACTGTCTAGAAGCCGCCGATAAACTTATGGAGATCTACAAGAAATCTAATGAGCCCCTCGATGTTGTGATAAAGAACCAACTAGAAATTAAGCATACACGGACTGAAATAAAGAATATTAAACAGACTCCCCAACAGCAGAACAGAGGAGCGCAAGAATCAAGGCAAAGATTTGAAATGTGAGGAAGCAAAAAACACCCAACAGGAAAAGCAAAATGAAAAAGAATCCGAAAATACGAAGATAGTGTAAGGAGCCTCTGGGACAGCTTCAAGCGTACCAACATCAGAATTATAGGGGTGCCAGAAGATGAGAGAGAGCAAGATATTGAAAATCTATTTGAAGAAATAATGACAGAAAACTTCCCCTTCCTGGTGAAAGAAATAGACTTACAACTCTAGGAAGTGCAGAGAACCCCAAACAAAAGGAATCCAAAGAGGACCACACCAAGACACATCATAATTCAAATGCCAAGAGCAAAAGACAAAGAGAGAATCTTAAAAGCAGCAAGAGAAAGACAGTCAGTTACCTACAAGGGAGTATCCATACGACTGTCAGCTGATTTCTCAACAGAAACTTTGCAGGCCAGAAGGGAGTGGCAAGAAATATTCAAAGTAATGAATGCCAAGAACCTACAACCAAGATTACTTTATCCAGCAAAGCTATCATTCAGAATTGAAGGTCAGATAAAGAGCTTCACAGATAAGGAAAAGCTAAAGGAGTTCATCACCACCAAACCAGTATTATATGAAATGCTGAAAGGTATCTTTTAAGAAGAGGAAGAAGAAGAAAAAGGTAAAGATACAAATTATGAACAACAAATATGCATCTATCAACAAGTGAATCTAAGAATCAAGTGAATAAATAATCCGATGAACAGAATGAACTGTTGAGTATTATAGAATCAGGGACATAGAAAGGGAATGGACTGACTATTCTTGGGGGGGAAAGGGGTGTGGGAGATGCGGGAAGAGACTGGACAAAAATCGTGCGCCTATGGATGAGGACAGTGGCGGGGTAAGGGCAGAGGGTGGGGTAGGAACAGGGTGGAGGGGAGCTACGGGGGGGGGAGGGAAGCGGAACAAATGTAATAATTTGAACAATAAAGATTTAATAAAATAAAAGAAAAGAAAAGAAAAAAAATTGTAAATGGAAGATTATAAGAGAGGGTTTCGCGTGCCAGCAAAAGTTACTGGCATGCCATGTTTGGCACGCATGCCAGGGGTTGCCCACCCCTGTTCTAGACCCTCCAAAGCTTGGAACAGCTTTGAATTCTGTACTTGCTTCCATAGCTAATTTGTTACTAAATTGTGGAATGTGTGTCTTAAAATAAATAAATAAATAAATACATACATACATACATACATAAATAAATAAATAAAGGGCCATATTATTTGCTTTGAAAATATCAAATTAATGCCTTCCTTTTTATTATAAAACAAAAGGAATCCATCTATATATTTATATAAAATATATTCATATTTATATAAATAATTACAGTACTATTTACCAAAAAAAGAATGTGAAAAGCAATTGAGAAAACCATCAAAACTATCACTCTCACATGAGTAATTACAAATATAATCTTCTCTGTATCAGTATATAACTTTGAGAGAGCTTGAGCTTAAGACCTACAGGCTGGGAATGGAAAGTTTTATTTTGTTTTGTTTTTGCAGATCTTCTTGGCCACTATATATATATTTCTATATATTTCTTTTTATTTGTCATTTCATGTATTTACAATGAACTGTTGTTAATTTCCTACAGCTTCCATACTTAGTCCTTCGCTATTTCTCATTCAATCTCAGGTTCTTTCTTATGAGATTTTATGAGGGATCTACATGCCCACAGGCACTCTAGAATCATCTGGGTATTTTCACTTCTAGGATGTTGGGCTTGCAATTCTGAGCAAGCTACACTATTGATAGTTCTCAACAATTTGTAGGAGTATCTTCTTTCTGTATTCTTCTATATATTCTAACTTCTATGATTCTTTCATGTAAAATGTGTAGGCTTTCATGACTAAGATATCCCATTCTATTAGGAATGCTTGGTATTTGCATTGTGTCATTACTGCACTTGTGTATTGGTCGTGAGGCTTTGTAGGGAGGTATGTATCAGCAGGTTCTTGAGAAGAACCTCTTAGAGAGGCTGATTAGAACTGAAGAGGCAAATTGGTTTATAATAGTGTGCTTTGAACTTCAGCTTATAAAGCTTGTCATGGTTGTCTTTCTGTGTTTGGAGCTCTGAGGTTCAAGGCCAGTCATCTCTTCATGATATATAGAGACCACTCCAGAAAATTATCATCTCACTGTGAGGTCCATCTGTTTAAGTCCCATATAGCTCTTACTTCTCTGCCTTGATAGCTCAGGGAGATGCAAGAGAAGAATTTAAAATATGATAAAAAATTACTTACAAATATATCTACATACACTTTAATTTTATTTTTCTTACTCAGTCTTGAGTAAACCCATTGGTAGGCATCTTGTTTAGAAGGCAGCACAACATCTTTGATTTGCATGTATAAATTGGTAAGCAATCCCAGTATCTTTGTGTGGAGAAAGATGCATAAGAGGAGCATCGGCGTAATTGAAGCCAAGCACAAGAAAAGGTCATTGGCCAGCATCCACCTTCCTTTACTTTGTTCACATTAGAACATAGAGTGAGGAGAGGCCAGTTTTGGGTCAGAATTACTGCCCCAAGAGATCTTTCTATTTTGAAATAGTAATGATAGATAATTATCAACCTATCTCAAGGCAATGCAACATATTTAAGAAGTTTGGGACTGTTTTATAATGGGATACATTCAAACTTCTGCCCTGTTGAGTTAAAAACACGAACAACAAAGCATTGTGAAAGAGAGGGGAAAGCATAGGTTTAGAAGGTTCCAGGCAGATAACAGATAATCTGAGGGCTGGCAAGAACACATAAAGTCAAATATTTTTGTATTGTGGGAGGAGTGGAGTGTGCAAAGATAAGCTAAATATTTTCAAAATTATTCCTGGAACCCCTTTTATTCAGTGGACATAAATACCATAGGTACCAACAACTAGGGAAGTCACTGATATTCTTCTAGGAAAAATCTAGAAGAAAATCCAAAACAATATATAAATAAATAGCATGGTGGAGTTAGTACTTTTCATAACTCAAATTTCTAATAAACTAGAGAGCCCAGTGGAGGAGATATAGACGACTAGGGAAGGCTGAGTTTAGCATCAGTGGGCAAAGACACTTATTCAAACTATGTACATGAATTCATATCCTATCTCCAGCATTCCTTGCTATGAATTGTTGTATAAGTTCCTAAACCCCTTTTAGTTTCTGCATTGATAAAATGAAGGGTATAGTACCTAACTCGTGGGGTATTTGTGAAGGTGGAATAAGATAACAATTTGAAAGAGCTCTATATATTTAATGGCACAAAGATATTGTTATTTGTGGTTTGACTTATTACAGAATTGTGACATAACGTAGTATAAGTAAAAAAGATAGATTATATTTAGCACCTTGAGTTCTTCAAATGCTTTTATTCTACTATCAATCAAAATCAGATTGCTAATTTGTTCTGTAGTGGCTAAAATCATAAATTATCTCCCTATTGCTAAATTGAATGAACCCGCCTTAGATCATATATTTTTTATCTCAAGGAGAAATTTGGCAATTTTTATGTTTCTTTCTTTTTGAAATCTCATTTGTCTTGATTATATTAATATATGAGAATTGTTTCTCAAATTTGACTTCTATCTCCAATATTTCCAATGTTGGTGATTCCTTGGATTCTGTTTTGTTATTTTTCTATTTTTCAACCTACAAATTTACTTAGTGTGGTTCCAAATTAAATTCCAATGTTTTAACCACACACACTACCACCACATACAATCACCTAAACAAATACTTCTATTTCTATTGGGCTCCACAACTCAAGTTTTCAATACACTACTCAATATGACCACCTGGAAGAACCAGAAGGACAAGGAACTTGAAAATTTTAAAGACTTAAATTGTCTTTCCAAATAAGATCCAGCAACTAAAGACAGACTTGAATCCTCAAGGTACAAATGATTAGATTCAAGTAATTTAATCAGACTTGTCTTATGTGAACAGGTAAGTTCCAGATTTAATATCAACAGGGTAATTTTAAAAATCACTAGGGAAATTATAAGAACCTGTTGGAAAATCTGAGATAGTGTTGTAAAAGATCATACTCTAATGGTTAATTTCAGTGAAGAACTGATAGGGAAATTGGATAGTGTGTTTGCTGTTGTAATATGCATATATAATTCATTCTTTAAATTTATGGCATACACAGTATGCTTTCAAGTTACAGGGTGGTGCAAAAGTAAGTTTACAGTTGTTCATATGAAGAAAATATAGTAATTAATAAATAATAGTATAAGAATAAACTCTCTTGAATACTCACAACTGTAAAACCTGTATACTATATATTTATATATGTACATGTATATTATTCATATGTACATATGTGTATATGTATATGTATGTGTGTACATGTATATGCAAAATGATATCTTAGAAATCACAAATGGTTATTATATATTTTTAAATATATATTTTTGTTCTTTGGAATGTAACATAATTATAAGCAATATGTTTATCTTAGTTAAAAATTATGCATCAAAACAACTATGGAAACCAGTGAGACATTATTTCATTGATATTGTAGTGGTGGCTTCCAAATGTACATACAAATGACTACTGCAATAGTAAAGCTAAAGAAAATAATTTATAATTCATGCCAGAATAGGGGCACTACCTTTATATCTCTGAATCAAATATGTTTACACCAATCACTATTTCTCATGTAAATAAGATAAATGGTGAACCTTATTCCAAATGGATCTGATAGATTATAAGTGACATCCTAAATTTTAACATTTAAAATTTTCACTAAGTATATACCTTTATATTAAATCTAGCCCCAATTTTGTCATTATAAACCACAAATTGATCATTTTGAAATTTCAAAGAAAAACAAAAATTATGTTACCTAAAAACATAGGAAAGATAAAAAAACATATAAATTTAGTATGAGTAAAATAGTAAGAACATGAATAAAATAGATTATGAAATAATTTAAAACATCAAGAAGAAAATATGAGGTAACTAATTGCATATCACTATATATAAAAGGCTAATATGCTAAGTGTCCATCCGGGTAATGATGTCACATAGCACCGCCCACTTCCTCTCCCTGGAGACTAGCCTCCTTGGAGTTTCTGCAGCCCAGGAACACAGTTGGAAACACTTTACACTGTAACTAAATGTTTGTGAAGCATTTTCCCATGTCCCATCTCATTTGATCCTCACAGAAGTCCTGGAGTAGGTAGATAGGAGACTCAGTGGAATCCTATTTTCTTTTCATTAGCTGAAAAATGGAGATTCAGAAAGCTTAGAAACTTGACCTGACTGAAAAGAAGAAATGGTGGACCTTGAAAATGACTTCAGGTTTTCTCACTGCACAGAATAAAGTCAAATACTGCTACAGTTAAATATTTTACCCTTTGTTCTCCCTGTGTGATCTACAATAATAATGTGCTTCGTATTGATATTTACTACTGTGTTGCTGACAATTACCTGAAAAAGAAGTTGGGGTGCTTCACTGGGCTGGAAAAAGTGTAGCTAAATCAGAAAGCAGGACTAATTAAGCAAGTTTATTCTATATCGATAAAAGCCTAAGTTGACTCATGCATGCACCATACATATAAAGCTCTTGCTGGTGCCAATTGCATGCATGTGTTTCTATCTGTCATTGTCATTTGTGAATTTGGTTGACACTTCTATTATAGAGAAAGGGAAAATAGCAATATTAAAATATTTCTTCTAATTAATTTCCTTTTAATGTGCACAATTTGCACACTGGGACTAGTAGTAAATATAATTGTATCAGTTTCCAAATTCCAATGTTATGAGAGTCATATTTAACTTCTGAGATACATAGTAAAGAGTTTAAAAATTGCCATCAGTTCAGGAGCCCATGGCTATTAAATCTATTTACCATGGAAATAAGTTCCATGGCTTTTACTAGTAATGGATTCTCATAAGAGATCAAATATGAGAGCAAGTATGTAAGTCATGCTGAGTTATAAAGTATAAGGAAGAAAACATTTTAGTAGTATAACTTTAACCTTGATATGAATTCCCTCATGTATCATTTATAAATCTTCTCTCTAAATGTTTCCAGTATTAAAAGGGAATGGATGCCTTTGCTCAAATTCTGAGTAAGCTTATTAATATAAACATATTATATTTCTCAAGAAAAGCAATCAAATACATTCCTAGTCAAAGCTTTATATCATTATACAGGATGGGGCAAAAATAGATTTATAGTTGTGAGTACATGAAACACAGTTTATTCTTATATTATTATTTATTAATTATGTATTATTTGCCATATGAATAACTGTAAACATACTTTTGCCCTACCCTGTATTAAACTTTTGCCATACTTAATTGAAAGAAATGCATATTAGATTCTATTCTCCTTTCATATCCAATAGATTGCTAATTACACTCAGTTTTGAAATAGGAAGAAGGAAAATTTGTCTTAATTGCAAACCATATTTCTATCAAATTTTGAACAATTAATTAAATTTAAATTTAGCAAATGTGTATCAGCCACCTGCTTTTAGGTGCTTTAGGGATCAAATATGAAAGTGAGGTATGTTTTATGTATGGAGCACGGAAGATTCTGTATTTGCCAGCACCTCCTTACTTGTGGTTGCATGAGTCATGGAATAGCCTAACTAGTGGTACTGAAGTATGTCTTTGCATATGTGTATGCATAAAAAGCACTTCAAAAAATACTGTTAATATATTCTGGTCACTTTCTGGATAGAAAGACTACTAGGTAGATACGTAAATAGACATCAAAGATTCAGTGCTTCTTTTGTTCTGAAGTAATTAAAAGCTAATATTTATATCCACAAAATGGGTTATAGTCATTTAATTTTGCATACAATTACCTATGTGTAGATTGTTATTTAAATTGTCAGGCACTTTAATTCTTTAAATCTAGAACTATGTCTTATCTCCCTTTCATACTTTCCCATTGCTAAACAAATAATAAATACATAATTTTAGTATTAAATAGCTGCCAGTTAAAAAAAGGAGACAGATAAACAGAAAGCACAGCAATTAATTTCATGTAGCCAATGATCAAAGGCTAATGAAATTCCACAAAATTAAATTTTTGGAAAAACAATTAGGACTATCAAGAATCAGGGTGTAGCCCTAGCTGGTTTGGCTCAGTGAATAGAGTGTCAGCCTGTGGACTGAAGAGTCCCAAGTTTGATTCCGGCCAAGGGCACATGCCTGGGCTGCAGGCTTGATCACCAGTAGGGGGTGTGCAGGAGGCAGCTGATCAATGATTCTCTCTCATCATTGATGTTTTTATCTCTCTAACCCTCTACCTTCCTCTCTGAAATCAAATATAAATAAAAAAAGAATCAGGGTGTAAGTTTTATAATCCTTTTGTTAGGAATTATGACAGTTTCTTAAATAATTGATTAATAATGATGTCAGGAAACAACAAAGTGCTTGCATTTTCTAAATTTTGTGAGTTAAAATTGCTGGAAAGATTCTGAGAATTTAAAGATACACTTGAAATTTTAAAAATAATAAATAGCTCAACACATAAATTACTGTTGAATCAGAACCCTATGTGGCATGCAATGTTGATTGTTACTAAGAAGAGGCCAAAGCCCATATATATAATTTACATTTTGCAAACAGTTATGTACATATCTATACTAATAAAAGGGTAATATGCTAATTAGCCTGGACACTTCCAGACAAAGCCTCAGCGGCTGCTGCTGCAAGGGCCGGGCCGAGGCTCAGGCAGCCACGGCAGCCAGCAGTGGTAGCAGCAGCGGCGTGATGGGGGCATCACTTTCCCCTATTTGGGTGGGTAGGCTCCAACAGAGGGAGGCCAGAGGCAGCAGCAGCCAGGGGGTGGTGGGGGCAGTGCCTTCACCTGATCAGCCAGTTGCCTCCCATCAGTAGGACATCCCCTGAAGGCTCACAGACTGTAAGAGGGGGCAGGCCAGGCTGAGGGAACCCCACTCCAGTGCACAAAATTTTGTGCATCAGGTCTCTAGTCTCTCTCTCTCTCTCTCTCTCTCTCTCTCTCTCTCTCTCTCTCTCTCTATATATATATATATATATATATATATATATATATATACTAGAAGCCCGGTGCACAAAAATTTGTGCACTCAGGGGGGAGGGGGGGTCCCTCAGCCTGACCTGTGCCCTCTCGCAGTCTGGGACCCCTTGGGAGATAACGACCTACTGGCTTAGGCCTGCTCCCGAGTGGCAGAGGGCAGGCCTAATCCCTAGGTGCAGCCCCTGGTCGGGCTCAGAGCAGGGCTGATTGGGGAGTTGGGGCACCGCCCCCTGTCATGCACAGAGCAGGGAGGATTGGGAGGTTGCGATGCCACCCTCAGTCATGCTCAGGGTAGGGCCGATTGGGGGATTGGGACACCGCCCCCTGTCACACTCAAGGCAGGGTCGATGGGGAGGTTGCGACGCCACCCCCTGTCACACACAGAGCAGGGCCAATCAGGGGCTTGGGGAGCTCCCCCCTGTCACGCACAGAGCAGGGCGGATCAGGGGGTTGGTGCGCCGCCACTGTCACACTCAGGGCAGGGCTGATGGGGAGGTTATGGATCTACCCTGTCACACACAGAGTAGGGCAATTGGGTGGGGGGGTTGGGGCACCACCCTCTATGACCCACAGAGCAGGGCGGATCAGAGTGTTGGGGCACCGCCACTGTCACACTCAGTGCAGGGCCGATGGGGAGGTTATGGATCTACCCTGTCACACACAGAGTAGGGCCCGTGGGGTGGGGGGGTTGGGGCGCCGCACCCTGTCACACACAGAGCCGCAGGGTGATCAGGGGGTTGGGGAGCTCCCCCATATCAGGCACAGAGCAGGGCCGATCAGGGGGTTGGGGCGCCTTCCCCTGTCAGGAACAGAGCAGGGCCGATAGGGAGGTTGTGGCCCCGCCCCCTGTCACACACAGAGCTGCAGGGCGATCAGGGGGTTTGGGCGCTGCCCCTTGTCACGCTGATCCCGGTGCCAGGAGGCCTCGTGGCTCCGCTGATCCCGGTGCTGGGAGGCATATTACCCTTTTACTATATAGGATAGAGGCCTGGTGCACGGGTGGGGGCTGGCTGGTTTTCCCTGAAGGGTGTCCTGGGTCAGGGTGGGGTCCCCATTGGGGTGCCTGGCCAGTCTGGGTGAGGGGCTGAGGGCTGTTTTCAGGCTGGGATTGAAGCTCCCAACTGCTCCTTTTTTCTTTTTTTTCTTTTTATTATTCTGGGCCAGCTTTAGCTCTGAGGTTTGGCTCCAGCTCTGAGGCCTCAGCTGCTGAAAGTAGGTATCTGGTTTGTTTCGGTTCTATAATCAAAACTCTGTATCAACTCCAGCTCTGAGATCCTGGCTCACTGAAAGCAGGTTTCTGGGGTTTTGTTTAGCTTCTATATTTGTTACAATGTTCAAACTGCAGGCTCAGGAGCCGGCAAGGAAGGCGGGGAACGTTGGAGTCCTCCATCACTGAAGCAAGCAAGCCTCATGTTCAGTTTATTTATTTATTTTTTTAAATATATTTTATTGATTTTTTACAGAGAGGAAGGGAGAGGAATAGAGAGTTAGAAACATCGATGAGAGAGAAACATCGATCAGCTTCCTCCTGCACATCTCCCCACTGGGGATGTGCCCGCAACCAAGGTACATGCCCTTGACCGCAATTGAACCTGGGACCCTTCAGTCTGCAGGCCAATGCTCTATCCACTGAGCCAAACCGGTCAGGCAACCTCATGTTCAGTTTAAGCTGCCTGGCTGCCGGCTGCCATCTTGGCTGGCAGTTAATTTGCATATCGCCCTGATTAGCCAATGGGAAGGGTAGCGGTTGTATGCCAATTACCATGTTTCTCTTTTATTAGATAGGATATATATATATATATATATGCCTAAGTGACCATCCGACCATTCAACCATCCAGCCAGTAGCTATGACATGCACTGACCACCCTGGGGAAGATGCTCAATGAAGGAGTTGCTGAGCTGCAGTGACTTGGCAGCTGTGGTTATCAGGTGATGCACCCAGAACCAGAGAGGAGGGAGCCCGATTCTGGGGTGCGTCACCTGAGAACCGCCCTCTCACAATCTGGGACCAGCTCAGGAGATGTCGGAGAGCCAGTTTCAGCCCCATCCCCGCAGGCCAGGCTAAGGAACCCCACTGGTGCACGAATCTGTGCACTGGGACTCTGGTAACATATAATAATCAATCTAGTTCTACTCTCTAGCCATATTTGAAGAATGCTTTCTGAAAGAATACTCCTCCATTTAGCCTCAGAATTATGATAAGGATGGAAAATATTTCATCTTCCAACTCCACTCCTTAGTGGAAGCTAAGTACTCTCATATTTCAAAGAAGTATAAGTTATACATATTTTTAAAAGTATGTTATACATGTATGAAATATGAAAAACTATGCCTTTTCTTTCAGAAAGCTTATGGAACTGTAGAAAATTTATACCACAAAATAGTCTTTAATTCTGTCTCATTGGTCCATTAAACCATGTGTTCATATAAACAGGGACAATTTTATTCCCTATATAAAAACTTATATTGTGAAACTCACAGCATAGTTAATCACAGAGTTCTGTAAGCATTCTAGGATCAGGGAACTAATATCTTCTCATGTTATCATCTGATTAACCTGCATCCACTTGGAGTAGGTGGTGACCATGGGATATCTGATCAGTATGGACAGTACGGAGGCTGTGTGTTTAATAAGAGTGATCAGTTAGGTCGCTATTTCTAAAGGTAAGAAATTAAGTCTCCCTAATGCCCTTATATTTTAAATTCCTAGGACATGAGAGTGATGGTCTCTTTTAAACTACAGACACTTTTGAAGATTCTTGATAATTTTAAACAATGCTTCATTACAAAGCAAGAAACTAGTGCACAGTTGTTTTTTTGTTGTTTCTGTTTTAGAGATATATTTAATTGCTTTGATATATTGAAGGACTCTCAAGGGTTAGGAGAAAATGATAGAATTCCAAATTTTGCAAGTAGGAGGCCTTCAAAAGTTATTTAAGTGTAATCTCTCACCCAATTCAGTTACCCCAGCAACAATACCTAGGATTTTACATGAAAACTTGCCCCATCATAAATCATTTCAAGAGGAAATCTCTTATATGCATGGTTAAGGAAAGTGTTGATTGTGCCCAAAAATAATTAAATAAATAAATAAATACAAACAAAGATAGGTGTGTATATTTGACAGTTATATGTATATATGCCTGAAGTAACTGAGAATAAATTATCTTATAGCATTGGAATTTTGGTCACTTAAATCAAGACAATCATGATGCTGTCTATAATATTTCTTTGTACTGTTTAAAATGTTGACCTCATTATAAAAGCTCTGATAATGGACACCAGTGGCATACAGATTTCTAAATGCATACAGTTTATTCCTTCTACAGATTATTACACCAGGGCAAAACATTTAAGTTTTCTATCTTCAGCCTCACCACATCAATTTTCGTTTATAAATTAACTAATTCATTGGCATTGAAACACGGTGTTCTTTCAATGTTTAGTTCTCATTGGAGATCCCATACCTTCCCCTGCTGTTCTCTGTGCCTGAAAAATCCTATCCCATCCTCTTTTTCTTCCTCTATTATTTCAGCCATTAAAACCATCTTCAGAAGTTATCTTCTCTGAGAAGCTGACCCTAAGTATGTGAACTACGGTTACCCTATATTCAGAGTGTGACTATCTTTGCTGACAACCTATGTTCAGTGTGTGACTATCTTTGCTGACAACACTTCTGACACCAAATAAGTTTTTGTTTTTGTTTCTTGCACCAACAATTCTCCAACTCTAGGGACACCAACTGAGTGTCTTAGAATTCATTCTGATACCAACTACCCAGAGTTAGCGCAGTCCTCACAGATTAGGAGCTCATCCCCACAAGATGGCTATCATTTCAACATCCATTGTAAGACTCAGCCATCCAAACTGCTGATGAACCACCTCTAAAACTGGAGTTTCCCACTACTCACTCCTCAGATTTGATAAATTGCTAGAATGGTTGACAAAACTTGAAAAAGTGTTTTGTTTATTATTACCAGCTTATTATAAAGGATACAACTCAGGAATAGCCAAGTGAAAGAAATCATAGGGAAAGTTATGAGAAGAATGGGAGAAAAGCTTCTATGTCCACTGCAGAAGCACCACCCTGCCAACTTCTGTAACAGAGTGAAATGGTTGGCCTCTCTGACTCCATCTTGTTCAAGTTTGCTTTGTTTCCATGGCCTTTAGGTTAATACCCTCTGGTTAGTCTTGCATGTAATCATGTTAATTGTTAGAGAAATCCTACTTGAAGCTTAAGTTTTATACAAATAGTTCCTTACCAGAAACAACTTCCTCTCACAAATAAATAAGGGAAGTGTGTGTATATATATATATATATATATATATATATATATATATATATATATATTAGAGGCCTGGTGCATGAAATTCATGCTTATGTGTATGTGTGTGTGTGTGTGTCCCTCAGCCAAGCCTGCACCCTCTCCAATCTGGGACCCCTCAAGGGATGTCCGACTGTCCGTTTAGGCCCAACCAGGATCTGGCCTAAACGGGCAGTCAGACATCCCTCTCACAATCCAGGACGGCTGGCTCCCAATGCTCGCCTGCCTGCCAACCTGATCACCCCCTAACCACTCCCCTGCCAGCCTAATCGATGCCTAACTGCTCCCCTGCGAGCCCGATTGCCCCTAACTGCCCTCCCTACAGGTCTGGTCCCCCTCAACTGCCCTCCCCTGCAGGCCTGATCCCCCCAACTGCCCTCCCTTGCAGGCCTGATCCCCCCAACTTCCCTCCCTTGCAGGCCTGGTTTCCCCCAACTGCCCTCCCCTACAGACCTGATCAACCCCCCCAACTGCCCTCCCCTGCAGGCCTGGTTCCCCCCAACTTCCATCCCCTACTGGCCTGGGTCCCCCAACTGCCCTCCCATGCAGACCTGATTGCCCACAACTGCCCTCCCTTACAGGCCATCTTGTGGCCACATGTGGGTGGCCATCTTGTGTGTTGGAGTGATGGTCAATTTGCATACTGGTCGTGACTAATTAGAATTAGCATATACCTCTCTTATTATATAGGAGATATATATATATATATATATATATATATATATATATATATATATATAGTTTAACTTTGTGAACAGACTCATATCAGTTAGAGTCAACAGACTAAGAACAAAGCAATCTTCCTCAGACCCCTGCTGGCGTCCAGATGTCTGCAGTACTTCCCACCATCTTCTCTGCTTGCTGGCTTTCTGGATAAAGTGTCTTTCCTTGCCTGGACCTCTTGTCACTCAGTTTATTAGCTGTCATGTGGCAAGCAGTAAAAGTTTGGAATGGCTTACATGTTCACCAACCCAGAATCTTTCCAAACCCAGTTGTTTAGTGGTATTTGTTGAGGTTCCAATAAATAGGCATAACTAATTAAATCATTGAGCATTGATTATTAAATTCAAATTCCAGTCCTCTCCCTTCCCCAGAAGTCAGGGAGTAGGGCTGACCCTCTAATCATGCTTTGATCTTTCTGCTCATCAGCTCCTGTTCTGAAGCTATGGAGGGACTAGTCATTTTATTAGCACACAAAAGACACATTTATCACTCCAGATATTTTGAGGGTTTTAGAAGCTCTGTGTCAGGAACTGAGGACAAAACTAAATATATATTTCTTATTTTGACAAAAAATGGTTTGTTGTTCTTTTCTATGCTTCAATATTAGTATTTCTAAAATCTCTAAAACTTAGACACACAAAAAAGGATTCTTTAAATTCTTGTTAGAAAAGACATGCTGTTTATATATTGGATCCATTGGCAGAGATAAGGAAAAATAATTCAAAAGTGAGCTTCCAAAACTAAAAAAGGCAGATGCCCTGAAATACATGTTTTTCAATTAATCATTATTTTTACTCAAGAACCTCTATAGCATGTGCCAGAAAGGAGAGTTGAAGGACTGTTGGCTTTTGTTTGTTTTAGAGGTTTTTTTTCATTTAAAGAATTTTTATTTACTTATTTATTTTTGAATTACCGTTGACATACAATATATTAGTCTCAAGTATACAACCATAGTGATTTGATATTTATACATTTTATGAAGTGGTCACCATGATAACTGGTTACCATATGTCACCACACAAAGTCGTTGCAATATTATTTACCATATTCCCTATGCTGTACATTATATCCTTGCGACTTGCTTTAAACTGGAAGCTTGTACCTCTTGATCCCCTTCACCTTTTTTTCAACCACCTCTCTTTACTCTGGCAACCATCAGATTGTTCTCTGTCCTCTGGGTCTGTTTTTAATAATTCTGTAGACCAGTCCTGAGTAGCTAGCCAGAGCCTATAAATCTGAGCACATATAGAATATTTGCTTTGTAGCTACAACCATTTTTTTAGACATGCTTTTCTTTTATTATTTATCAGGGTTAGTTTGGTTGTAATTTATTTTATTTATTGTGTTCCGATTTATTTTCACTGATACGCTTAAATAGAAACTGAGGCTTTCCTTTAAAAAGAAACATAAATAAAAAATATATATATATATCCCCACCCAAGGATATTTTCTTCTCCATTGATTTTTTTTTTTTTTTTTAGAGAGAGTGAAAGGGAGCGATGGAGGGAGGGGGAGAGAGAGAGAGTCAAAGGAAAAGAGAGAAAGGAAGAGAGATAAATGGTGATGGAAGGAGACTTGACTTGGGATAGTGAACACAATATAACATACAGATGCTGTATTGTAGAATTGTGCACCTGAAATGTATATAACTTTATTAACAAATGTCACCTCAATAAATTCAATAAAAATAAAAAAGTACAACAGTATACAAAACAAATTTCTTGCTCTTGTAGAGAATACACTCTAGTACAATGATTTTCAACCAGTATGCCACCAGAAGCACACCAGTGTGGCACAAGAATTTTCAAAATATGCAATACCTGACTATTTAGTCAGGGGCACTGACATCTTTTCCCTTAGATTGTCAAATTAAATATATTACAACAGCCAACACAACAATAGCTGTCTGGGTTAACAGACCAAAATTATATCTATTTTTTTGTCAGATCAGCAATGTGCCACAGAATTTTAGTAGTTAGTTTCTGTGTGGCTAGAGATGAAAAAGGTTGAAAATTGCTGTTCTAGTATGTTCTTATCATATAAAAACAATACACATGCAGATAGTGTTCCTTATATACAATTAATTCAGAGTATTATTAAAATCATTATTAAAATCATTATTAAAATCATTATTAAAATCATTATTAAAATCATTATTAAAATCATTATTAAAATATTCCCTGGGATGCTGTTATTAAACAGCATTATTTTTCTTACAATACTTTTTCAATAATATTTTGAATTTTTCTTTTTGCTACTAAACAGAAGTATCAGTATATGCCAAGGATTTCTAATTCAGTTTCAGATATTAACAGTTTCATTCTAATTATTAAAAAGTCCATTCTGAGCTAAATCAAAATGTTCACTTCTCATTCACTTAGATACAGCCGTGGGCAAACTACGGCCCGCGGGCCAAATCAGGCCCGTTTGAAATGAAGAAAACTAAAAAAAAAAAAAAGACCGTACCCTTTTATGTAATGATGTTTACTTTGAATTTATATTAGTTCACACAAACACTCCATCCATGCTTTTGTTCCGGCCCTCCGGTCCAGTTTAAGAACCCATTGTGGCCCTCGAGTCAAAAAGTTTGCCCACCCCTGACTTAGAATCTCTGCCTTAGGCCCAACTCAGTCATAAAAAAGTCTGTAAATAAATGATGTGTGGTCAACATCTTTATTGTTTTCCCACTTTTCTGTTTCATGATTTCTTTTTACTCTGGTACTTATGACTCCTGCAGATTGAAGATAGGAGGTGTTACCCTCAAATAATGCATCCAACTAGAATTGTAATGCTGGGATAATTTTAACAACTAACCTTTTATTTTATGGTGGTAATGTAAATCAACAAGTGCAGATTTGGCTCTTTACCACAACAAAAGCCAAACTGATGAGGCAGGTGCTGGTGCAACAGGAAAGAGGTTTATTCAGGTGCCATTCTACCTGGGAGAATGGTGTACTCCCCTCTCATGTCCTCCCTTCTTATAGAAATAGAGAAGAGGAGGGACTTTTTTCTATCAAATTATCTTGGTAGCTTTTGGTACACTGGGGACCTGTCCATTCATCTTTCTAACTTTGGGCACACTCAGTGTAGAAACTTTCCCCTATATCAGTGGTTTTCAACCTTCTAGCCCTTTAAATACAGTTCCTCATGTTGTGACCCAACCATAAAATTATTTTTGGTGCTACTTCATAACTGTAATGTTGGTACTGTTATGAATCGTAATGTAAATATCTAATACGCAGGATGGTGTTAGGCGACCCCTGTGAAAGGGTCGTTCGACCGCCAAAGGGGTCGCGACCCACAGGTTGAGAACCGCTGCCTTATATCATCTTGGCCATCAAGGAGACTCCTCATTGCTCTGAGTGACTGTCTATGGCAACAGTAACCCAACAGACAAATACCTGATTGAGGTCTGTTTTTACTCCATGGCCCATTTATCCAACACTGAAAGTTATTGGAAGACTGGAATTCACTCTCTGCTCAATATTAAAAATAGAGATTAGCCCAACATATAGGTAAATTATGCATCAGAGTTTAAAGTAATTTTAGGAAGAATCCCAAAATGAGACACCAATATTCTCAAATCCCCCATCTTTTAGAATGCAATTCATTTCTTTAATACCCAAACGAAAGCTCAAGTTCTTATCCAGCAAGGCTACAGTAGTTTCATTCTCTTATTGGGCTTTCCATAAAATTTATTTTTGTTTTTTGTTTAATTTTTAATAATTCTAAGGAGGAGTTTACAGGTCAATAAATCCATCTTGGATGTCTTTCCATAGCTTAGCCAATTATTGTGACTTAGGTTTATTTTTACTGTTATAATTAACAACAAAACATTCATTAAAATTAGAAATAGCATTTCTAATTGTTTAGACATAGTACATGGAAAATACAAGAAGAATTGCCTAAAATGAGACAATTAATATTGCTTTCACTGGGGCAGCTATCTAGATTTCTAGTTCCTCTGATGGTTTCTTGCTAGTCTCTTTTCCAGCCTGCTAAAATGTTGAAAGAATTCAATCCTTCATCTCTCCCCTGGCCCCACCACTCTTCCAAACAACTACCAATGATTATTATCACCTCAAAATCAGGTATTCATCCTTTCCCAAGGTTAAAATAGATGATACAAATAAGTTTTCCTTCTCTTAGAATTGCCTCTAGCTTGAATGAAACACTCAGGGCTACAGTTCAGAAAGACAATTTTTTATGTCATTATACAGAGCATTTAGCTCCTCATTATCTCATTACCTCTCTATTTCTGAACAGGATTTGGTATTAACTTCACTCCATCAGTTGGCCCATTAAAACGTCTTCCTATACAAATGATTCAAAAATTTCCTTGAGGCTTGAAAGAGCATTTTGTCCTTCTTTTTAGCCATCAAGTTTTCAAACATTCTTTGAAATACCTCATTATATGCATGAAAACTGTGCAAATGTTAATTTATGTATTTTGGTAGGATTTTCCAGTTCAATGCCTTGCCTCATAACTCTTCAAAAAATACACATGAATGTATGTGAATACTGTAAAACCAATACAGTATTGAATGTGTATCTGTCTTAGCATCTCATTCATAGAAGACATGCTGTTTTACTATCAAAGGCTATTCTTTCCATCTATGCCCTCACTTTTTAAAGTGCATCACTTTCCTTTTTTAATCCCTATTGTGTGTTATCAAACTTCCTCTTCTAATGGGATATTCCCATCAGATAATAAACATGGAGACACAAGTGTGGTTAAATGTGTGGCTGTAAAGGTTAACCTGCCAGAGTTTGAATTATGACTTCCCCACTTACTACTGTGTACCATTCACTTAACCTTTTTAAGCCTCAGCTTTCTCAGGTTTGAAATACAGTTAATTATAGTTTAATACTTCAACTCACATTTCATAAAGTTATTATGCAGATTAAGTTAGATGATACATTCAAAATACTTACCACAATCCCTAGTACATACTAAAATTCTAAAGGATTTGTCACTAATGCCAACCTCAAATACCTTAAACTTAAATAAAAATATCCCAGATTTAAAAAGAGTTCCTTAATTCAATTAAATATTAGTCTGCAGTTTTTAACCTATTTTATTTTCTCTCAGAGCCAAAGTCACAGAAATATATATAAATACATTTTTCCCATTTCTGTACCATTATTAATTCTCCTACTTGGATTCTTTTGCATGCAAGATTCCCAAGTATTTCTGTTGTCTAGTCCTAGATCCATTGTCTTTCTACTCTGTGACTGTAAGTTTTTTCATCCTATTTAACTGGGAAGCAGCCCTCTGTGTAGTTTTGTGGTCAAAATTTGTATTAAAAAATCTTGAGTCTGCAGGCTTCCACCCTCTGCCAATCCTACTATGCATGGCTGAAGAACATATTCAGGGTTTCAGCCAGTTCTCAAGTCTTCTTTGGCTTTCCTATTCCACGGGTAACTCTTCAGTCATCCTCACTCATGAACACTTTGGAAACCTGTGAAAAATATCTCAGAGCTTATCACAGCCTTTTAATCTCTCCAATTTCCCGTTTGGCTGCATTAAATTTCACACTGGACTTCTAAACACCCTGAACCAAGACAACATTTTCAGCCTAACAACAATGCAGGTTTTCCCCATTCATTATAAACTGGGATGATCATTTTTTGGCCAGCAAAGCAACAAGTTTTTACTTCATTTATACCCCTTCCAGTACACAACTGAGTCTGTCATTGCTCATAGCAAAATTGCTCTTTTCCCTATCAGCTTCAAGATGGTACACCTGCAATTCCTACCTGGGTTCAGTTTTACCAGCCAAGATGACTACAAATACTAGCCTTTCTTACACCAGAAAATTTTTTTTTCCCTCAGGAATAAACCTTCCCATGTCCCAAATTAGAGAAACTTTTTAAAACTGGATTTCTAATAAAAGATATGTAGAGAATAGCATCAGCTGAAACATAAATATAACATGAGGTCATTATAAGTCTTGGTTTATAATGAGTTATGTTGTAAATCATTAAGACTGTGATAATGTTGTTTTAAATTAGGGTAACCTTGTAAAACAATATAGGAAGAACTTTCTAAAAGTATCACACAAGCGCTAACTGGTTTGGCTCAGTGGAGAGCTTCGGCCTGCAGATTGAAGGGTCCCAGGTTTGATTCCGATCAAGGGCATGTACCTGGGTTGCGGGCACATCCCAGTAGGGGGTGTGCAGGAGGCAGCTGATCCATGTTTCTCTCTCATCGATGTTTCTAACTTTCTATCCCTCTCCCTTCCTCTCTTTAAAAAAAAATCAATAAAATATGTTTTAAAAAATAAATAAAAGTATCATACAATATTTCCTCTTATATCTGTTGGTGAAAATTTTAGTTAAATGGTTATTCTTTACTTCAAGAGCTATTGGCTAATAAAATATTTTGAGAGGGCACATTCTAAGCCCAACAGAGAGGAAGAAGGGAAAAATGAGAATTGGGTAAATAACTACAAGTCTCTACTATATCATTACAATGCCAAAGCTCATTAGTTGATGCATTTTTATTTTATTTTTAAGAAACATGCATTCTGTATTCTGCATAGGTCTGTTATTGTTTTGTTTAATTTTAACTTTATAAAATGCAAAAAAAATATGGCATTTATTTTGTTCACTTTACCTCAAAACTAAGGCAAACTTCCTGATGGCTTGATTCAGATCCTAATTTCTCTTTTCTCATTTCCTTTCATTGTTGGTGCATTTTTATCTATGTTTAGGTTAATTGACCATTAATATCTTATAAAACATATTTTCTAAAGCCAATTTTAATAGAATTTCTGGTCTAATTACCTCCTGAATTTTATTCAATAATCAAATAGTCAAACTATTTTTCTTATTTTTAGTTTAGTTTTTCTCTCCCAAAAAAAAAAGGCAGAAAATGGCCTCAGGATCTTCCTATTATAATGTTGGCATTCTGAACATTTAGTTTAAATAAAAAAAAAAAACAACAATGTTAGAAATAATAAATGACTTGAAGTTGGAGAAAATAAAAATATGAACTAGTTTGAATGGCATTTTATCCTACTTCCTTTTATCCTTTTCTTGACCTATCAGCAAAACACACACACACACAAATTAATTAATTAATCATCTATAAATTTAAATTCTGTTTATGTTATAAGCCAAATTTGTCTTAGCAGTGCTGTGTTCACCCTGTTGAGGGAGACTCCACATGTTGATATGTGATAATTAGATATGTGAGAATTTTCAAATATGTGAAGAATTGACACACTTGCCTTTATCACCCTGAGTGGAGAACCATATCAGAAAAAAGCTTCTTTTTCTGAAGGGAAATGTGTTGTCAAGTGTTGAGAACAGCTGGCTTGACAGATTGTCCTTGTTTGTCCCAGGCTTTGATTCTGTTGAACACTTCAGCATGTATTGGTATGCTATTTAGGCTAGGTATGACATTTCCAGCGCCACTCTAAAGGTCAGAATGACAGATGTCTGAGTATAATTCTCTACTGGAAATACAGTTATCAGGCTTACATATTTTTTAAATACTACTCTTTATTTTAGTGATATGTAAGTATTTGTTTTTCTCAGAGACCCAGGTTCCAATCCTGATTTTTCTATCTCCAGCAAATAAAACATAACACTCTGGTAAAATGTTTACTCCATAAAGTTATTGTGAGAACTAAATGCATGAAAATACTTTGCAATTCTAAAGTGCCATATGGACATTAGTTCTTTTCATTCTAGGTATTGTGTATGCTTCTCTTTATATGAATAAATGCACATACCAATTTCTAAATAAGAAAGAAAATAAGTAAGTAAATGGATATTAGCATATACATTGAACAGATACTTGACTTATTCATATTTGGCTCTGTTGTCATCCAAGACTAATCATTACATACAAATCAAGTCAGCATCCTTTCATCATATAGAAACACTATTAATATCCTAACACTATTGCACACAATACGCTTACCTAGATTTTTTAAAATGAATTTTTAGAGAGGAAGAAAGGGAGAGAGACAAGAGAGAGAAAAAAACCATTAATGTGAGAGAGATACATCGGTGGTTGGTTTCCTCCCCTAAGTGCCCCAAGCAAATATCAAACCCTCAAACTAGGTATGTAGTCTGACCGGGAGTCAGACTCATGACCCTCTGATGCATGGGACAACAGCTCCAAAAAACTGAGACACACGCTTACCTAGACATTTAATGAAGGAGAAAGGAGAGGATTTAACATATCTCAAAGCCTACATTAAAATGTTCATTTACATGGCTCTACTCCCAAATCTAATTGCTAATTGGAAGTAATGGTTGGGGTTGAGTGTCAATTTTGCCTTTGATGAGTCTTATGCTTCTTGGCCCCTTGTTTTCTCTGCTAGTTTCTAGATCCCTCCTGCTTCTACGTAATGTTCCTATACTCTTTATATAGAGCACATTATTTTTACTCCAGTTTTTTTCAAAAAATTTATAAAGCATAGCTCTTATAGTAATCATTTACTGGAATTCACTTTCCTAAGAAGCAGATGATTTTAAATAACTATGCCTCCAATTAAACAGGCTACTTCCTAAATTAAAATGCTGTTATGTGAGGGGAAAAGTCATGGCTTAATCTGTCCTGCCCAATTATTCCAATGAACTCTACAGATAATCTGATACAACTTGACATGAATGGTTTTAAAATAATTTTTATTTAATTTTTTTGGAGTGACATGGGATAATAAAATTATATAGGTTTTAGGTGTACAATTATGTAGCGAGTACCTGGGAAGGCACATGAGCATTTCTTTAATTATTGTCAACTGAATCCAGTGGCGTTGGCAGAGCCACATCCTGGAAACACACCTTGCCAGAGGCAGGTGTGTTGTCAGCCTGACCTTCAGCTCAGGCACCAGGGGGTGGGTCTCATGATCTAAATCCAGCCAAGCACCAGGAACAAACATGATTATCCAGGCCCTCCCAGAAGTGATGATTACAAAAAACCCACAAAAATGCACATATCTCCTTTGTCTTGGGCTTTAGTAAAACTTCCTGGGTTTTGCTGTATAAAATAAATGCCCTGTATTGGCTCTGGGTCCCCGTCTCTCCATCAGAGGACAGTGGCCCCACCCAGTCCCAGTTTTCCCTACTGTATTTGTGTCTGTCTCTTTCATTTTCTCAATCCCCAGTCGCCCCTACTCAGGAACCGGACTGCTCTGTAGCTGCACAAGACACGGAGAAGAGAGAAATATTTATACAATTATATAAAACATCGTCTTTATATTATATTGCATGTTCACTACTCCAAGTCAAGTCTCCTTCCATCACCATTTATCTCCTCTTTAGCCTCCCACAACCTCCCTTTCTCTCTAATAATCACCATACTGTTGTCTGTCTATGAGTATGTTTGGTTTTGCTTAATCCCTTCACCTTTTTCACCCAGCCCCTCAATCCTTATTCCCTCCAATCTCCAATGGCTGTCAGTCTGTTTTCTGTATCTATAAGTCTGTTTCTATTTTATTTGTTTATTTTGTTCATTATATTCTACATATAAGTGAAATCCCATGGTATTTGTCCTTACTCGGCTTATTTCACTTAGCATAATAATCTCCAGGTCCATCCATGCTGGCACAAAAGAAAGATTTGGATTAAAAACTTAAATGTAAGACTCAAAACCATAAAAATTCTAGAAGAAAACATGGGCAGTAAAATATTAGACATTTCTTGTAGCACTATTTTTTCTGATATGTCTCTTTGGGCAAAGGAAAGAAAATAAAAAATAAAATAGGAGGACATCAAATTGAAAAGTTTTCGCACAGCAAAGGAAATCATCAACAAAATGACAACACAACCTACTGAATTGGAGAACATATTCACCAATGATACATCTAAACAAGAATTAATATCGAAAGATCTTTAAAGAACATATACAAATCACCAGAAAAACAAAAAACAAAAAACAATCACATTAAACAATGGGCAGAGGACCTGAATATAAATGAAATTTTTTTATTAAATAGAAATATTATTATTTAAATAGGAACTACATCTTAAAAATGGTTTTCAGTGATTCTAACACTATTAAACAAAGTCTAAATTGTCATTGATTAAGGTGTTACTGTAACTGGAAAATTTTCTTTTTAAAATGTTCTTGACTCTTCATACAGTGACAAAATTTTTTCCATCTCCAAACAATTTAGATAAAATTCCATGCTCATTTAAAAATTAATTTTATACTGTCATATAAGGTTGTTTACCTCTTTTAATACTCACTTTTTAAAGCTATGTTCAAATAATTCTTACTTTTCTCTTAAACAACCTGATATAAAGTATCCATTTATTTAATATTTTAAGTTTTACAAGTTATATAAAAGAACTTATGAACTTGGGTATTCAGAAATAACTAAAGAAAAACAATGACATTTAAAAGTGTTTGACTTCTGCCCAACCCATGTGGCTCAGTGGTTGAGCATCAACCTATGAACCAGGAGGTCATGGTTCAATTCCTGGTCAGATCATATGCCCAGGCTGTGGGCTCGATTCCTGGTGGGAGGTGTGCAGGAAACAGCCGATCAATCTCTCATCATTGATGTTTCTCTCTCTCCCTCTCTCTCTATCTTTCTCTCTCTTTCTCTCTTTCTCTCTCTCTCTCTCTCTCTCTCTCTCTCTCTCTCTCTCTCTCTCTCTCTCCCTTCCTCTCTGAACTCAATAAAGATATGTTTTTAAAAATTAAAATGTTTGACATCTGCCTCTAAGGTATAGTTTTCAAAAATGATTTTTTTTCACTTAAGATAGATACATACTTATTTTAACAGAACTTATTATTTGTAAAAAAATTTTCATATACTATATTTGGGAAAGGGTTCTTTTTATTTCATTTTTATAATGTTTTTATAGATTTATATTTATACTAGAGGCCCAATGCATGAAATTCATGCAAAAGTAGGCCTTCCTTCCGCTGGCTGCTGACACTAGCTTCCCTCTGGCACGTGGGGCCCGGGCTTCCCTTGCAGCCCCGGCTTTATCCGGAAGGATGTCCAGTCTAATTAGCACAGTATGCTTTTATTATTATAGATTCCTAAAACTTTGTGTTTTGAGCTTCAATTAAACATGTCAAGTGCACAAATAATGGTAAATATTTATATCCTAGGAAGATTGGAAATAGTTGAAAGGAGCAGTCTTATTTAGTAGACAAATATGTTTTTAAAACACATTCTCAGAATTCAAGCAACATGTAAATTTGGCAAATATTTGTACACAAAAAAGTAGGATGGTTCTAAAATTTTTCGAAAATAATATTGTGGTGTCCATATCCATCATGACAGAAGAATCTCTAAGTATAAATAACAAACAAACAAAAATGCATCATCTTTGTGTTGTTGTCCAATAATTGAATCTCTTGTAGGAGCATCAGGCATCCCCATAATGGACAGTTCTCCTTGTAGGTGCAGTACTTTCTCTGTCCCTATTTTCCGCTTAGCCATGTGACTTGCTTTGACCAAGAGAATGAGCGCCTATATGGAGTACACTCTGTATGAATAGAAGATTTAAACATATTTTATAGTTCAGTTAGTCTTCTTGCTCCTCTCTTCTTCCATGAGAACACCTTGCTTCATTTCAGAGCGATCCCTGGGTCATGAAGTAAGATGACTTGAGGAGCAGAGCTGAACACAATGTAGTTGAGGCTGAGCAGAATTTACTGGCATGATTGTGAGTGCAATTATTTTTTTATTATTGAAAGACACTGATTTTTTAGTTATTTTCTTGCCACAGAAAATGCTGATTAATAATGCCTTTCTAAAGGTGTGTTGCAGAGAAAATAAAGCAAGTAGGTAAATAACTACAATATTTGAAGCTAGCTTTTGACTTATTTTACTCCATGTCATTCCCTCACCCATTCATTTTTTCCTTTATTTAACAGATAGATAGCACTGTAGAAATAAAGAATTGCCAGTTGCTTCTGGGAATAAAAAAATGGATGTAAAAAAATCTCAAAATTTTTTTCCCTGTACCTGCTGGGTGGCTCAATTGGTAGGAGTGTCATCCAATACATCAAAAGGGTTACAGGTTTGATTTCTGGTCATGACACATACCTAGGTTTCTGGTTCAATCCCCTGGTCTGGGCAAATATAGAAGGCAACCGGTTGATATATCTCTTTCTCTCTCTCCCTCTCTTTCTCTCCCTCTCTCTTTTTCTCTTTTCCTTCTTCTCTCTAAAAAATTAAATAAACATATGCTCAGGTGAGGATTAAAAACAAATTGTCCCCTTAAGAAATCTATTCCCTATCAGGGCTGTGCATATTAATGTTTTGAAATTTATTTACTTTACAGTATTTCAATACTGGATAGTATATTGTGATGTCAATAGGTAAATTAAAATTTTGTAAACATTTCTCTCAACATATTATTTAATATGTATGTTGAAAATATCCACACTTCCATATTTTATACTATAATCAATATTAATGACATAAATGACAAGATATGGATGGGAGCCCTCTGTCAACTTTTTAATCTGTATACTAGAGGCATGGTTCAGGAATTTGGTACATGGATGGGGCCCAGCCTGCCCATCCTGATGGGGGCCCATCAGGCCAGGCCAGTGGAGGGGAGGGGCTGCGGGAGGTTGATAGCCGGCCCCGCCCCCGATCGGGGTGTTGGGGGCCAATTGGGGGCCAGGCCAGCTGGGGGGGGGGGCGTGATAGGGGCCCAAATCAGGCTGGTTGGCTGCCACAGTGTGTATCATAGCCACCAGTCATTCTGGTCATTTTGGTCGTTCTGCTGTTCTGGTTAATGGACTTTTATATAGAGAGGTATCTATTTTCCCCACCCTTAGGGCTATTGTGTTGTTTTTTTTCCTTCATAGCCTGTGTTCTGCAACATTCCCTATAAAATTCCTGACAATTGAGAGGAGGAATTTTAGGAACTGTAGTACCACTATCTAAGTTTTGGCTGAATTACCATAGCAGTTGATTATGTGCCCCACGTGTTGTATCTAGGTATCCATCTTTCTTCTTTCAAAGTAAGACCTTACCTGTGTAGTAAGAATGATTTTCAGGTTTCTGAATTGGTATTCATTAAATATAACTTTACCTTTCTTTTTTTCTCTCTCTCTTTTATTTTTTCTTTCTTTCTTTCTCTTTTTCTATTTTCCTTGAAATAGAATTAAAATTTTAACTCACATTTCTTCCAGGCTGCAAAAAAACTTTATCTTCTAAATTGGACACTATTCAGTGTTAATGTGTTGAGAGACTGGGAGCACAAGGGGTGGTGGTAAATTTCATCACTGAGTCATCTATCAACACAGACTTCATTGATATATGCTTGAACTCTTTTTATGTCATCATGACCTTACATCACATGTAAAATAAGGTAAGATTATTTGAAAGCAGACTTTTATAAAAATTAAAGATGTGTAAATTAAATTCTATAGCAGCCACCCCCCCCTCCAAAAAAAAAAAAAAGAAAATCAAGGAAACAAATGCAAATCATAAAGAAAGCTCAGCTAACATAAAGACAATAATGTGCAATTAATTATGTTTTTCCAGTCTGCTGGTATGAATGCTTAGAATTGTTCTATAATGTTTTCAAACACTCCCCGCCCCCCATCTGTGGTAGTTTCATCACATGTGTGTACTTATTAGCATTCTGCTGAATCTCGAGGGCCACTCTCTTCAGATTTCTGACACCTTCTGTATCTCTCTCCTCTCCAGTACTCTGTACTGTAAACTATTGCCTTTTATTCTCCAAATTCTTAGCTTCATTTCTTTAACTACCCCCACCACCACTATTCACAGCACAATGGAAACTTTCTCAAGGAAGTTAACCTGAGAAAGTGATTGTAATTGTTTCTTATCTTCCAGACATCATGATCCTTCATTGTATAAAATCCAGTGTCTTGGAATCTGTTTCATACTTTTTTCCCCTGAAACTTCGATTGTCTTAGATAGAAATGTAGGTTGATCTATACTAACAATGAGCAATCAGAAATTAGAGTGAACAGGCACTTCACCAAAGAAGATGTAGGTATGGCAGATAAGCACATGAAAAGATGACCAACATCATTAGTCATGACAGAAATGCAAATTAAAAACTCAGAAACCTCCAGGCACATGTTAGAATACTGGTATTAAGAAGATTGGCTATGTCAAGTGCTAGCAAAGATATGGAAGCAATGGAATACTCAGACATTATTTTTGGAAATGTAAAATTGCCCAACCACTTTGGAAACAGTCCTTTCAAGTCTTAAGAAGTGAGACATATACCTACCATGTGATCCAGCCATTCCATTTAGCTATTTAAGGTGATAATGTCATTGGTGGAAGTGGGGTGTCTTCTTCCCCACTTGGTGCTGGGGTGGGATCCTTATAATATCTCGAGAAAAGGAGTTTTCCTGAGACTTGAATGTGAGAATGAATGGTTTTTATTTGCATGGAATTGCATCTCTGGGTTTCCAAAGTTTCATTTCCCTTAATTCAGGCCTGGAGGAAGTGCAGCTGGGGCTGCAGAAGAGCTAGAAGCAAAGCCAGTACCCAGAATTTTCATTCCATGTTGGAACAGGGACCAGTTTAGCATTAGGTTAGTTGCAATCTATTAGTCCATTGTGTGAGGTCCACATGGCTGAGGGCCATGGGTAAATGCAGGAGCACAAGAGCCAAGAGATTGCAAACCAAGAGTGCCAGGAGCCTAGGGAAACCAGGAGTGTAAGACAGCAATCTCCCCTTTATTTAGGGGATTAAATATCTCAAATCCTCCCTTGCTCACAGTGACCACACCTACTCTGGCCAATGACCTGTTCCTGGGTATGACTGACAGGAAAGTGCCTTCCTATTTTACCCCGACTTTACTGGGCATGCATCTATTCTCCCTTTGTCCAGTCCCTTCCCCCAGGATCTGCAGGGAGTAGGCTGGAGGCTCCTTGGGGAGTGGTAAACAGTGGCTTCCTGGCAAAACTGCACAAATGGCATTCCCATCATATTTGGTCTTCCCTTTGCTCCTTTCCTATTATTAATAACAAGGTTAGTTACAATGGTATCAATAAGACATGAACATCTAAATGCAATCTGAGATCTTGGGTCAAATGCTCAAAAAATTATTAGTTGAATAACCAGTGAAATCTGAGCAGTCTGTAGTTTAGTTAATAGTATTGTGGCAATGTTAATTTTTTAATTTTTATTATTGTAACATAGCAATGTAAGATGTTAACTTTAGAGGAAATTAGGTGAAAAGTAAATGGAAATTCTATAACTATATTTGCAACTTTTTTAATGAATTATTTCTACGATTATTTTTAAAAGACAACTTCTAGCCGAAACCGATTTGGCTCAGTGGATAGAGCGTCGGCCTGCGGACTGAAAGGTCCCAGGTTCGATTCCGGTCAAGGGCATGTACCTGGGTTGCGGGCACATCCCCAGTGGGGAGTGTGCAGGAGGCAGCTGATCGATGTTTCTCTCTCATCGATGTTTCTAGCTCTCTATCTCTCTCCCTTCCTCTTTGTAAAAAAATCAATAAAATATATTTAAAAAAAAAAAAGACAACTTCTAGCCACACTTCTTTTAGGAAGGGACCTCTTAGTGAAACGAAAGCGTTGATATTATACCAGGGAATGGCAGAAGAACATGAAATCTAAGTGAATTAATCAAGTCAAGGTTTAAAATGTGAGGCTCACATTACTCTTAGAGACTATAACTTAACATGCAGCCACATTTCTGAAAAAAATACCCAGATCTAACTAAAAATTGGGGTTTATTTTGTTCAATTATTATAACTAGCCTACATATTGCTAAAAATATTTAAAAATATTGGATCAATATCAGTATTTCTTAGAAATTTATATATTTTTTATTGTTGTTATTGTTGATTTCATTTATTCCCTTTCCTTCTTTCTGAAATATCCCACAAAAACAATTCAAAAATTAAATGTTTTTTAAAAATATTTTTTTTTATGGATTTCAGAGAGGGAGAGAGAGAGTTAGACACATCAGTGATGAAAGAGAATAATTGATCAGCTGCCTCCTGCATGCCCCTCCTGGGGAACGAGGCTACAACCTAGGCATGTGCCCTGACCAGGGATAGAACCATGACCTTCTGGTTCATAGGCCAATGCTCAACCACTCAATCACAGGCTGGGCAAAATGTCAATGTTTTGAACATGTTATAATTGGTTAACAATTTTGCCATTCCTGTGAAGAATATAGTATATGTTCATTGGTATTTATGTATATATGTTTTACTATGTTTGGACAGTTATTAATAACTATTTCATAATGCCTCTTCACTAGTCACAAAAATTTAATATCATCTAGTTCTAGGTCAGATATGTGAATTTTTCAAATCTCTATGGAAATCTATGGGCCTTTTATAGTTTAGGATTACCATGATTTATTACTTAGAATTGCCTCTTACAAACTTAGACCAACAATATAATAACAAAAATACTCAAGTATGGAATCCATTTCTTTCATTGATTCTCATTTAAAATTCTGAACTCTAATGTAGCTTAACATTACGGAAGAACCAAGCTCATTTAATACTAGAAGCATGCTTGTAAAGGTGTTAATCACTTTTATTTCTCTCAAGGATGAAACTGAGGATGTTTGTTAAATGTGGCAAATTTCCAATGTGACCTAAGGTAAAATGCCAAATCATGAGTTGCCTTGTGACAAACATATTAACAGAGTTTGATGTTTAATGTTCTTAAAATTCACATTTACCCATATATGGCAGTAGGTTTACTGGAAATGAATCAGGTTATAATTTATAAATATGAGAAACACTCACCAGGTTAGGAGCCACTGAACAAGATGATATACAAGTAAGAACCTTTTGTTAAGTGTTATTGACCCTGCATTTGGAAGGAAGAGAATTACTCACTTGTCATTTGACTCTGCACTTGAGAAGAAGCTCTAAATTTCCCTCGTAAGAACAGTGAAACATAAGCTTGGATGTTAGAATTCAACATTACTCAATATAGTGAGAGAAGCCTTCAATAATTAAACGTCCACAGTGCGCTAAGTGCTGCAGAGGGCAATAAAGACATGGTCCTTGTCAGTGTGGAGAATGGAAGTCGTTTCCTCTTGGGACTTCTATTGCTGAGGTAAGTTCTCTCCCTCAAAGAAAAAACATGCCTCATCATGCATAAAAAAAAACACACACAAAAAAAACACAACCATATAGTTTCCTCTGTCCTGCTTCAAGGATCTTTCCTTGTGATTTACTTATTCTTGAAGGACAGAGAATGTGTATTGATCGCCATCTTTGGAAGTTACACTTTGACTATTAGTGCTTTATGATTTGTATAATAATAGAAAAAGCCACAGGCACAAAAACTAGCCACCTACTGTGCCAACTGGGTTTATTACATTCCAGCACTGAGTTTCACCAACAGCATAACCCTTGCTGCCCACTTTGCTCTTCAGTTCTGACAAAATTCTATTCAATGGTCAAGTCCCAACTCACAAGTTCCTACCTTTGTGAAACTTTCTCAATTCCTTTAAGAATCAAGTTGCTATCGTCTGTATTCTCAAAAATAGTTTTACTATGCTAAGAGTTCTGTATTGCTCTGGATTTTTATTAATCTGTCTATTGTTTTGCTTCCAAGTAAATTGTGAATTCCTTGAACAAAATGGCATTTCCTTTTTTCTTTTATTTATTTATTTTTTTTTAGTAGCCATCAAAAGTAGAATATAGAAATAAAAAATTTTAAAGGGACAAAATGGTATCTAGAAAATATAAAAATTTTAAAAGAAAAGGCATAGAGAAAGGCTCTTTTTCATGGTATCGACATTTAAATGTTTGGATCTAGTCAATACCCTCTTGTCCTTAGTGCTATCATTTAAAGGAGGTTTGGAAGAGTGAAGGTGCATCCTTATTTTATTAAATAATGGAACTCACTATAGTGCCTGGGAAGACATTTGTTGTCAGTGATTAGTATTCATACCACTAATTCTATGCACTTTTTTTTCATTTTTTAGTTTTAATCACATTATAGATAAATTAACAGAGAACTGGTTCTCTTCCAAACTCTGATAGGAAACATCTATGTGCAAATTTGGGACACATCTCTTTGCTCTCCATTTTATTTCTTTTTCTATAAAACTAATGGCCCAGTGCACGAAATTCATGCACATTAAAAGGGAATTAATTAGAGGAAATATTTTAATATTTTTATTTGCCCTTTCTCTATAATAGAAGTGTCAGAGATGAAAGAAAATTAGTAAAATGTATATGAAAATCTTCCTCCTGTCAGAGTCTGAGGCATGCTGTGGAACTCAGAGTCAAGTTACCACCCACCCGTGTGCATCTTGAAATCGCACGAGACCCAGACCCAGACCCAGCCGGCCCAACCCCTGTCAAGCCCTGCCATATAGGGGGCGCAGCCTCATGTCCCCTGGCCTGGCGCCAGGCAGAGGGCACAGCCTTGGGTCCCCCATCAAGCCCCGCCGGGTTGGGGGTGCAGCCTCAGGTTTCCTGTCAAGCCCCGCTGGGCGGTGTGTGCAGCCTCAGGTTTCCAAGTGCAACCTCAGGTCCCCCAGCCTGGAGCCAGGGCGGGAGGCATGGCCTGAGGTCCCCTGGTCTGGTGCCAGGGCGGGGGGCACAGCCCGAGGTCCCCCAGCCCAGCGCCCGGGCAGGAGGAGCAGCCTGAGGTCCCCATCAAGCCCCGCTCCTGCCTGGTGCCATATAGCCGCAGGTCCCTGCTGATCACTCGTTACGGCTTGTTATGGGAATCCCGCCTCTGCTGTGGGCACTGCCATCTTGTTTCAGTGTGATGGAGTGATGGTCAATTTGCATATTGCCTCTTTATTATATAGGATAAAGGATTTAAGATAAGTTTTTAACTCTTGCTAAATCTCAGGCACCAGAAATCAGTCCTCTAAGCCTCTGCCTCTTTTTTTCTTGCCCAAAGTTCAATTTTTTTGCTTAAGCTAAGAAAACACCCAGAATATAAGTCACTTAAAAGCATTGTTGACAAAGATAGCATTAAGTAACATCCTGAAATCGCTATTCACAGGGGAAGTGGCTCTCAACAAATCACTTTCTCCTTCTGTTAGCAGTATCCGTTCTCAAATGCAAAGGTAGAATGTCATTTTATAGATTTTCATTAGAGGGAAAGAGCTTCAAAATATGGGGAAGATATCTTTATAAAAAGGTTCACCTGTCTGTGTTTGTGTCCACACAATTCCTGGAATTTAAATAAGAACAGGTAGATTCTATACTGTTTAAAATCCCAGAGGTGTTTTTTTTTTAGTTCTGTTCCATAATTTTTCACACATCAACTGCATATATTCTTCCTCTCTCAGTAGTATATTATTGTGCATACAATGATGTAACATCACTAGTAGTTGTTTAATGTATTCAAGTCCAAGGTGAATTCATCATAAAAGTTAAAAATGGATAGCTCTCTTGCTTATCTGGGATGCTAACATCACTGAGAGATAAATAATGCAATCTTCTTAGCCTTGTTCAGAAACAGATCAATAAAAATTTTAGAAACCTTCTGGGTAAAGTAAAATATTAGGTTTGCTTTTCTTATAATGATTCCATTTTATCATTAAGTGATTGCAAGTTGGCATTCTTTCAGGTACTTGAAGTTGTGCAGTAGATAGAATTCATACTAGACCCTAAGTACTAAAACTATATAATAAAAGACTGTTGATCCTATAAACAGCATTTGAAGTATGGGAAATGAAAGGAGGGAAAGGAAGAAAGAAAAATAAATAGCACAGTACACTGTAATTTTAGTTAATAAGGCAAAGAGATAGGATAGGTGATTTCAACTCTTACATTTTATGCAGTTAGACATTACATGTCTTCATATAACAGATTTAAGAAACAATGTAAAGATATTCTACTTACATCATACTCTAAACATTACCTATGGTATAAAATTCTTCACTTTTGTTCTATGATTAAAGTTATACTTATTCTAAAATATACACATTACCATATTTCTTCTTACAAATACAAATATACAAGAGTATTCAAGACATATTAGGACTTGGTCATTCAGGCCTTAATATGAATTTGTAAATAAGGATCTTGTTCATTTTATGCCTGGATGAGATTCGTAGTCATAAAAAGAATGGGAAATTTTGATACAAGGGTTAAAAATTGATCTCAAAATGACATCGTAACAATTAGCACTACCCACCATGCTCACTCCTTTATGATAAGTGAAAAATGTACTATAATGGTATAGCTTTTGTTGTAGAATATTCTAAGAATTCAGCCATATTATAGATAACCTAGAGATCAAATAATTGGCCACAAGCACTTGTCTTCATTACTAAACTGCAGCATAGTAATCAGGCAATTTTTCTCATTGACTATCTAGTAAGGACATGATTTATGTCGTACATTTAATGTCAGGAAGGATTCTATCACCACAAACCAAGTTTCTGTTTCCGATTTCCTCTACATCATTTAGTGAGTGCTTCATAAACTGATTTTAGCACCCCCTTCAATGTAACATTAATAGCAAGCTATAAACATGACTCACAACACATTCAAAAGTCAGTATATGTGGGTTTTATATTTCTTTTGTTTAGGGGCTATCTGTGATACTTCTGCCTTCCATTCAGGCAGATAATTGTACTTTGATTAAATCCCTGTTAGGAAAATAATACTTTTCTCATACCTATGAAAGGGAATATGAAGGAAGTTCTGAATATGTCTTTCTTATATGAATACATATATTGATAAAAATGAAAAAAGTTGTTCATACACTATAAAGATCACAAAATATATTTCTAATGTATTTATTTGCAATGCATTACAACTTTTCAGAAAATTAAGTGTATATGCTTCTATCAAAGAAACATAAATGATAAAATCTATTCATGCTTACATCCTTTTTAAAAATGCTTTTACTTTATTGTATTTGCATTGGACTTTGAATGGTCATTGTAATCACCACTAGGCAGTATTTAATAAAAGGTTAATTGATCATTTAAATAAGAATGTGCTAACTATATTTTAAGTATAATATGCTCCCTCAATTCATAATTTAATGGAAAGATACATTAGTTAAAATATTTTAGTGATAATAACATGAAAATTGTAATTAAAAATAAATAAAAGAGGAAATATATATCCATGTCTCCAGAAACAACCCAACTTTGTGCTAAACAATTATAGCTTATGCAAATGGGCTTTGAACAGATTACCCTCCTAGCAAACCACCTGGCTTTAACTATTACTTTCCTCAACAATTCTATCATGTCTCTCCATACTAAATTAGATCTCCACAGAAATTAATTCCTTCTGAAACCTAGTTTGCATTCATCACTGTCATTGTATGAAGTGGCTTTCTATGCATGTTAGAGCCCAGATTACAGTGTATAGGTTCTAGAAACTTCTCTGGTTTATTCCACCCTATTAGCCATTCTTCTTCATTGCTCAGTGAGGTATTTAAGATTATGGAAATACATTCTGAGAATTTTCCTAATGAAGTAAAGGTGGTTTCTCTCATTAAGCAATTTTAATTGGCCCTAGCTGGTTTGGCTCAGTGGATAGAGCATTGGCCAGTAGACTGAAAGGTCCCAGATTCGATTTTGGTCAAGGGCAAGTACCTGAGTTGCAGGCTCCTCCCTGGCCAGGGCCCAGGTTGGGGCACATGCAGAAAGCAACCACTCAATGTGTTTCTCTCACATCGATATTTCTCTCTCTTTCCCTCTCCCACTCTCTCTAAAAATCAATGGAAAAATATCCTCTGGTGAGGATTAAAAATAAAATAAAAAAATTTTAAATGTTTAATTTGTAATCAACTTAAACATAAGTACATGTTTATATATTTCAGTTGGTTTTATTAACTTTTAAACATTTGGGGCTTATCTGTATAAGTTCACTGTATAAAAGCATATGCCTTTGCTTTTTGGCAGAAAAAAAAAATGTGCTTGCTACATTGTTCTCCCAAAGAATGAGGCTTATTCAATAGCATTAAAATTAATCTTATTAGCTTACTTGATCAGTTAATTCTCTTTAATATTTTACTGTTAGCTTCACATGAACCATTTCAATCACTGCACTTATAAATGTTGTGTATTGAATTGCTTGCATTTTTTTGCATTTTGCAATTATTTCCTATCAGAACAAATGATAGCATTAAATAATTTTTTTATTTAACAAGGAATAAAGAAGGTTGATAACTTATGGTAAAAAATATATATATTGACCTAACTGGTTTGGCTCAGTGGATGGAGCATCAGCCTGCGGACTCAAGGGTCCTGGGTTCGATTCTGGTCAGGGGCATGTACCTTGGTTGCAGGCACATCCCTGGTAGGGGGTGTGCAGGAGGCAGCTGATCAATGTTTCTCTCTCATCGATGTTTCTAGCTCTTTATCCCTCTCCCTTCCTCTCTGTAAAAAAATCAATAAAATGTATTTAAATATATATATTAAAATAAATATGTGTGAAATAAGTATATGTAATATATATATATATATATATATATATATATATACATATATAATTTGTGGGTATATATATGTATATATAGTTTACTTCTATAAACTTTAGAGACTTTAGTGAATTAAGCAATTGATTCAATAATCTGGCCCCAACTGGTTTGGCTTAGTGGATAGAGCGTTGGCCTGCAGACTGAAGGGTCCTGGGTTCGATTTGGGTCAAGGGCATATACCTTGGTTGCGGGCACCTCCCCGGTAGGGAGTGTGCAGGAGGCAGCTGAATTGGTGTTTCTCTCTCATCAATGTTTCTAACTCTCTATCCCTTTCCCTTCCTCTCTGTAAAAAAAAATCAATAAAATATATTTTTTAAAAATAGTCTGTAAAGGGTTAAAAATATTTGAAGTTAGAATATAATGATATACAATAAATTTTCAACATTCATTATACTTTAATTCCCTGACAGAATGATGAACCAACACGTTCAAAACCATTATATCTCTATTATAAATTATTACTTACCTATTGTATATCTTTATTTTTAAAATATATTTTATTGATTTTTCACAGAGAGGAAGGGAGAGAGACAGAGAGCTAGAAACATCGATGAGAGAGAAACATCGATCAGCTGCCTCCCTCACATCCCCACTGGGGACGTGCCCGCAGCCCAGGCACATGCCCCTGACCGGAATCGAACCTGGGACCCCCCAGTCTGCAAGCCGACGCTCTATCCACTGAGCCAAACCGGTTTCGGCAGCTATTGTATATCTTAAAATAATTATGCTGAGTTTCTTTTATTCTCATTTGAATAAATCTGTATTTATTTCAGCATTGTTCAAATTGGTCAAGTTTTCACTTTGTGCTGTTAGGTAGATGGCAAATGCTTCAGAAGAATATTAATTTTTTCAGTGGTAAATTATATGTGTTTTAAAATTATTATAACATTTAAAAACCTTTTCATTTGTACAAGCTATTTAGGCATATGTTTACAACTTTTGTTAGAGGAATTGTCACTATATAAATAAAATTTTGAAACAACCTGTTTAATTTAATTAAAATTAATACTATCACCAATTATAGTAGGTATTCAAAGCAGATAACAATCAACCAGATGTTAGTCTGCAACCAAATGAAATAATTGCAATCTATATTTTAGTATTTTGAAATGATGACATGTAAATATTCAAGTGATTTTTATTAACTACAGTATATGCACATGCTGATATTTTATGATGGCTTCCTTTAACCCTAAATGTGACTGAAAATGACTAGTTTAAAAATTAGAAATATATTAAACAAATATCAAATAATATCATAAAAATCTTGCTACTCATATCTTTCAAATTAATGCTTTAATAAGCACTCAGTACCTTTTGTCATCATTTATTCCAATTCCCATGGTACATTTTTAAAGAGCCTTCTGTAATCTAGTTTGATTTTTAAATATATTCTTAAAAAATCATAATATTAAGTTGAAAGGACTACTTCATATTCCAGAAAGCAAGGAGAAAATAGATGTATGAATAAGAAAATTCAAGTCATTTGCTTACTTAAAAATGTTATCCTGTTTAAAACACTTAAACTATGGTTTAATAATAATTTTTTCATTTATTTCCAAATTATGTGAACAACAACAAAACAAAAAAAATACGAATCTGCAAAGACACTGCTTTCCTAGTAAACTGAAATGTAGGGTCACACATTCTGATTTTTATTTTTAGGGCATGAGGGAGTGGATTAGGATAGGATTGCTTCTGTTGATAAGCATAGAGCACTCAGTGCCACTCTGCCAACACATTCCAGGCCAGGAAGGCACAGAAATGGCGAGTTTACAGAAGTTTGATGAGAATCTTTAGGCTTCATAGGTAAAGCACCTGGGGATAGAAGACAAGTGCAATAATGCCGCACCCAAACAAATTTTGTAGAGAATATTTATGAATATGCTGTTTTTCTTCTATGTTCCTTTTTTTTTTTACCCATTTGTTATCCACAGTTCCTTCTTCACCCTTGGAATCACCTCTGTGCCTCTTCAACTTGAAACATTTTAGTCAACTGTGCTTAAATTTAACTTAGAGCCCATGCATTTGTTTCTATCTTCTGGATTGATTCACATTAGCCAGCCAGTTTCAGTTGCTGAACCTATCACTCATGTTGGCCAGATCTGTGTTGTGACGTACTTGGAGCATATCTTTTCTGCTTCTGGACATGCTTCTAGGTTATGCCTTCCCTACCTATCTATCCAGTCTGGCTCATTGGCTGAAACTCTGTTCAGCATAATTATATCTTCCATGATAAATAGAAATGCATTTAGTTATATCAGCCACATGGAACAGTACACTTCTTATGTGCTCTTTGCAGTCTAAGCAGAAACACATTTGTTATGGTGGTGATACCATTGATATTAGCTAATTATTACTAATGAAAAAGGAGTAAGAGGCAGGTCAGACATTATAGGCATGTTCGCTGAAAAACACTGGAGAAGAAGGCTGGACAAAGGTAAGATGCATACCCAATAAAGTTGGGAAGACTAGGGAGGGTGCTTTTAGCCACAGTCGGGAACAGATGTCATTGGAAATAATGGGTGTGGCCACTACAAGCTCAGGGAAATTTGGGATAGATAATCCCCAGAACAAAGAAGTTCGGTCTCTTGGTTCCTCTTGGCATGCTTGGCTGATGGCTCATGCTTGGCTTCCTAGCATTCTCGTTTGTGGCTCATGGCCATGTGGACCCCTGCACGTAATGGACTGATGGACTGCAATCATCCTGATGCTATATTGGACCTGCCTTCAAAATGGAAAGGAAACTCTGTTCACTGGCTTTGCTTCTAGCTTTACTGAAATCCCAGCTATACTTCTTCTATGACTAGAATAAGGGATATAGGACTTCAGAAACACTTTATGCAAATAAAAATAACTCATTCACATAAATAAAAATTACTCATGGTAGTCTCAGAAAATTATTTTTCTTGGGATATCATAAGAAGTCTACCAGCAGAACCCAGTGGGGAAGAGGATCCTACCCCCCCAACTCCATCCCATATCAGTAGGGGAGAAAAACATAGTTAATTTTCCTTCTAGCCTTCTAAATCTTCAACTAGGACTCTTGTAGCAAAAGACCAGATTAACAAGAGGGGAAAAAAAACAACAGAAATTTATTAACATTCCTATTTTATGTATACCTGAGAGATATCAAGGTAAAAATGAGTAACCCTCAAAGGTGGCTTAGATTTCAGGCTTAAATACCATATTCATCTAAAAACAAAAGAAATGGGGTGTGTAGAAAGTCAGTTATGAGAAAGTGATCAGGAAAAGCATGGCAAACAAGGGTGAGGTTGGTTATGAAGATTAAATATATGCCTTCTCCGTTTTTATGATTCTCTTGTGATTAGAGTCCTCCTTCTCTTCCTGGTACAGAGAGGGAAAGACTCCTACAAATGAAAATTTCTTTATATATAAATGTGAATTTTCCTTTCAAGCAGATAACTACTATTCTGTTTTTAGAGCTTCTCCTGTGTCTCAGAACACTTTTTTATGCTGAAGAGACATAGTTTGAAGTGGCATGTCTGGTCTCCTACAGAATAATTTTGGAAGTCCAATAAAATTCAAATAAACTATGATCATGGTTTCTTAATTTGTAGATAAATAAAGGTAATCACACGACTTATAATATCTTTACCACTTTTTATTTTCTCTTTACCACTTTTGATGATGGCAATATAATAGACTATATTTCCTAGCATACCTAAACAACACCTTATTTTTAAAAAACTAAAAATGATGGATTATGTAGAACTGACAACATTTCAAGGAAATATGGAAAAGCTTTATGGTAATATAAGATTCTAGAATGGTAAAGATACTTGTCTATGGAAATGTGCCTGTGTAGTGAGCATTGACCAATCTCTTTAAACCTAGACACTCAGGATATAACAGCTACATAGAGGATATAACAATTTCCCTGAGCTTGTAGTGGCCACACTTTCGGCCTTGCAAACTATGAATATAGAGTTGATACAGAAATTCCTGCATAAATATAAGACCTCTGAAAGTTTACAAACTCAGTAAGAAGTCAACAATGTGCCCACCATGAAAAGTAGGCAAGAAAACTTGTCCTTCTCAACTTAGAAGGATAAAAAGAAACTATTTCATTGGAACTTTTTAACTGCAAACTTCCTCTCACCATGACTGGGAATTTTATTTACACAAACTACCTGACTCAAGAAACTGAGACCTTAACTTATATTGGTCTTATTGTTATTTCACCAAGGTGCTTGATAAAAGCTAAAGCAAATATTCTCTGGAAGAAAAAATAGTAAACACGAAACTCATAAATTTCCAAATAGAAAGCCCAGGTAAATATAGAATCATAAAAAAGAGAAACTGAGAGTCAGATACCCCTTCTATGTCACTTAATGAATATTGCCTACCAAAAATAATGAAATACATATTATTTTGTATAGAATGTCAAATAGATAGGTGAAATATTTTAATTATTTATTTAAAAATAGTATAGCATAATGAGAAAGAAGAAAGATTTTATTTGAGAATATAGAACAGATAAGAAAAATAACCAACTAGAACTTATAAGAAAAATAGAATAGTTGTCATTAAAACTCAGTGGATAGATTAAACAGTATAGAAGATGCAACTAAAAAGAGATATTATAAAATGAAAGCTAGCTTCAAGGAAATTCTGCAGAACAAGAAAAAAATAGATAAAGGGATGAGGAGTACTTTAGAGGCATTAAGATGAGAAATAGACATCAAGTTCAATCGTTATTTTATTTAAATTTATTTCAGTTACATACAATAATATATATATACTCACAAAAGTCAATGAATAATAAATATATATGAATACTAAATTCTATGATATACATGCACATCCACGCACACACACACACATGCACACACACACACATATGTTTTCGTAAATTTTGGGAATTTCATATAGTCAGAGAAGACTTTTCTTACTACACACACAAAAATTCTGATTTCCTCAAATCCTCCATCTGCCATCTCAATCTGTTGCCACCACTATTCGTTTTCCATCTTAATAGCTTTGACTTTTCCAGAATATCATATAAATCAGTGGTTCTCAACCTTCCTAATGCTGCGACCTTTAATACAGTTCCTCATGTTGTGGTGACCCCCAACCATAAAATTATTTTCGTTGCTACTTAATAACTGCAATTTTGCTACTGTTATGAATCGTAATGTAAATATCTGATATGCAGGATGTATTTTCATTGTTACAAATTGAACATAATTAAAGCATAGTGATTAATCACAAAAACAATATGTAATTATATATGTGTTTTCCAATGGTCTTAGGCGACCCCTGTGAAAGGGTCATTCGACCCCCAAAGGGGTCACGACCCACAGATTGAGAACTGCTGATATAAATGAAACTATATAGTACGTAACCTTTTTATTTTGGCTTCTTTTAGGAAGTATAGTGCATGTGAGACTCACTTATACTATCCTAGCTAATAAAAGAGAAACATGGTAATTAGCCATAACTTTGCTACCATTCCCATTGGCTAATCAGGGAGATATGCAAATTAACTGCCAACCAAGATGGCGGCCGGCAGCCAGGCAACTGATGTGAACAGGAGGCTTGCTTGCTCCAGTGATGGAGGAAGCCAACGTTCCCCGCCTGCCACTGCTGGGCTCTGAGCTGCACTCTAAGAAACATTGTTACAAATATAGAAGCTAAACAAAACCCCAGAAACCTGCTTTCAGTCATCCGGGATCTCAGAGCTGGAGTCACAACAAAGTTTCAAATACAGAAGGTAAACAAAGTCCAGAAACCTGCTTTCAGCAGCCGAGGTCTGAGCTAAAGCCGGCTCTCAGCTCCAGTGACAGCCATAGAAAGTAAATAAATCCCAGAAGGAAAAAAAAAGGGGAAAAAGGAGAGGCTGGGAGCTTCAGTCACCCGCCAGCCTGAAAATGGCCCTCAGCCCCTCATCCAGGCTGGCCAGGCACCCAAGCAGGACCCCCACCCTGAAGGGGGTGTGACCAGCTGCAAACAGCCATCATCCCCTCACCCAGGCTGGCCAGGCACCCAAGCGGGACCCCCACCCTGATCCAGGACACCCTTTAGGGCAAACCAGCCAGTCCCCACCCATGCACCAGGCCTCTATCCTATATAATAAAATGGTAATATGCCTCCCAGCACCGGGATCAGCGGAGCCTCGAGGCCTCCCAAACCCGAGATCAGTGGAGCCGTGAGGCCTCCCAGCACCGGGATCAGCAGAGCAGCGAGGCCTCCTAGCACTGGGATCAGCAGAGCCATGAGGCCTCCTGGCCCCTGGAGCAGCGTGACAGGGGGCAGTGCCCAAACCCCCTGATTGCCCTATGGCTCTGTGTGTGACAGGGGGTGGGGCCACAGCCTCCCTATCTGCTCTGCTCTGTTCGTGAAAAGGGAAGGCGCCCCAACCCCCTGATCGACCCTGCTCTGTGTGTGACAAGGTATGGTGCCCCAACCTCCCCATGGGCCCTGCTCTGTGGGTGACGGGGTGGAGCCGCAACCTCCCCATCAACCCTGCCTTGAGTGTGACAGGGGGCGGCGCCCCAACCCCCCAATCGGCCCTGCTCTGAGCCCGACCAGGAGCTGTGGGGCAGGCACCTAGGGATTGGGCCTGCCCTCTGCCACCTGGGAGCAGGCCTAAGCCAGCAGGTTGTTATCTCCCGAGGGGTCCCAGACTGTGAGAGGGCACAAATGGGGCTGAGGGACACACCCTCCCCCCCACCAGTGCACAAATTTTTGTGCACCGGGCCTCTGGTCTATAATAATAAAAGCATAATATGCTAATTAGACTGGACAGCTGAACATCCTTCTAGACAATGCTGCGGCAGCTGTGAGGGCCTAGGGCGGCTGTGGCGGCCGGCAGCGGCAGCAGTGGCAGGGTGATGGGAGTGGTGCCTTCCCCTGATTGGCCTGGTCGCCTCACACAGAGGGAGGCCAAATTGCAGCTTAGGCTCGCACCCCGTGGAGCATCAGTAGGACATCCCTGAGGGCTCCTGGACTGTAAGAGGGCGCAGGCCGGGCTGAGGGACTCCCTCCCACCCAGTGTACAAATTTTCGTGCACTGGGCCTCTAGTGGCATATAATATCATACAACAGCATGAAACAGGACATCTGTTTTTAGGTTTTGGCAATTGTGAATTACATTGCTATAAATATTCATATGCAGGTTGTTTTGTTAACAATACTTTCTATTTCTGAGTAAATTCCTGGGAATGGAGTTGCTAGGTCCTATGGTAAAAGTAAGTTTAATTTTATAAGAAATACTAGAGGCCTAGCGCACAAAATACACGCGCAGGTACGGTCTCTAAGCCTGGCCTGCGATCAGGGCCATCTTCCTGCAGTCGGCTTCTCCTCCCCCCCCTCCACCCCCCCCCCCCCCCGCCACCACCCATCCCCAGTTCCCCATTTGCAGTCCGGTGATCAGAGTCTGCCGGCCGGGGGAGGAACCGAGAAGTTGGCCGTCCCTGCGCACTCGCCAGCCCCACCCCCGCCATGGGTAGCCCTCTGTGTGTGGGGTGACCAGAGGGGCGGGGGCCTTGGCCTGACGTTGCCCATGTCCCCTGCCACCCACCCGCAGTTCCCCGTTCGCCATCAGGTGATGTGAGCCTGCCAGCCGGGGAAAGGGTCCAAGAGGTGGTCAGTGTGCCTCATAGTGACTAGTTGAGCGGTCGTCTGGTCATTCCTCCATTAGGATAAATTTGGATATTATCCTTTTATTATATAGGGTAAAATAGAAATGGGGATGTAAAATACAGCATAGGGAATACAGTCAATAGTATTGCGATAACTATGTATGGTGTCAGGTGCTGTTGGAAATACTGAGGAAGCACTTTCTGAAGTGTGTGATTGTTGGATCACTGTGCTATACACCTGAAATTAATACAAAATCTATTGAATGTAAAAAAAAATGTTTTGATTTGTTAAAAAGGAAATATGATTTTGCATTCCCTCCAGCAATGTTTGAGAGTTACATTTGCTCAGACCCTCAAAACTTAATATTGTCATTTGTTAAAAATTTAACTGCTTTAATAGTTGTGCTATCATTACATTGAAGTTATAATTTGCATTTTTCCATGACTAATGACATTGAGTATCTTTTATTATGCATATTTTCCATCAGTATATCTTCAGTGTGAATTATCATTCAAATATTTATATTTTTTCAAATATTTTACACATTGTGCTTCAACAGATGGGTATGGAGAAAATATTTTCTTCAATATTTGGCTTGTATCTTTATTCCATTAACCATCTCAGAGCAAAAAAAAAAAATTATTTTTGATGAAGCCCAACTTTATTTTTAAAAATAAATCATTTTTAAATGTTTTAACAAAGAACAGTTGGCTTAACCTGAGGTCATAAAGATGTTCTCTGAAATTTTCTTCTAAAATATTATGGTTTTACACTTACATTTACATGTATTACTCATTTTGAATTAATTTTTGTATAAAGTATGAGGTAAGAGGTACCAGAATATGCCGTCCCGAAGTACGCCTCTTTGGCATTTGGATTACTTTGAGTTAAGGACCACTGAGGACCGGCAGACACAGGCACAGCTCTGAAAACAAGGCACATGTTTTTCTTTTTAAGGAAAGTTAAATTTATAAAGGAAATTTCCTTTTGCAGAAATATCTATCAGGAAGAGAAGGAGGTCTCTCAACAACTCTTACCAATGGAGAAAGCACTGACTTATAGCTGCAAAAGAAATCTTAGCAAACCTTTGCTTACCATTATTTTTCTGGTCACCTTCTTTTAACTTGCCTCCTCCGCTCAGAAGCCCCAAATTCCTTTTTCTTTGTTTTAGCCTAAGATATAAACCTCAATACTAAGGAACTCTTTGAGTTCCTCATCTCTGGGTACTCCCATTTGTAAGTGCTTTGCATATGCCATTGAACTTGTTTGTTTTCTCTCATTAATCTGTCTCTAGCCAGTCTCATTTATAGGGCTCAGCAGGAAAAGCCTAGGATGGGTAGAATGAAAGATTTGTTTCCTTCCTTGCAAAGGCAGAGATCAATGCTCAATTATTTGCATATTGATATTCAGTTGTTATGGCACACTTTGTTGCAAAGGCTATTCTTTCTTCATGAATTACCTTTGCAGCTTTTTCAAAATCAACTAACTGTGTTTATGTGCATCTATTTCTGGACTCCGTTCTGTTTTACACATCTATATGTCTACCCTTTCACAAGATTACACTTGTTAGATGACCATAGCTTAATATGATTATACCCCAAATAGATGCTGATATTTTCCAGCTTTATTCTTTTTCAAAATTATCTTGGCTATTCCAGTAACTTTGCGTTCCATAAATAATTTAGACCTAGATTGTGGATATCTACCCGAACTCCTGCTAGGACTTGATGGGATTTTTTAAATATATAACAATTTGAGAGAATTAACATCTTATCCTGAGCATACCTCACCATTTATTTATGTATTTTATTTTTTATTAGTTTCGTACCATAAACATAGCATACCTCACCATTTATTTGTGTATTTTATTTTTTATTAGTTTCGTGTAGTGTTTAACATATCAATCCTGCACATATTATGTTAGATTTTTGCACCAAATATCTAATTTTTGAAGCAACTTAAAGGTAACTTATTTCAACTTTCAATTGGTCCTGGCTAATATATAGAAGAGATACAATCTATTCTGTATATTGATCTTGCATTCTTTCAACTTGACATTTTTAAAAAAATTCCTAGGAATGTGTAGGTTTATTCCTTGGTATTTTCTGTGTAAATAAGAATGATTTTTGTAATATAAACAGTTTTATTTTTTTTCTTCAATCAGTATGCATTTTATTTTTCTTGCTTATTGCAAGGCTAGAACTTCCAGTGAAATCTTAAATAGGAAGCACACTTAACTTGCTGGATATCCATGACCTTCCTAATCATAAGCGAAAACCATTTAATCTTTTTTTACATATGATGTTAAGTGTAAGTGTTGATGCTCTTTGCCAGGTTAAGGATGTTTCCTTTTATTCTTAAATTTTTGATATTATTAATTCATATTGAATGATGTCAAATGCCTTTAAGGATATATTAATATGATCATTTGGTTTTGCTATTTTATTCTGTAAATATGATAATGTTAATTGGCTTTTAAATTAATTGTATTTAAGTATAACTTAATTACTTATAAAATTAATAATCTATTTAAGTATGCGATTCAGTGATTTCAGAAAATTTATATAGGTGTGTAAATATCAAGACAATCCTATTTCAGAACATGACCATCAATTTGCCTTTGTGTTCATTCAAAATTATTTCCTTCTCTTCAGTAATCCACATATTTATCATTTCTGGATTTCATCATATCTTCCTATTTATGTCCTGGTGTCATTTCATTTCATCCTGAAGGACTTCCTTGAGAATTTCTTGTAAGATAAATCTATGAGGAACACATTTTCACAGTGTTTGTTTATCTGGGAAGGTCTTTATTCACTTTCATTTTTGAAATACTTTTTGTATATAGAATTTTTAAGCAGCCTTATTGAGATACAACTTATATACAAGAAACTTTATATATTTAAAGTATACAATTGTATGAGTTTTGGCATATGAACACCTATGAAATCATCACCACAGTCAAGGTAATAAGTATATTTATTACCTCAGTAAATTAGGAAGACTATTTTTTAATTCTGAATTTTGAATGTCTTCCACTGTCTTCTATCTGCCATTATTTCTGATATGAAACAGACTTCAAAAATATTGATGTTTCCCTACATGTGATGGAACATTTTTCCCTTGCTGCAATCAATATTTTCACTTTCAAAACTCTGACTAGGTGTGGTTTTTGCATTTATCCTATTTGGAGTTTATTGAGCTTCTTGGATATGTAGACTAAGATTGTGTATCAAATTTGGGAAGTCTTTTTTATCAAATATTTTTCTGCTCTTTCTTTTTATCTAGTCCTTTGGGACTCCTATGACACATATGTTTGTTCATCTGGTGTTTTCCAAAATTTCTCTGAGGTTCTGTTTATTTATTCTTCAATCTTTAAATTTTTTCTTCACATTGGATTACTTATTGCTAAAGTTATCATATATCAGGGAATATAGAGTTGGTTCACATATAGAAAAATAAGTCAACAGAATAAAATGGAGAGTGCAGAAATGTACTGACACATCTTTTCAATTAATGTTTGGCCTGGAGACTCTCAGGTTTTGCAGCAAATTAGTCAACAACAGGAGCAGTTCATCAGATGCTGAGGAGTCTCCGGGGAGCCGGCCAATGTATCCGACGTGGAGGCGGAGGTGGGTCCACAGGCAGCGAGGCCTTGCAGATGAGCTACATCCCAGTGATGTGGCAGGAGAGAGACGCTATGCGGATGTTGAAGGCCCTGGGTTTCCCAGAGAACATGGTGATCCAGGCCTACGTCACCTGAGAAATAACAGGAGAATTTGGCTGCCAACTTCCTCCTACATCAGAACTTTGGTGACATGATGAGTTATGCTGGGAGGCCAGGACACCCACTGCCCCCATCCTAACCCAACTCTACAAAAGTTTTATGAAAGATATTTATATTCATGTTTATTTAAGAAGTGGAAAAAATAAAAACCTAAAAACAAAACGAGACACTGCAACTTCCCACCCTCCTAAAGTGGCTCCCATCTTCAACTTGGCCTGAGAAGACCTGGGCCAGACAGCTGATCCCCATCCTCTGCCTCTTCGAAGGGGCTGGCAAAATCACAGGCTACAGATGGGACCCTCTGGGCCACTTTCCCAGTTCTCTGTAGCCAGATGCAGGAATGGCTTCCCCTTCCCCAAAGGGCCCATAAGACCTCACTGCCCCTCTTCCAGGTGAAGGGATGCTGGAGCCCCCAACTTTGATCTGGGGTTAGCATTTGGAGGCCCAAGGCCCCCTCTGCAGTCTGACCTAGACCTTCAGACTGAATCTCTTCTCTGGGGAAGAGAAGATTTGGTTTGTCCTGCCTGAAGGAGGGGCAAGGTCAGAGCTCTCTGGAGGTCAAGGCCTTCTTCTACCCCAGAACAAACTGTGTATCTGATACGAGTTTTGAAGTAAACAAAGTTGTGTGTGTGTGTGTGTGTGTGTGTGTGTGTGTGTGTGTTTAAATATATTTTTATTGATTTCAGGGAGGAAGGGAGAGGGAAAGATAGAAATATCAATGATTAGAAGGAATCATTGATCAGCTGCTTCCTGAATGCCCCACATTGGGGGTTGAGCCCACAAGACGGGAATCGAACAGTGACCTCCTGGTGTATAGGTCAATCTTCAACCACGCAGGCCAGGCATGGACAACGTTTTAAAAGCCTCCCCGCAAGGGGGGGTGGGGGAGAAAGGGGAGGGGTGGGGGAAAAGGGGAGGGGGAGGGGTGGTGGTGGTGAAGATCCAGCTTTCTCTTGGCAGGGTGGGTGCTGGGTCAGAAAGAATAGTGCCTTGAGTCTGCTCGTTAGAGGAGTGATTCAAGGCCCAGGCAGCAATGGTCTCCTGGGTGGGATTTAGGCACCTCCACTCGAAACTGCTGGGGGAAACAACTGGCCCCAAGGACGCGCAATGGATCACCTTTGGGGCGCTTCAGCGTCGGACCTCAGCAAACATCCGAACGCGCCCAGGGTTCTGCGCCGGAAGTCCTGGATCAGGGCCCTTAGGCCCGGGCAGGCTAAGGCTTGCAGCTGCGCACCGTAGCTCACTCCCTGTTGAAGCCGCGGGCTCTGCTGAGCCTGTGCAGCCTTGGAGCCCGGACCTTCCCCTGGGCGAGACTTCGCTGCACTGTGAGTCAGACTGTGGGACTGTTGGGGGCATGGGGTGGTGGGGTGCAGGTAAGCATGCACAAGAATTGGTGTTTGCGAGGCAGGTGCTCCTCACAAATGTGTGTGGGGGGCGGGCGGGGGGCGGGTGAACTGAGGCAGTACCGTGGACTCCTGTTAGCCATTGCCGAGAGCTCTTCTGGGAAGAGGGGCCGGGCTGCAGTGCCTTGGGCCCCACCCCGCCTCCCTCTGAGCCGCCTCAGAAGCCCAGGCTGGCAGCCTGTCTTTCTCTGCACCTGCGGCAGGACACCCTGGTTCCCCTCACTCCCCGTCACCCTGCAGGCCCAACTGCGTCTTGCTTGCCTTTTGGGGAAACCCTCGCCCCCCACCCACCCGGGTCAGGTTCTGACTTTTGGCCCCCAGAAGATTAACTCAAACTAGAGAAAATGGCATCATTACTTAAAAAAAACAAAACACACAAAAAAAACACACAAAACTTTTTTTTTTTTAAATTATGGTCTGGAATAAACGAGTTACTTAGTTTTTCATAGGTCAATAGTTCATTCTGACTCTTAATTAAAAGGCAGATGGAAGCTTGAGTAAAAAAAAAGGGGGGGGGAGGTCAATCAAGAAGGAAAACAAAGAAAAGGGAATACTAGGTAAAACATTGGTTTCTTCTACTTTGTTCTATAACCTGTGGTCTAGATGCAGTCATTTCATGGCACTTTCTGCCATCAGGTCATTGCTGTGCTGTGACAAACAAGTAGTTTTTGTTATCCAGCCGTCACCATGTTTTCCAAACGCCCCAATTTAGATATCCTGGAACTTTCTGCTGGTCCATGGACTCACCAAGCAGCAACTCCCAGAGACATTCTTTCAAATTTTTGAAAATAAAATGCTCTGGTAGATTATTGTATATTTTCATTTCCCACTTACTCTAGGAAGGATGAACCATAAATGGAAACCAAATGACACTCAAAAAGAAGTATGAAGGATATAATGACTCAGGAACACACATGTAGCAAACTCATCTTCGTCAAATTAACCAAGGAAACTTACCTTCGCTGCTTTATTGGGGTGGGGGTGGGGGTGACAACACATTAGAGATAATAACACATAGCTATTAAGTGAAATGGGTCTTGAGTCATTTCATGTTTCTGTTAAATGAAATAGTGACCATCGGATGTTGGAGGACCTTGGGCTATTTTGGCCTCAGGTATTTGAATCACACGTGTCTCCTGATGTAGTAAAAATACTTTATCATTTTATCTCCCACTTTTTTTTTTTTTTAAACATCTATTTAGTGTAAGTCATTTCCTGTGCCCTGGGAGATTCTTTTTTTGTCTCTTTCTCTACATCGTGCTTCTCCTTGTCTGCCCTTCTTCTCTCATGGTCTAACCTTACTAGCCAGTTTCTGTTCAGGGCATGTGGGAAAGAATTGGAAGAGAACAGGAAAAGAACGGGAAAGAATTTTCCACTGGAAGCTGGCTTCTCATTCTCTATGATTGAAAGGCACTTAAAGCTGACTTGTGAGTTTCTTCTAAGGGCATTCGAAGCTTCCTTTTTAGGCCTCCTTTTCTTTGATCTAAGCAGATGCAATTCATTCCAGTCTTTAGGAATCGGCCATCACCCCAGTTCCTTTCTGCTGGAGTTCTTCCATCCTTTTATGGATACACAGTGTGATAATGTGATTTATAATAAGAAATGTACTTTTGGTCTTTGACCCCATTTCTGGCACAGGCTTCTAAAGCCATTGGAATTTCATAAATGATAAGAGCAATAAAGATGTCTTGATATTCATAACCCCTTTAAACATCTGAGTGTATGTAAATGAGGTGACTTTTTGGAAAGTACCTACGTTTGCTAAGGGGCAACCTAAAGATGGGGGCTGGTTGCCAGAGGAACCGATTATGTGATTAGAAGTTTAGAACTTTCACTCCCACCACCTGCCCTCTGGGGTGGGGAGAGGGACTGGAATTTGAATCAATTGCCAGCTGGGAATGATTTAAACTATGTCTGTGTAATGAAGCCTCCATAAATATCCAAAAGAATGGGCTTCAGAGAGCTTCTGGGTTGGTGAACGTGTGCAGATGGAGGGGAACGGTGCTTCCAGAGAGCATGGAAGCCCTGTGCCCTTCCTTGTACCTTTTCCTATGCATCTCTTCCATCTGGTGGTTCCTGGTTATATGCTTGCCTAATAAACCGACAATGTAGTAAGTGGAATGTTTCTCTGAATTCTCTGAGGCACTCTGCAAATTAATGGAACCTGAGGAGGTTCTGGGACCCTCTGATCTATACATACACAGCTTATTTCTCTCTTCTGTGGCTGAATCTGGTTTATAGGAAATATTGACACAAGTCTTGTCTTGGGAATTCCAGAAATACCGGCATCTGTCTCAGACTGTCACAGCCCACATTGGCTTTTGCTAGCCTTTGTCTGCCTCTGCAGTTACAGGGAAATCACTTCAAATACCCTTCTGAGTGTGAGGCACGGAAGCAGCAGACCTCAGCTCTCTGTAGTGCTCACAGATTGCAAGAGTTCTTTTTTTTAAAATTGTTTTATTGCTTAAAGTATTACAAAAAGTATTACATATGTCTCCTTTTTTCCCCCCGCCCTTAACAATCCCCCGGCCTCCCCTACCCCCCAGTGTCTTATGTCCATTGGTTATGCTTATATGCATGCATACAAGTCCTTCGGTTGATCTCTTACACCCCCCTCCCCCCCGCCCCGCCCCTCAACCCTCCCCGGCTTTCCCGTTGTAGCTTGACAGTTTGTTCAAGGCAGCTCTGCATCTATTTTTGTTCATAAGTTTATAATGGTCTTTATTATCCATGAGTGAGTGAGATCATGTGGTGTTTTTCCTTCATTTCACTTAGCATAATGCTCTCCAGTTCCATCCATGCTGTTGCAAATGGTAAGAGTTCCTTCTTTTTTACAGCAGCATAGTATTCCATTGTGCAGATGTACCCCAGTTTTCTAATCCATTCATCTACTGATGGGCACTTAGGCTGTTTCCAGATCTTAGCTATGGTGAATTGTGCTAGATTGCAAAAGTTCTTATCAAAGAGTTCTCATCAGTAGTTCTTCCCACTCTGCCTGTTTGCATCGGACTTAGAGGTCTAGCAGGTGTGAAAATAGTTCTCAAATAATTGTTCCTCTGAAAATTTCCAAGAGATGATTTTCCCCTTCACCTTCAAACTGAACATTTATTATGTTCATAGTTCTTTATATACATTTACAATAAATACACAATCATATTACTTATAAATGATTAAAATTCACCTGGTGATAGAGGATAAGCAGCAGATTGGAAACATGGTATTTGGAGTTTCTTACTTCTCTCACATTCACAGAAAATTGCTAAAAGTACTGAGGGATATTTTGCTAGGTAACTAGGCTTTCGAAATAAAAGGCAGAGTGACAGATAAATATTTAAGTCAAATGGAATTTTTTAAATGTAATTGGATTAACATATTCCCTTTGCAATGAATATTTTCCCCATGCTAGTTTATCATAATTAAAATTACATTTACTAACTTGGGAGTTTCACAAGCAGAATATTTTGGGGATTATTTATATCCCAATAGGGATTGAGTATTAATTAAGAAAAAAAAGACAAAATGGGGAGGAAATAAGATTAAGTGGATTTAAAAGGAAAAATAGTTAAAATAAGATAGTGAGAATGGTTGAAGATTATTAATTATAATAACATGAGAATTCCCATGTCTCAAGGAATAATACTTCTGCTTTTGAATAAAACTGCTAATTACATTTTTGAGTTTTTTAATTTTCTCTTTCCATTTGATGTTATCATTTAAGATGTGTAAATCTTATGAAATATGGGTATGTATTACTCTGAGGAATTCTGCAGTACAAAACCCTAATCACTTTTAAAATCAATTATTTTATATTAGAAACAAATAAAATGTTGTGCTATGTAATATTTCCCAAATTACTTTTACATGTAAAAGTTGTACTGTGGATATGCTTGGGAACCTTCAATTTATTGCTTGAAAACTCTATATAATTTGAAGGGTACATTTTTTAGAAGCACCATATGTGGAATTAATATATGTATGGCGCAGTGAACTCAGCACAAGATTGTTTTTGAAAATACTTCATTTTTTTGTTATTGTACTTAACAGACTAGACAAATATCTCTCCTGTATGCAGCTCCATTATGCTATTTTACCTGATCTTTTTATCTACTGATTTTAAAATCACCTTTTGATGGTTCTCATATTCCAATTGGAACAGATTATTGACTTGATTTAGTAGCATTTCCTCTTAGTCTACAAGGCTTTTCTCTAAATTGTACAAATTCTTACTGAACATTTTTTTTATGTTCTTGCTTTGGGTGAAAGCTTTTTTTCTTAAAGGAGTTTTTGTCTAATCAATAAAATAAATTGTCTAATACATCACTAATTATAGTAAACTGGGATAAATACTATATAGGCATATAGTATTTGTCCAGCCTTTGGGGGAGCACATGAAAGGAGTGAAGAATCTCCCCTGTGGTTAGATATGAATAACTTATATGAGAAAGTGTATATGATAATAGATGCTTATCAAACTGAGGACAATTTCCCTTCAGATACATTACCTGTAGATACCAACTTTTGTTCCATAGATACATATGTTGATATGTGAGCTTACTTAGAGATTTATGCCCTAAGTAACCCCCTAAAAGTTATTTGACTCACAGTGTATCTTCTGTAGAGTGAAAATAATGTGATATGTTTTTAATAGTAGCCGTTAATAGAAAGTAAAATTAAATAAATGTAAACATTTTTCTTAAATATTAACAACTAATATATAAAAAAGCTTGAAGGAAGAAGAATGGTAAGGGCAATATAATTAAAAAACAAATAAAGAGGCAGTATAAAATAGTGTTTAGGCTTAGGAGACATATTCTGTGGCTTCGAATTCTGTCCCTAAAACTTACAAGCTTTGTGACTTGAGATAATTATTTTTTTAAAAAAATATATTTTATTGACTTTTTACAGAGAGGAAGGGAGAGGGATAGAGAGTTAGAAATATCAATGAGAGAGAAACATCGATCAGCTGCCTCCTGCACACCTCCTACTGGGGATGTGCCCACAACCAAGGTACATGCCCTTGACTGGAATCGAACCTGGGACCTTTCAGTCTGCAGGCTGATGCTCTATCCACTGAGCCAAACCAGTTAGGGCTTGAGATAATTATTTTTTACTAGAGGCTCAGTGCATGAAATTTGTGCATGGGGGTGGGGGAAATCCCCTCAGCACAGCTGTACCCTTCTTCAATTCGGGACCCCTCAAGAGATGTTCAACTGCCTAGGGATTGGGCCTAAACCGGCAGTTGGACATCCCTCTCACAGACTGGGACCGCTGGCTCCTAACTACTCACCTGCCTGCCTGCCTGATTGCCCCTAACTGCCCCCCCTGCCAGCCTGATCACCCTCAACTGCCCCCACCTGCCAGCCTGGTTGCCTCCAACTAACCCCCCCATAGGCCTGATCGCCCCCAACTGCCCTCCCCTGCCGGCCTGATCACCCTAACTGCCTCTGCCTCAGCTCTCACCACCATGGCTTTGTCCAGAAGGAAGTCATATGGTCAGAAGATGTCCAGTCTCCCGTCTAATTAGCATATTACCCTTTTATTAGTATAGATTCCTGTCTTTCTGGTTCTTTTTCTGTAAAATGGATAAGATATTAGGTTGAACCATTAAGTTGAAACTATTGTATTTAGCTATTTTATTTTATAGTATAAAATGACTTACAATAAGCTATACACATTTAAAATTTGCAATTCGATGACTTTTCATAAATACATATACACGTATAGAAATCATTGCCATTATCATGATATAAGTATGGTAGTCTGGTAGTCATTCCAAAAGTTTTCTTGAGTCCTTTTAAAATCTGTGTCTTCCTACCTCCCATCTCCAAGAAAGTGCTGATTTGCTCTTTGTTTCTGTGGATTTGTTGGCCCTTTCAATATGTTTTTTTTTAAATATGTTTTATTAATTTCAGAGAGAGAAAAGGAAAGAGTAGAAACATCAATGATGAAAGAGAAAAATTGATGGACTGCATCCTGCACCCCTCCCTACTGGGGTTTGAGCCCACAACTCAGGCATGTTCCCTAATCAGAATTGAACCTTGACCTCCAGGTTTATGGGTCAAAGCTCAACCACTGAATTGGGCTTCAATATGTTTTTTAATGAATGGACGAATTTTAGTCTGTACCCTTCAATCTGACTTCTTTCATTCAGCATATTTTGAGACTGATTCATGTTTTTTCATATATCAAAAGTAGTTGCTGATTAGTATTCATTGTGTACCTATTTCATAATTTGTTTATTCATTCACCTATTGGTGGATATTTGGGTTGTTTTCTGTACTAGGTGATTTTATATATATAATTGCTATAAGCATTTGCATACAGAAAACAATAGAGAAACAAACAATTAGTTGTTTATTTGAAGTGGCCAATAAAATTAGGAAAGAAAGAGAGAAGACGCAAATCTCAACCATCAGGAATGACACAGGTAACATTACTGCAGGTCCTACATATGCAATAAAAATAATAACAGAATATTAATTAATACCCATCTACCAAGAAATCTGGTTAATTAAGATAGAAATATTCCTTTAAAGAAGAAAAGTCACCAAGACTCACTCAAGAAAAAGTATGAGTAGTCCCACATCTATTAAAGAAATTGCTTTTGTAGCAAAAACGAAAATACAAAAATCAAAACCAAACTTCCTTAAAAAGAACTTTACCCTTAGATGGCTTCATGTATAATTATACTGAATACTTGATACATAATTAATGATTTCTACATAAATACTTCTAGAAAACTGACAAGGAAATATTACTGTACAATGTATTTATGACTAGTACGTGAGAAAAAAATCTTCTGTAAATCTAGACACAAAAGTTCATAACAAAAAGTTAGCATATCAAATCCAGAAATGTATTAAAAAATTAATGAATCTTGAAGAAGTGGAGATTATCTTGTAACTGAATATTGGTTCAGTATTCAGAAATCAATCAATGTAATTCACTATAGCACAGACTTAAAAGAAAAACCATATAATTTTCTTAATAGAAACATAAAAAGCATTTGGCAAAATTTAACCTTCTTTATGATAAAAGCTTTCAATATGATAAAAAATATCTATAAAAACCCCAAAGCTAATACCATACTCAATAGTGAAAAATAGAATGCCTTCTCCTTGACATTGAGAGTGAGGCATGGATATTCATTCTAACCACTTTTATTCAACAATGTACTGAAAGTCAAACAATGTAATGTGTTAAAAAATGAGGTAAAAGAAATACAGATTGGGAAGGAAGAATTACAGAACTTATTTGCAGGCCACCCAATTTTCTAAATACAAAAATATCCACAAAAAGGGTGCTGTTTGACAGTTTTAGACCCCCAAACCCTCATCAGTTCTTTTATTTTGTCCTTATAATAGCAGCATCTACTTCATAACATGTCTGAATACGTCCATATACATATAACAGTTATCTCAGTGCCTGTTTCAAAGGAAGTAATCCACAACTAGCAGCTAATGCTTTTTGTAATGTATACATTTTGTGTATTATCAGTGAAAGTTGGAAACAACAATATAATGCAAATTAAAATTGAAAAAGAGTTAACGAGCAGAGACATAAATATAAGAAATGCAATATTGTGGCAGGCTAAGTGTTAGTTTAAAAAAATGCCTTATGTGAGGCGACTAAAACCTTTAGCTCTGAGTTTTCTAGCAATTCATACTAAAAAGTAAACACCCACTGCCATCACATATTATCAGTAACCATACAGTTTATAACATTTTAAAAACAGATAAAGATGCTAGTGAAGAGCACAACCATTTTTGTTACTGTGACCAAATAGAATATTTATGGGCTTTCTTATTAAGAATACAGTGCAACTTGGTGACCACAACCAAAGCAATCCTTTATAACAAATAAAATAACATAATTTTAGGTATGTAATATAGCGCTTACAGTATATGGTTTCTCTATATTACAAGGCAAATCTCTGTAAACTATTTGTACATTGGGTAATAATATGTATTGAGCAATAATGAGTAAATAATATCAATTATAATTCAGATAATGCTACATATCAGGCACTGTTTTATATCTTACATATATTAATTCATTTGTTATTTACAACCATGTTTGAGGTAGTTAACAATTATTGTTGCTATTTTAAAGATGAAGAAACTGATGCACAAAGAGGTTGAGTGATTTGGCTAATGTCACACAGCTTGTAGCAGAGAGAGAATTCAAAGACCAGACTGTCTAGTTCAATGGCCACTACCTATCTGTCTTAACTGCAGTATTTTCAATACTGGGTTGAGACTCTGCACTTGCGGAGAGCTGTCTTAAGTTACATGTGGATTTTAAACATTGTGGTGGGTGGGCACCCAGAACCTCTGCATTGTTCAAGGGTCAACTGTATTGTACTGCATTTTCTTTTTCATTATTTATAGTAATCATATACAGCAATAGTTTTTTATTGTCGATGTGATTGATTGCATTTTTTTTAACACTCTCAACAGACTTATTGACTTGTTCTGGTCCTTCAGAATGCATAAACTTGCTTCTCCGAATTTTCTATCCTAAGTCTATGTAGGGAAATTGACGAATTTTAACGATGTGAAGGCAAGAGTGTAAAATGTTAAGAACACAGGATCTTGAACTAGACTTTCTAAATGTGTGTTCTCATTATACTACTTGCTAATTCAGTAACATTAGATGAGACATACAACTTGTCAAAACTTTATTTTCAGTTGTGATTTTTGAGATAGTAATAATCTCAAAATATTTATGTGAATCAAAACAATTAAGATAGTTAGATAATTGTTAGTTGATGAAGAGGTAGGGCTGCTTAACTTTCCGGGAGATAAAAAAAACAACAAAAAATAATTTCTGCTTTTTTTTTTTGCATTATTTCCCCCTGGAATTAAATAACTATTTTTTGCATCTTTGATTAGGTGATAAAAATCATTTTAAAATGCTAATATTTTGTTTTTCAGTTATTTCCTCTACCAAATGATTCATAAAATATATTCAATAAGTAATTTTATGTACTATTTTTCACTTTATCAATGCATTGTTATTCCTATATTGTGGAAACAAAAGTCATATAAGAGATGACATATAGAATTATACATGAAAAGAATTTAGAACTGTTTCTGGAACATACTAAGTGTTATGAAAGGAATAATTTGTAGTAATAGCAGCAGTAGAAGAAGCAATAACAATAGTGTCAGTTGTTCCATTAGACTCCGCAAGATTAAAGACAGTGACAGTGTGTTTTACCCTCTGGTCTACAGCTTCTAGTAGCTCCTTATAAAGATTTGTAGAATAGACCGATAAGTTCATTAATGAATGGATAAATAAATATTTAAACATACAACAAATGGTAGACTATATTCTGTTATACTTGCTTCTGTGGAAAACTTCAATTTGAAGAACAGTATAGAAATATAGTCAGGTTTAGTTTTCACCTAATCTTCAAGAAAATGATCCTTTTTTGTCTCAGAGAACTAGAAGAGGTATAAATAACAGCATCCATGCCCATATATTCCAAGAGAGGTTAGGAGAAATATAAAATAAGTCCATATTGTCTTGTTTAAAGGCTCAGAACTAGAAAAAGCTATAAAAGTTTCAAAGGTTAGAAGAGAAGTAGATTCTGATTTATCCTATCTTTGATATTGGGTCTCAAAAAAGGTTTTAAAAAAAGAGTCTAATCTATTAATATTCATCTTTATTTTGCTCATACATTTTATTTTAGAAATGGTTCTTAGTATTTTTCTAGTGTTATATGACTATTATTAAAGTTATCATTCACTTGTGAGGAGATCAAGGAGGTAAATGATTGAAAGGACTTTTCGCTTTCACCATACATGCCAGAGGAAGCTGTTATAGCATTTTAAGAAGTGATATGATTTGACTTATGTTTTGACAAGATTACTCTGGCTGATATACTGAGTATAGATTGAAGGATTGAATCCTTCTAATTCATTAATGCAGGTTAGAAATGGTTGTGACTTGCATTCGGTAAATAGCAATGGACTTAGTAAGAAGGGACTGGCTGTTTTATTTTTTTTCCAAAACACAAGCAAAATAGAGTGCTGAAACATTGCATGTCCAAGCATGTCAAACTCAAAGGCTAACATAGGCCATATAAACAAGGTTTAAGTTTATGTGGGCTGCAAAAAAACAAAAGCTTCAATTTTAATAGAAACGTAGGTTTATTTCGATAGAGACATGCTGAATACAAAGGGCTGAAATAAATGTGTAATCCTATATAATAAAAGGCTAATATGCAAATTGTCCCCTCAACTGGGAGTTTGACCGGCAGTTCGACTAGGGGGTGAGGCCGGCTGGCCAACCTCCCACGTCCTCTCCCCCATGCCCGATCGGCCTGATTGGGGCGGGTTGGCTGGACCCCACATGTGCACTACTAATTCGTGCACTGAGCCTCTAGTCATTAACATAAAATAATAGAACATTTTAATAAAAATTAATATCTTTTCTTGAACATTAATTTGCCAGACACTGAATAACTGCACAAATTAATAAGGGTAACACAAATAAACCTATTTTTCTTGTTCTCCAAAAGATAAATATTTCCTATTACACACACCAAACAAGTCAGTACACGACTAATGATGTGGCCATTGGCTGCTAAAATATTCGCTGCTAGTATTAGTGGAGAGAAATGGTGTGCCTGCGCATAAGGCGCTAAGGGAAAGGAATGCAACACAATTATAGTAATCAGTTGTTAGCGAACATTGTAGTTCATTATTATTATGTATAACAGGTTATTGTAAAAATTAAGTTATGAAATTTTTATTAAAACATTTCTTACATACCGTTATATTGGCTGGGCTGCAAAAATATGTGACCCATGGACCACGAGTTTGACATGCTTGATGTAAGATGGAAGACAAGAATCGGAATTGAGTATGTCGCTAAGTTTTTACTTGCAGATGGGGTTTTTATTATCTGAGAAAGGAGAAATTGTGCAAAAAGCAGGTTTAAGGATGGAGAACAGTAGTTCAGGTCAGGGCACATTGAGTTTCTGTTAAGGAAATTGGGTAAGGTTGGAAATATATAGGAGGTAATTGGACAGATTAGTCTGCTTGGAACTCAAAGGAGAGTTCTGACTGGAGATATAATTTTGAAATATGTAACAATATACATAGAGATAGCATATAGATAAAGGCATGTGACTGACTGAGCTCATTATATAGTTATAAATATAAAATAGAAGTCAAGAGGCAGAGCCCTGGGGAATTGTGGTGTTAAGGAAATAAGGAGAAACTATTCAAGGAGACTGAGGAAAAGGCATTAATATAGGTGGATAATCAGGAAAGAATTTAAATGTTCAGATAGCTATCTGAAGAAAATGTTTCAAAGAGAAGACTGATTATTCAGTCAAGTGGAATGCTAGTCATAAAGCAGGTAGAGGAAATGATTCCGGATGAAATGTAAACATTGTTTTGTAAACATTTTATGTTCAACAATCCTGTATTCCTTAAGTAATGGATATTACCGATTTAGTGCTATTAATATTTTTTCTTTATGAACTAAATATCTGATCTAAATTTTCTTTTGATGAAGGCTTACTATTTAGTGCCGATTGCATTTTAAGTTGTTAAATGTCAAGTTATTTGGACATATAATGAGATGACAGAAAGGTGTTTTACTTTATTGCTAAAAGGGATTGAAGGGCACATTTTTATATTCTTTTCCACAAAGTAAACATTTCCTTCTGACCTATTTCATCTTTTAAAATAAAATATTGCATTATCATATTGTAGGTGGTAAGGTCAATCAGTACCTGCTTCTGCAGAGTGTTTTATTCTTAGCTTCAAAGGAGATACTAATAAAAGGTCATGCTTGCCATCTTCATTCATAGTCAAGTTGTCGAAATTATAAACATTCCACTTTAAAAGCTCTCATATTCTCTTAACTGCTCACTCACATTACCCCTCTATCAATCTGTAAGATTTATAGTACTTCAATCATGGCTTTTCCCCTTAATTCATTTTTGGCAATTCTTCTCAACACAACTTGCAAATTTAAAATATATATGTATATATTTTACCTATTTTAAATTCTTCAAATGGTGAGGTGTATTACTAAAACATGGTATTATTTGAAAGGGTGTTTAACAGTCTCTTGACAGTATAGTTGACCCTTCAATGGCATAGGGGTTAGGGGTGCAGATTCCCTGCACAATTGAATATCCACATATAACTTTAACTCCCCCAAAAGTTAACTATTAAGAGCCTACTGTTGACCAGAAACCTTACTGAAACAGATTAACATTTATTTTGTGTTATATGTATTATACTGTATTTTTACAATAAAATAGGCTAAAGAAAAAATGTTATTAAGAAAATCGCAAGGAAGAGAAAATATATTTATAGTATTGTACATATTTATTGAAAAAAATGTATATAAGTGGATCCATGCAGTTCAAACCTATGTTGCTCAAGGGTCAACTCTATTATGAAACATAACTTAATTAAGAAATAATATGTGATGTAGGTGAAGTAAATTTTTAATGTTGTATAAAAAGCCAATAATTCTTTGCTTTCTAAAATATACTGTAGTCTTTTAAAAAAGATTTTGATTTAGATAAGCAAATATGTCTATTACATAATCTTGTTTCAGTATCTTCTTTGCTCATTGATCTAAAACAGGATTGCTTTATTGCTCTATTTTTTGCTTGCTTCCATTGTAAAAGTCATAGAAAGAGCTAATCTCAGACATCATTAACTATTAAAATCTAGACTTCACTGGTGACAAAAATTCTTTGCTTGATCAAACTTTAGTCAGACTCTTGAACCTTCTAGGCTCATCTGTGCTCTTCCTTATAAAATTTATTTTCAGCCAGAATCTTGCTAAGACAGTTTAGCAAGAATTCTCCACCTCAATATATGATCACCCTGATGCCTGATCCAGTTCCTCATTCTCCACCATCGCCCAGGTCATGTCTGATCACTCTAACATCTCTTCAGCAAGAATCTTGTTAACTCAATTTAGCCAAAATATCCCCTTACTCCTAATGTTACCTCTTAGTAATTTTCCATTCATTGACCACCACTCCCCATCCATTCCTACCCCTTGGCTATAAATTCCCACTTGTCCATGCTGTATTTGGAGTTGAGCCCAATTTTTCCCACAGAATAATCATCCCAGCTATTGTATATATATAAGTGTGACTATATGAGATATGTGTGTGTGGATATATATGCTATGCATGTGTGTGAATATTTATGTATGCCTAAGCGACCCAACGATCAGTTGCTATGACATGCACTGACCACCAGGGGGCAGATGCTCAATGCAGGAGCTGCTCCCAGGTGGTCAGTGCGCTCCCACAGCGAGATTGCCACTCAGCTGACCAACGAGTGCCAGAGGCAGGGCTCATGGCTGGCAAGCGCCACTATAGTGGCAGCGCGAGCCTCTCCCAATCAGGACTGACTAGATGCAAGCCCGCAGCAGGCGCAGTGGGGCCAGGATGAGCGGGAATGGCAGGCAGGAACAGCAGGTGGTGTTGGACTGCTGGTTTCCGCCCGATCCCCACAGGCCACGCTGAGGGACCCCTCCAGTGCACGAATCTGTGCACTGGGCCTCTAGTGTGTGTGTGTGTGTGTGTGTGTATGTGTGTGTGTGTATGTGTGTGTGTGTGTATTTTTTTCATTATTTACAATCATAATGACACAAACAAGAAAAAGCTAAGGTACTTCAGCAGGCTGTTTGCCACTTATAAACTCATTTTAGTTAAAATCATGTATTATTACATTCCTTGATATGTAAGATCTTTTCCCATAAAGGAAAGTGGAGATAGAAATTGAACTTTTTATCGTACTGAATCATGTCATTTTCTTGTGTGATTTCTTCCTAGGCTCACAGCATCCATCTTCATTTCTTTCTTTAGATAGGGTGAGTACATTAGAGTGACATTCGGTTTAAAGCCAGACTCACGTGATATGGCAAATGTGGCTGAAATGATCATTTATTCCAGTATATTTTAATGAAGTAAATAAATTGGTGTAGTGAACAAATAAGCTGTCATAATGCGGTATCACTTGGCACAATTTATATTAAAGGAAACATCACTTTAAGGTAACTCTTCACCATCTGGTGTGCACTCTAATTTTAAAAGACCATAATTTACAATTGCAAAAGTAGGTAAGAAACAAATGATTGAAATGCATATTTATGTCTGAATTCAGCTGAACATGCATCTGTTCTGTTTATCTCTGGAATATTAGATGCTAACTGGGAGACAATCTCCTCTTTTCACATATAGGATAGATTTAGGGAGGGATAAAAGTAGGAATTATTTTAAGGTGATTTCTGTTTAAAAGTTGGGACACTAATATAATTGGGGCCCAATTAATGATACATTTAATAATTAATAATGATTATTATATTTTATATAAATGCTAAATTGTGAAGAGGTTGCCAAAATGACTCTTCAAGAAAGAGCAGTATTTTAATTATGTTGTTTTTTAGATGACCCAAATGAAATGATCAGTGTTGTACCTTTTTAAAAAATTGAACCATTTCTTATGGTTCAGTCTAATAAATATGAGAAAATTGAGGTAGTCTCAAACTTAGTAAATGACCAGAGCCTTTTACAGTAGACAATGAAATAAATAGGCAATTGCATAATTTATTCATGAATGTTTAATCTTCACTTATATTTTTAGATGTTGAATCACTCATGGAAAACTTGATACTGTAAAGACATGTAGAGTTCCAGTGTACTTTTACATTTACTATATAATCTATGTACAGTCCTAGTGACTCCTTTTATATAAATTGAGTATACATTCTCAAGTGTTACTGCTATTCAGTCACCTTCCTCTACTTCTCCCCCCATCCCTTATTCATAAATATGTATGCACACACACACACACACACACACACAAATATACACATATGAGTATGAATGCAATAGCAAAGAGAGGTCAGAACTCAGCCTGACCTTGACTTAGTTGAAACAAAGGGTAGAAAGATTGGTAAGCAATGAAGTGAGATGGAGAACACAGATCATTTGTGTTTGCTAATTGGCTTTGCCCCAGAGAAAAATCAAATTTCTTTTTGGGACAGGAGGTAATTGTACAACTTAGAGCAAGAGAATTCTGAAGTAAGGTTCTTATCCTCCCACAGAGACTGAGAAATGGGGTGCTAGCTCCCTTTAAGATTACATCCCTAAAGGATACTCCCAGGTCCATACAGAAGACATTTTTGGGGATTGTAAAGCTGGCAAGAGATTTTTTTTAAAGGTTTACATATTCAAGGGACATAAAAATAATTAAAAATTATGTGTTTTTTAAAGAAAATGTTCAAAGAAAAGGAGGCCAGGGGCCTAGAATCAGGAAGAAGCCTGACAAAAGACAAACTGATGAAACATTAAAGTCATATTGGTCATAGTTGTTTTTTATAAATCTGCTAATAGTACAATATATATGTATACATTCCAGACATGCATTTTGCAGATGTATTGATCTGCCTCTTTCTTCTCCACATGCTCTGAGAGGAGAGACAGAGAAGAAAATAAATTGTTATCAAAACTACCTTTGAAAGATTTTCAATTTTTACTCCAACATGTAAAGAACTAGTAAGTCATCACTTACACCTTCACAACAGAAAAAAAAAAAAGAAAAAGGCTGAACAAACTAAAAATCAAAAACATTTCTTAAATTCTTCAGAGAATGGAGGTCACACTATAAACTACCATCCTGTAAACTGGAGAGAAAGATGACTACAGAGTATAAATCAATTTACCTGATGTAGAAGTCATGGAGCCCGTAAAGAAGACTTACAGAGTAACCAGTAAACTGCTGGAAGTTTAGTGTGATCCACTTGATGGCTAAACACTCCTGGGGACCTAATAGATGCCTACCGAGGAAAAGACTTGACTGAATCCTAATCTGACTTGGGTGAGAGGAAATTAACCAACTCCAGCCCTCTCCAGACTTTCTGTCTCAACGAAGGGAGGATAAATGCTAAGAAGCTCTTGTAAAGTAATAAATCAGGGCTACAGGTCCACTATAAGACTGACACTTAAATACAGACAGTCCTTGGGTTACGTTGGACTCAATGTACACCATTTCGTGGTTACGTCGCCATCTCCCATTTATTTATAAAAAAAAAAGTTCCATCATTTCAACATATGTACATACGTGCTTTATGTTTTTTATTAGTTATTTACCACAAGTAAAGGTCAGGAATTGTTATCTTTCTTTTAAAATTTTTTTTACCGTTTTACTTCATTATTGCTGTGTATATACTCCATGTGAGTGAGATAGGTGCTTATGTAGGTGGGTTCCGACTTAACAGTGAAAATCATATTACATTGCGCTGTAGGAACGGATCTCTGACGTAACCCAAGGATCTACTGTATAGGATTGTAGAATGATCTCCCTTCCGCATATACCACACTTACCACCACATTAACAGGCCTTCAAGATATTTACTCAATTATGATGAAAACTAATGTCCACACAATAATCTGCAAATGGTTTCTAACACCTTTATATATAACTAAGAGCCCAGTGCACAAATTCATGCACCTTGAAAGGAACTGTGGCCCGCGAGGCTGTGATAGGCACAGGGAAGGGTCTTGGCCCATCCTCCATGCCCCTGCCCAGCCCCTCCCGCCGCGGCCCTCCAGTCTGCTGTCTGCCAGCAGCCCTGCTCTCACCATCACTGCTCCCACACACTGACGGCGCTGGCCCCACTCACACCCACTGACAGTGTGGAGCGATTGGGGCCAGTGCCAGCAGTGGGTTTGAGTGGGGGTGGCACTGTCAGTGGGTGCAAGCATTGGCTGATGCCCTGATCGCCCCTCAGGAGCAGGGGGAGGTGGAGAAGCCCTCAGGGGCAATCAGGGTTGGCAGCTGCCGCTAACACCCACTAATAGCGCCAAGTGATCAGGACCAGCGCTGGGCAATGGCAGCGGGTGCGAGTGGCTGCTCTGGCACCGGCTATGGGTGCGAGCAGGGCTGGTGCTGGCAGCAGGTGTGAGTGCCAGGTGGGACCGCAGTGCGTGGGAGCAAAGAATTTTCAGTAACCACCAGAGGCTCACCCTGTTGACAGTGACCAGCACCTCACCTTGGTCTGGTGCCCCGCTCACCTCCACCATCCCGCCGCGGCCAATGCCCGCCATGTTCTGCACATGCCCCCTGGTGGTCAGCACACGTCATAGTGACTGGTTGTTCCACCATTTGGTCTATTTGCATATTAGCCTTTTTTTTTTAATATAGGATTACTTAAAATTGGAAACAATCAAGATGCTTTTCAGTAGGTAAAAAGACAAACTATGGTACATTTATAATGAATATCACTCAGAATGAACTATCTAAGCCATGATAAGACATGGAGGATGTTAAATACATATTGCTAAGTGAAAGGAGTTGTTCTGATAAGGCTACAATAATATATGAGTCCAACTATGTACCATTATAGAAAAGACAAAATTATAGAGACAGTAAAATGATGAGTGATTGCCAGGTGTTCTCTGGAAGGTTGGGAAGTGTTGGGAAAGACAAATAATTTTTAATCTACCCTTACAGGTTCCTGACTGATATACCCCTCATCCCCTGTAATAAAGGACAGATTAAGAGGAGAAAAACAAACAGAATTTTAATAATATGTATACCTCTTGTATTAGTGGCAGAGACCAGGAACACTAGGTAACACCCTAAAGTGGCTCAACATCACCTTAAATACCATCTCCAGCTAAAGACCAAAGAAGTTGTTGGGGATGAGGGAGGCCAGTTATAAGAGGTTACCAGGAAAAGCACAGTAAACAAAGTTCAGGTTATAATACAGATTTAAGTTTTTGCTTCACCCTTTGTAAGAGTTTCTAGAGATTTAGAGTCATTCTTTCCTGGTAGGGAAAGGGAGACACTGTTACAAATGGAGATTTTCCTCATAAACATAAATTTCCCTTATAAAAGGGTAACTCATATCCAGTTTTCAGAGTGTCTCCTATGTCTGCTGTTTCTTAAAATAACCAACTAATAAAATTAATATGTCAAAGGGGTATCTTTTGCTCCTTTTCAGAAGGGTTGAATAGGTGAAGCACAGGAAAATTTTAGGGTTGGTGAAATTATTTTTGTATGAAACTATAATAGTGGGTACATGGCAAATATGCATTTGTCAAAACTCATAGAACTATACAACACAAAAATTGAGCCCTAATGTAAACTATAGATTATATTTAATAATAATGTATCAATATTGACTCAATGTTGAATCTATTTGTAACATGTATACCACACTAATACAAGATATTAATAGTGGGTGAAACTGTGTGGAGATGGATGGTAGATATGTGGAATTATATGTACTATCTGGTCAATTCTGTAAGTTTAAAAGTGTAACCACTTTTTTTTAAGTGAACATTAACCATTCAAAGTTATACAAGAATTTGAAAGAGTGAAGTCTTCTGTGACATAAAGCCATTTCAAATAGTTTCATGTTGCAGCTGAGTAGGAGTGGGTGAAAGGAGCAGTGTGTAGCCCCATCTGGGCAGCGTGATGGTTACACTCAAATGAATTATATAGCAACTCCTCATATATTTGTATATTTTTATAATTAATAAACTTTAAAATTTAGTACATTTTTAAACTTACAGAATTGACCAGATAGTACATATAATTCCACAAAAGAGAGTTTTATGGTTTATCTTGAGTATGCAAGGCATCTGATTTTAATAATTGTTTTTTGACTATAAAATCTAATTATAGGGCATGGCTTTCAAGGAGCAGTGAAACAAAGAGTTTAGAAGACAGCAGAAAAAATGTGGGTGATTTTGAAGGATAACGATCAAATCATGGGTGAATCTGTGAAATTACAATTAAGAAAGAGAACCTGCAGAGAAGCATTGGGGAGAGAGATTGGTAAAGGTACCAGTGGAGAGAAGAATTAAAATAGCAGAGATGTGTACGTTATTTGCTTCATGGTGCTATAAAGAACCACCTTCCATTCCCTCAAATATTCAGCCAATACTTAACGTAAAAGTATAGCTGGTATGAGACACACTTGGGAGTTATTTTTATATTAGACTATAGTTTATTTTACTTGTAATAACAAATCAATTCCAATTCATTTAATGCACCAACACTAAAGAGCAACTATTGTGTTCCATAATAGCTTTATGAATATTGAAATATATGATATGACAAAGTTTTCAATGTTATAAGTTTAACATTTTGTATGTAACAGCTTTTTCTTACATAAAGTTGCTTGCAATTGAAGACACTTCAAACAGATAACTTGGGTACAATGTGCGTGTTATTCTTCTCCAACTTACTAGCAATATGTCAGTGTTTTATTATGGAAGAAAATCTAAATCCACTTTTGTTACTGAACTAGAGGTGTCCAATTGCCTGCCTGTATCAAAGCCCAATAAGACATGAACTGGAGCTTGCAGGAAAGAAAGGGTTTATTAGTTGAGGAAGTGGTCTGTGCCCAAAGTCACAGATGAGCTAAATGCTCAAAGACCTGGTTCCCTGGCTTTCAGGAGATGGGTCATATAGGGGAAAAGTCATGAATCATGGTGACTAAGGGAGTTAGGGTCATGGTCATGGTTGTGGTCTCTACTAATTGATCTGTATTCAGGTAGGGTGTAGATGCCAGCCATGGCATCAATTTGTCACTTTTCTGGGTCTGGAGCTGAAACATGACTGAGAGATATGATCTTAAGTTTAATTGAAACTCTGACCTATTCTCCCTTGGATTGTCAAATAAAGAAATGACAATAGCCAACATAACAATGACTGTTTGGTGAGAATGAATCAAAATTATACCTATTTTTTTTTGGTCAGATCAGCAAAAATATTTTTTTGGCGTGCCACAGAATTTTAGTAATTAGTTATGTATGGCATAAGATAGAACAGGTTGAAAATTGCTGTACTACATAATTAAGAGTTTAATTACCATGAGACAGTCACTCTGTAGTATCTGTCTTGTGAAGTATAAATTTTTTTCTCACTCTTTCCTCAAGATAATTATAATTGCCCTTGTAAGATACCTAAGTGACTATGAAGCACAGCAGTGAAGGTCAGTGTATGTGTCATATACAAAAATAGTGAATGGAAAGATCAGCAGACCTTGTAGATCATGCTAAGGGTGAGGGACTTTTATTTTCTAAATATAATTAGAAAACCTACTGAAGGATTTTGAAATTTTGATGCTTAGACTTATAGGAATTTGTGACTTGTCCATATAGTGATGGGAAACTGAACACAAGGGAACAGTGCTTACAAGGGATGAGTCAGCCAGAGATGGTATCGTCTGGAGTCCTGGGAGTAATTAATGATGCCCAAGGAGTAGTAAAAGCAGTGGTAATACCACTCAACTGAATTAGGCATGGTTTTCATTTTTAACTCACCAGTGGAATTACTATATATACGGTGTATCAATGCTTTTAATTTGTAAGTAATCACTCTTTTCTCAGAGTTTAAATTGCCACAAAGCAGTGTGTCTGCATTATCTATCCTATATGTAATTTACATAATTTCCTGTTTTCCCCTAAATAATTATACTTTACACTGAGGGACTATATACTTAAATTACGATGGAAAAACAGAGCTTTCAAAACAAAAGGAATGCTGACTCAGATGTCATGAAGCTCATTACAGTGGGTTCATAACAAGTGCTTCAACTTTTATCACTTAGGTAACGTGTATGTGGGTAGAAGAAACTTTTCCTCTACCCTTTCAGGTTCTTCTAGAGTAGTGGTTCTCAACCTTCCTAATGCCGTGACCCTTTAATACAGTTCCTCATGTTGTGGTGACCCCCAATTTCATTGTTACAAATTGAACATAATTAAAGAATAGTGATTAATCACAAAAACAATATGTAATTATGTATGTGTTTTCCGATGGTCTTAGGCGACCCCTGTGAAAGGGTCGTTCAACCTCTAAAGGGGTCGTGACCCACATGTTGAGAACAGCTGTTCTAGAGTTAATAGGCTGTTCTAGTCATCACATTGACATGAGAGAGATTGACCAGGTAAAATAACCAAATTTAATGTATATGTATAAACTTTCATAAAAGAATAATTGTAATAAATCTTAATAATTTCTAAGAGGATTTTCTATACTTATATCCAGAAAGTGAAAAACACTTAGGGGAACCCCACATGTAAGAATCAGAGACCCCACATATAGAGCGGTTCAGAGACAGAAAGGGAAAATGAGGTATTTGTAACATTCTGAGCTAAGGATGAGGTAGGTCACCTTGGGGCTTCAGAGGTGAGGAAGATCATCTGGAACATGATAAGAGCAGATGTTCAGCAATTAGAAATTTGTTTTGCCCTAGACTATAAAATGTTATTCCTGATGAAAGCTCTTATGATGGGCAAGGCCTCTAATTTAAATTCTTTAAGGAGGAGGAAAAAGTATCCTATGAATCTATAGGATCTCAATTGTCTTCAGTTTAAAATGCTTCACTGGCAAAAGTTGAGCACATGAGGACTGTCCTGAACCCCTATCTGAGGGGAAAAAATAAGCAATCACAGGCTGTCCACCATGCACATCTCCATAGATCAGAAATGTTCAAGGCATATTCAGTTTACCTTATTACTTGATATTTCTTAAGATAAAGAGATTACATTTTATAAGTATTGAATGTTGAGTTTAATTTTTTAAAAACCAGTGGGTTTAAAAACAGAAAATATGTAATGTATTATGCTTCAAGGCACCTGCTTAAAACCAATGCAAGGGTGGGAACTTTGTTCTGCCAAGGGCCATTTAGATATTTATACCATCATTTGAGGGCCATACAAAATTATCAACTTAAAAATTAGCCTGCTATATTTGGTCAAACATTTAATTAACTCACTCCTAATGCCTTGGCAGGGCCAGACCAAGTGGTTTCGATGGCTGGACATTCCTCACTCCTGAATTAAGGTATCAGCTGACCAGAGGGGTTCAGAGAATAGGAAACTCTCTACTAACAGTATGGGAGGCAGCCTCTGAAATGCCCCCGATGATTTCCACTTTCTGGGTTTTCCCCTTTGTGGAATTTTTGTTTCTTGAGTGTAGACTAGATGTAATGACTGGTATCTAGCAAATATAGCACAGCAAAAATAAATTCTGAGATTAGATTATAAAATCTGTGTCTTGGAAGAAACTAAGATGGCGGCATAGGGAAACACCGAAATTGCTGCCTCCTACAACAACTTCAAAACACAATAAAAAGACAAAATGGACATCATCCAGAACTTACAGGAAGGCTGGCGGAGTGGACCTTCTACAACTAGAAGGAAAGAGAAAAGCACATTGAGGGTCAGGAGCTGCGGAAGTAAAGTGCAAAGGTACGGAGGCTCGAGAGTGCACGGAAAGGGGCTGGTACCTGAAGACGCGACTGTCTTTTTGAATCGGGAGGGAGTCACAAGCTCCAGACTGCTCTGAACACCGGTTCCGGGAAGTCTCTGGGGACCCAGGACTCATATAGGGAGAAACTGGACTGTCTGGCAGCGGGCAGAACTTGGAACTCGAGGGCAGCTTTCCCTTGGAGGTGCTTGCAGCAATTAAATTATCAGGACACTGAGACGCGAGCGGCCCCTTAGGGCAGGGCTGAGAATCCGCCATAGTTCCTTGGTTCGCCCTTTGATTCCCTGAGACCCCGCCCCACCCAGGCTTTGGCAGAGGCTTTTGCATATGAATGCCCTGGCCCTTTGCAACCTGAAAATTACCTAACAAACTGCAGCTGGGCCACAGACCCAGAACGTCCAAGAGAAGGCCCAAGGCCCCACAGCAGCTTGCATTGCTTCACAGCTGGGCCTCATCAGGGCACCTCCAAACTACAAAAAAGGAAGGGGAATCTGCAGTTCTCTTCATAGCTCCTGCTGGGTAACCTCCAAGAGCCAGTGTACCCAGTGGTCAGAGGGGGACCATCCGGATTACAACTCCTCAGATCCATAAGGGACACACCCAGGGGACAGACTCAGTGAGCACCAAAGCCCCACTGAAGCAAGTCTTGCCCCAGAAGGGTGTCTTCAGCACAGAAGTTCTCCCACTGCAGACACAGCCGATTCTCACTGCCAATTGGCCTGAAGGTCAATTCCTCCCAGTGATCCTACAACAATCAAGGCATAACTACAACAAGACTGTGCACAAAGCCCACAAGGGGGTGCACCAAGAGTGTCCACCTCAGGTAACGGGGGAGGCTGAGCCACTGCGCCCTACAGGACACCTAGCACACAAAACCACTCTACCAACACAGGGAAGCATAAAAAATGCGAAGACAAAGAAACAGGCCACAAATGACAGAAATGGAGGAAAGCAAACGACTGGATATAGAGTTCAAAACCACATTTATAAGGTTTTTCAAGAATTTTATGGAGGAGACGGAAGATGGCGGCGGTATAGGCAGACGCGTCCCAGGTCGTGTCCCGGAGCAAATGGAGTGAGCAGCTGAAACTAGTAACATCCACCCCGAATTGGCGAAATTGCTCAGCTGGTGAGACGGTTTGCAGCCGGGAAGAGCAGAACTCCCCTGGAAAGGTAAAAAAACCAGGGATTTGGGCAGGAAAGGTTCCCAGACCTCTGAGCCCAGAGAGTCAGAGGGAGACCGCGTGGCAGACAGCCGCGTCCCTTGGGACAGGCACAGCCCCTGACGGGGGAAAGGAGAACCGCGGGATTCCTGGCGCCGCCGGGAGAATTGCGAGCTGGGTTCTGTGATCACGGAGGACTGAGCCTAAAGGGGGCAGCCTGAAGAGCTGACCAGACCATGCAGTCCGGGTAAGAGAAGAAGCTTACAGAAACCAAGCCTTCCCCGTTTCCGCGGCCGGCATTTGTTTCTTTGTTTTCACTGAATCCTGTTCATGGGACATTTCAGATACAGACACTCACCTGTGCTGAAGAGAGGAAGAGGGTGCGGAGGAGTGGAATCTAGGGAGAGTCTGAGGAGAGAAGGGGGGCCGGGAGAGGTGGCAACGAATTGAGTGCTGAGACACCCCTGAGCCCAGGACTAGGGCAGCCATTCTCTCCAGAGAGTGAGACTCCTCACCCCAGCCCCCAGGCAAGGAGCACAGCCACACCCAGATTCCACCCTGTAGGAGATCAAGGATTAAAATAACCTGATCAGTCCCTGGGAGTTAACAGGGTCTGGCCTATAGAGGGATTTTCAATCCCAGCAACAACACAGCACTGGTAACTATTACGCAGCCAGCTCTGGGCAGTGAACTCCCACTGGACAGAGAGGCCCTATAGCCTCAGAGGCCAACCCCAGAGGACTGCCACCCAGAGGCTGACCCACAAACTGACTCTATGCTAAACACAAAATAAGGCAGTCTGGGAAACAAATGCGGCTTGCTTTAAAATAAGGACTGTGGTTTACAACACAGAGAAACAGTGTATCGCAGGGAAACTCAACACCCTCCTGAATACCTGGCAGGTCTAAGGCGAGCCACACTGAAGAATAGAAGAACCGAAGGACCTTCACTACTGCAATATTTTTTTTTTCTTTTTTCACCTTTTAACTAAGAAACCAATTTTTTTTATTTTTTTATTTTTATTTATTTTTATTTATTTTTTATTTTTTTTTCTTTTCTTCTTTTTTTTCTCTTCTTTTTTCCATCACCTGATTTTACCCTTTTAATTACTACCTTCTTATTTTTAACCAGTATTATTACTGCTACCATTTTACCATTTTTTTTTAAAGTGCCATTTTATTTTCTCTTTATTTTATTTTGAGATTAGTGTTCTCCATTCTATTTTCATCGTTATATTATTGGTTGTTTCTAGTTTGCGTTCATCTCCAGGGAGCTGTTGCTGGAATTTGTTAGGATTAATGGCTGTTCTATAGGAGTATTCTCCTCATATAAAAAAGTCTCTTCCCCTCTTCCACTTCATTCTCTCTTTTCGCTCTTTTTTTTTCTTTTCTTATCTCGCTTTTATTTTTCCCCCTCCTTTTTCCCAATTTCATTTTTGCACTCCTTTTTTTGGTCCCTACTTTTCTTTTCTTTTTTCTCTTTTATCTTTTTCTCTTCCTTCTTCCTTATCCCCTAATTCTCTTAATTCAGGTGGTCACCTTTATTTGGGGTTATTAATATCGTGAATATATTTGTGTATAGTGCCTGGTACGTGGTGCCTTGTTGTGTTGTATTTTGTGCCTTTAAATCAACGCAGCAGATCCAAGCAACAGCAACCTCCTGAGCACCACACCCTCTGCTGAGGAACAGCAGCTGTACGTGAAATCTCGCCGCACCAGCCAGAAGAGCCACCACAGCTGTGAACAGCACCCACCAGAGGAGCTGCTGCCAACTGAAGAGCAGCTGCTACCGCAACCGCCCGAAGAGCAACCACAGACCAAGGAGTCACTGCCACCAAGGGAGCAGCCACTGAACGACTCAACGTCTAGATATGTCAGTGAGATCAAACATGGGTAGACAAAGAAACCCCCAAAGGAAAGAGAAGGAAGACTCTCCAGAAAAGCAGCTAAGTAATACAGAGGCATGCAACATGACAGATAAAGAATTCAGAATAAGGGTCCTAGAGTGCATAAACCGGATGGAGGAAAAAATCGACAACCTCTGCAAGAAGCAAGACGAAACAGATGAAAAAATCGATAACATATGGAAGAAGCTAGAAGAAACAGATGAAAAAATCAACAACTTAAGTAAGACCCAAGAAGAAATGAAGAGTGATATAGCTGCAATGAAAAACTCCATTGAAAGTATCAACAGTAGACTGGGTGAAGCGGAGGACCGAATTAGTGAATTAGAAGACAAGGAAGCAAAACACACCCAAATTGTACTGCAATTGGAGAAAAAAATGAAAAGACAGGAGGAGAGCCTAAGGGAGCTTTGGGACAACATGAAACGAAACAACATACGAATAATAGGGGTACCAGATCAACAGAAGGATGAACAAGGATTAGAAAACCTATTAGAAGAAATAATATCAGAAAACTTCCCTGAGGTGGGGAAGAAAAAAGTCACACAAGACCAGAGAGTCCCAAACAAGGTGAACCCGAAAAGACCCACACCAAGACACATCATAATTACCATGGCAAATGTTCATGACAAAGAGAGAATCTTACAGGCTGCAAGAGAGAGACGGAAAGTTACATACAAGGGATCTCCCATTAGATTGTCAAATGATTTCTCAACAGAAACACATCAGGCCAGAAAAGAATGGACGGAAATTTACAAAGTGATGCAAAGCAAAGGACTGAATCCAAGAATACTCTATCCAGCAAGGCTATCATTCAAACTTGAAGGGGAAATAAGAAGCTTCACAGACAAAAAAAGGCTAAGGGAGTTTATCACCACCAAGCCAGCAATGCAAGGAATGCTAAAGGGACTGGTATAAAAATAAGAAATAAAAAGCTCAGAAAGAAAACAGCCACACAAAAACAGAAATGCCTACAAACAAGTACCTTTCAATAATAACTTTAAACGTAAACGGACTAAATGCTCCAAACAAAAGACATCGAGTGGCTGAATGGATAAAAAAACATGACCCATACATCTGCTGTCTACAAGAAACCCACCTCATTAGAAGGGACTCACACAGACTGAAAGTGAAAGGATGGAAAAATATCTTTCAGGCAAATGGAAAGGAAAAGAAAGCTGGGGTAGCAATACTTATATCGGACAAAATAGACCTCAAAGTGAAGGCCATAACAAGAGATAAGGAAGGCCACTTCATAATACTAAAGGGATCAATACAACAAGAAGATATAACCCTGGTAAACATATATGCACCCAATGCAGGAGCACCCAAATTCATAAAAAAACTCCTGGAAGATATCAAAGGAGAGATCGACAACAATACAATCATAGTAGGGGACTTTAATACACCACTAACAGCACTGGATAAGTCCTATAGACAAACAATCAGCAAAGATACAGCAATCCTAAATGACTCACTAGATCAGATGGACTTAATAGACATCTTCAGAACACTTCACCCCAAAGCCAGGGAATATACGTTCTTCTCAAGTGCTCATGACACATATTCAAAAATAGACCATATATTGGGTCACAAGCAAAGTATCCCCAAATTCAAGAAAATTGACATCATAAAAAGCGTCTTCGCAGACCACGATGGCATAATATTAGAAATAAACTACAATAAAAACAACCCAAAATACTCAAACACCTGGAAGCTGAATAGCATGCTATTAAATATTGATAGGGTTACCAATGAAATCAAAGAAGAAATTCGAAACATCCTGGAAACTAATGACAATGAAAACACAACAATCCAAAACCTATGGGACACAATGAAAGCAGTCCTGAGAGGGAAGTTTATAGCTCTACAGGCCTATCTCAAAAAACAAGAAAAAATGGTAGTAAATCATCTAACTCTACAACTCAAAGAATTAGAAAGAGAGCAACAAGAAAACCCCAGAGTGAGCAGAAGGAAGGAGATAATAAAGATTAGAGCAGAAATAAATGACATAGAGACCAAAAAAAACAATACAGAAAATCAATGAAACCAAGAGCTGGTTCTTTGAAAGGATAAACACGATTGACAAACCTCTAGCCAGACTCACCAAGAAGCAAAGAGAGAGGACCCAAATAAACAAAATCAGAAACGATAGAGGCGAAATAACAACAGACCCCACAGAAATACAAATGATTGTTAAAAAATACTATGGACAGCTCTACTCCAACAAACTAGACAACCTGGAGGAAATGGACAAATTCCTAGAAAAATACAACATTCCAAAACTCAATCAGGAAGAATCTAAAAATCTTAACAGGCCAATAACTATGGAAGAAATTGAAGCAGTCATCAAAAAGCTTCCAGCAAACAAAAGCCCAGGACCAGACGGCTTCACAGGGGAGTTTTACCAAACATTCAAGGAAGAACTAAAACCTATCCTCCTCAGACTACTACAAAAAATTCAAGAGGAAGGAATACTTCCAAGCTCATTCTATGAAGCCAGCATCACCCTAATACCAAAACCAGGTAAAGACAACACAATGAAAGAGAATTACAGGCCAATATCCCTCATGAACATAGATGCCAAAATCCTCAACAAAATCTTAGCAAATCGGATCCAGCAGTACATCAGAAAGATCATACAACATGACCAAGTAGGATTTATCCCAGGGATGCAAGGATGGTACAATATCCGCAAATCAATAAACGTGATACATCACATAAACAAATTGAAAGAAAAAAACCACATGGTCATATCAGTTGATGCAGAAAAAGCATTTGACAAAATTCAACGCCCATTTTTGATAAAAGCTCTCAGCAAGGTGGGAGTAGAAGGATCATACCTCAACATAATAAAAGCCATATATGACAGGCCCACAGCCAACATCATACTCAATGGACAAAAACTAACACCATTTCCCCTAAGAACAGGAACAAGACAGGGATGCCCCCTCTCACCACTCCTGTTCAACATAGTACTGGAAGTGTTAGCCATTGCAATTCGGCAAGAAGAAGAAATAAAAGGCATCCAAATTGGAAAAGAGGAAGTAAAACTGTCCTTATTTGCAGACGACATGATATTATACATACAAAACCCTAGAGACTCCATCAAAAAGCTACTGGACTTAATACATGAATTTGGCAATGTAGCAGGATACAAAATTAACCCCAAGAAATCCGAGGCATTTCTATACACCAATAGTGAACTTTCAGAAAGAGAGATTATAAAAACAATCCCGTTTACCATCGCACCAAAAAAATTAAGCTACCTAGGAATAAACTTAACTAAAGAGGTAAAAGACCTCTACTCAGAAAACTACAGGACGTTGAAAAATGATATAGAGGAAGACATAAACAGATGGAAGAACATACCGTGTTCATGGATTGGTAGAATCAACATCATTAAAATGTCCATACTACCCAAAGCAATCTATAAATTCAACGCACTTCCCATTAAAATACCAATGGCATACTTCAGAGATCTAGAACGAACTCTCCAAAAATTCATCTGGAATAAAAAAAGACCCCGAATAGCTGCAGCAATCCTGAAAAAGAACAAAGTAGGTGGGATCTCAATACCAGATATCAAGTTGTATTACAAAGCCACTGTTCTCAAAACTGCCTGGTACTGGCACAAGAATAGGCATATAGATCAATGGAATAGAATAGAGAGCCCAGAAATCGGCCCGAACCAATATGCTCAATTAATATTTGACAAAGGAGGCAAGAACATACAATGGAGCCAAGATAGTCTCTTCAATAAATGGTGTTGGGAAAATTGGACAGATATATGCAATAAAATGAAACTAGACCACCAACTTACACTATACACAAAAATAAACTCAAAATGGATAAAGGACTTAAACGTACGACAGGAAACCATAAAAATTTTAGAAGAATCCAAAGGCAACAAAATCTCAGACATATGCCGAAGCAATTTCTTCACTGATACAGCTCCTAGGGCACTTGAAACTAAAGAGAAAATGAACAAATGGGACTACATCAAAATAAAAAGCTTCTGCACAGCAAAAGAAACCATCAACAAAACAACGAGAAAACCCACTGTGTGGGAAAACATATTTGCCAATGTCATATCTGATAAGGGCCTAATCTCCAAAATTTATAGGGAACTCATACAACTTAACAAAAGGAAGATAAACAATCCAATCAAAAAATGGGCAAAGGACCTAAATAGACACCTTTCAAAAGAGGACATTCAGAAAGCCAAGAGACATATGAAAACATGCTCAAAGTCACTAATCATCCGAGAGATGCAAATCAAAACAACAATGAGGTACCATCTCACACCTGTCAGACTGGCTATCATCAACAAATCAACAAACGATAAGTGCTGGAGAGGATGTGGAGAAAAAGGAACACTTGTGCACTGCTGGTGGGAATGCAGACTGGTGCAGCCACTATGGAAGACAGTATGGAGTTTCCTTAAAAAACTGAAAATGGAACTCCCATTTGACCCTGTGATCCCACTTCTAGGAATATATCCCAAGAAACCAGAAACACCAATCAGAAAGGATATATGCACCCCCATGTTCATAGCAGCACAATTCACCATAGCTAAGATCTGGAAACAGCCTAAGTGCCCATCAGTAGATGAATGGATTAGAAAACAGTGGTACATCTACACGATGGAATACTATGCTGCTCTAAAAACGAAGGAACTCTTACCATTTGCAACGTCATGGATGGAACTGGAGAGCATTATGCTAAGTGAAATAAGCCAGTCAATGAAGGAAAAATACCACATGATCTCACTCATTCATGGATAATAGAGACCATTATAAACTTTTGAACAATAATAGATACAGAGGCAGAGCTGCCTCAAACAGATTGTCAAACTGCAGCAGGAAGGCCGGGGAGGGTTGGGGGGCAGGAGGTAGGGGGATAAGAGATCAACTAAAGGACTTGTATGCATGCATATAAGCATAACCAGTGGACATAAGACATTGGGGGATAGGGGAGGCTAGGGGACTGTCTAGGGCGGGGGGATAAAATGGACACATATGTAATACCCTTTGTAATACTTTAAGCAATAAAAAAAAAAAAAGAATTTTATGGAAACCGCCGATAAATTTAGTGAGACCCTCAAGAAATCTAGTGAGACCCTTGAGGATATGAAAAAGGACCAACTAGAAATTAAGCATACACTGACTGAAATAAAGAATAATATACAGAGGTCCAACAGCAGACAAGAGGATCCCAAGAATCAAGTCAAAGATTTGAAATACAAAGAAACAAAAAATACCCAACCGAAAAAGAAAAAAGAAAAAAGATTCCAAAAATATGAAGATAGTGTAAGGAGCCTCTGGGACAACTTCAAGCGTACCAACATCAGAATTATAGGGATACCAGAAGAAGAGAGAGGGCAAGATATTGTAAACCTATTTGAAGAAATAATGACAGAAAACTTCCCCTACCTGGTGAAAGAAATAGACTTACAAGTCCAGGAAGCACAGAGAACCCCAAAAAAGGAACCCAAAGAGGACCACACCAAGACACATCATAATTAAAATGCCAAGAGCAAAAGACAAAGAGAGAATCTTAAAAACAGCAAGAGAAAGAAAGTCAGTTACCTACAAAGGAGTACCGATATGACTGTCAGCTGATTTCTCAACAGAAACCATGCAGGCCAGGAGGGAGTGGCAAGAAATATTCAAAGTGATGAATAGCAAGAACCTACAACCAAGATTACTTTATCCAGCAAAGCTATCATTCAGAATAGAAGGTCAGACAAAGAGCTTCACAGATAAGAAAAAGCTAAAGGAGTTCATTACCACCAAACCAACATTATATGAAATGCTGAAAGGTATTCTTTAATAAGAGGAAGAAGAAAAAGGAACTCTTACCATTTGTCACAGCATGGATGGAACTGGAGAGCGGATAAATACCACATGATCTCACTCATTTTTGGAATATAATGAACAACATAAACTGATGAACAAGGACTGATCCAGAGACGGAGAGGCATTGATTGGACTGTCGGGCCTTGGAGGGAAGGTAGGGGCGGGTGGGGGTAAGGGGGAAAGATCAACCAAAGGACTTATATGCAAGCATATAGGCCTAACCAATGGACATGGACAATGGGCCGGGGGGGGGGGGGTGAGGGCATGAGCGGGGGGGTGGGGGGGGGGGCTAGGGGGTAACGTGGGGATAAGTACACATATGTAATATCTTAATCAAAAAAAATTTATTTAAAAAAAAAAAATCTGTGTCTTTTCCCCAGCCAGCATGGCTCAATGGTTGAACATCAACCTATGAACCAGGAGGTTACAGTTTGATTCCCGGTCAGGCACATACGGGCTTAATCCCCAGGGTGCAGGAGCACCAATCGATGAGTCTCTCTCATCATTGATGTTCTATCTCTCTCCCTTTCTCTCTGAAATCAATAAAAATATGTTTAAAATTGTGTCTTTTACCCTTTCTCACTGCCTTCCTTGCTTGCTCAGAAGGGAAGCCAGTTGTGAGGTTGCGAGCTGCCCTATAGAGAGGCCCATGAGGCAAGGAACAGCCAGAAAGGACCTGAAGCCTCCAAACCGCCACATGAATGATCTTATAAATGGGTCTTCCCCACGTCAAACTTTGGCCTGGCCACAGCTCGTGATTGCAGCTCAGAGACAGAGGATCCAGTTAAGCACTTCTGAATTCCTGACCAACAGACATGGTAAAATAGTACATTTTTGCTGTTTTAAGCTGCTAAATTTTGGAGTGTTTGCTATGCAGAAATATATAACTGATACAGTAGGAAACACCCAGTTGATTTCAAGATATATTTTGAATGGTTATCCCAAAATAAATATAGTTAAAGAATGATTTCACCCGATATAAATACAAATTTTTAAAGTATAGCTATATCTATCTTAAGACATGTGGTTGTTTCCTTGGCTTCATCATTTTATCATTCAGATTATGCCAGGTGTAGAGGTAGCAATAGAGACAGAGATATAGAAATACTAAAGGCCTGATGCACGGAAATTTGTGCAAGAGTAGGCCTTCCTTCCCCCAGCTGCCAGCACCGGCTTCCCTCCAGCTCCCAGGACCCAGGCTGGCTTCCCTCTAGCCCCAGCTTCGTTAGGAAGGACATCCAGAATGACATCTGGAAGGATGTCTTGTCTAATTAGCATATTACCCTTTTATTATTATAGATAGAGATACTGTATCGGTATAAAGGTTGATTTTTTTTTTCCCTTCTATCATGCTACTTGCCCTTCAGGCTAGTGCATAATGAGAATTTGATAACTCTTCTTCATAGAAAGAAACCAAGGTTATTAATGAAACACTCACCAGTCTCAAATATTTGAGTTGTACAGCATGCCAGAGAGAAAACACTGCTCTGGAGGGTCATACACTAGGAATTAAATATTTTGGTCCAGAATTGGCACATTCCTGATAACAACTCATTGATCAGAAGTAGCAGTAGTAAGTGTACTCAACCAAAAGACGGATAGGACTTACAATCTTATGATTAATAGGGATGGATTACAATTAGAAGTAACTAGTAACAGCATTATGCACTCCCACATTATAAAAAGCTTCTTTATATTTTCCCAATATCAATTATATATATAAATATAAAAAGATATATTGGAAAAAATCTGTCAGGCCCATTTTGGATTCTATAGACATTAATTGAAATTAATTGAAAAGCTAGGTCACATGGAGTTTAACTATTTTTTCCAGAAGTTCTGATGGCATTTTATATCATAGGTGAGTAATTAATATTTAAAGAACATTACAGTACATACCTGCTTTTTTTTTTCTTAAATAACTACCAAAAAATTGTGTGGGAAGGATGGGGGAGAGGTATAGTGGGCATCTGCAAGTCATCCCATCATTTTTTACTCTTTATTCCACTTCATCTATGCAGGCTCCCCAGTACTTATTATTGTTTTTATGTTTTATTTATTGGTGAATCTCTGCACTTACTAGACTGTATTGTTTCATCTGGATGGAACATTACCTCAATTAATTTTTTATCAATTAATTTTTTTATCAATTAATTTTTATCAATTAATTTTTCAACAAATATGTATTGAGCCTTTCTATTTTGACAGCATTTTTCTATGACTGGGGATAAAACACTTTCAAAATTCCTTGTCCTTACAGTGTACATCTTCATGAGGGAGACTGTGGTAAACTAATGAAAAGTAAAATGTACATTATGTTGGATGGTGATGAATCCTCTGGAAAAAAAATAAACAAGGAAGAGTATGGGTAGTACTAAAGTATTCATTTGTGTGCTGACATTTAGGCAGAAACCTAGAAAAGATGAGGCACTGAATGATTGGTAGATATAAGAAGAAAACAGCATTTAAGGCTAAGAGAATAGCAAGTGTCAAGTCCCTGTGATAGGACCATCTAACCGTATTATTGGTATTGTAAGGAAGTTTGCAGAGGAAAAAGTGCACCAGAGAGAGAGAGAGAGAGTGGTAGTTAGTATCTGAGAGATAACCAGCGTCTTATTTATGGAAGACATTATATCTCACTGTATTTATCTTTTCTTATCATTATATAAAAAGCCATTACAAGATATTGAGCAGTTTGACATGCTTAAATCTTATATTTCAAAAGAATTGAGCCCTAGCCTATTTGGCTCAGTGGATAGAGTGGTGGCCTGCGGACCAAAGGGTCCTGGGTTGGATTCTGGGCAAGGGCACATACCTTGGTTTCAGGCTCCTTCCCAGCCCAGGCCCTGGTTGGGGCTCTTATAGGAGGCAACCAATCAATGCGTTTCTCTCACATCAATATTTCTCTCTGTCTTTTCCTCTCTCTTCCATTCCTCTAAAAATCAATGGAAAAATATCCTCGAATGAGGATTCAAAAAGTACTAATATAACCGTAGCATTGAGAATAGATAGTGGTGATATGATGGTAGCTTGCACACATTGTGTGGAAGCAATGGAAGTCATATAAGGTTGTTATATTACAGACTTATTTTGAAAGCAGATTTATTTTGAAAGGTTGGTTGTAGAGTATGAGAGACAGGGAGAGTCGAGAGAGATTTCAACATTTCTGCGTACTCGATTGAAAAGACTGGAAAGGGAAAAAATTAGAAGAGTAGGTTTAGATAAAAAGAGTGAGCGTTAGGATTTTGCTGTGGTAGATGTACGAGGCCAGTTAGCTATACAAATGGAGATAGATATTGCAGGCTTTGAATATACGCTTCTAAAGTACACAGGTATAGCTGGAGAACTATATTTGGGCGTCGTCGTGTGTGAACGATTTTTAAAGAGTGAATTGAGTGAAGACAGATGACAAGAGATCTAAAACTTGAGCCCCGGGGAATTCCAACATTTAAAGATCAAGGAGATAGGAAGGAACCAGCAAAAAGCACCAAGGGGCATGATTAATGAAGTAGGAATAAAATTAGAGTAGAATATCCCTCAGCCAAATGAAAGTAAAATCAGTAATCAATTGTGTTAATTGCCGCTGACCAAGTAAGATGTGAGAATAGACAATTAGATTTAACAATGTTGAGATCATTGCTAACCTTGAGCAGTGCTTCTCAACGTTGGCTGCACATTAGAATCACCTGGGAATCTTTTTAAAATCCTGATTTCTGGGCCAGAGCATGAGGCCCAGAAATCAGGATTTTAAAAAAGATTCCCAGGTGATTCTAATGTGCAGCCAAGATTGAGAACCACTGCTTGAAAGGAATGGTTTCAGTGAAGTTGTGGGTTAAAAGTCTGATTCAAATAGTTCATGCAAGAGTGGGAAGCGAGCAATTGGAAGGGGAGCAGAAAAAAAACAGTGTAGTAGCTGGATGAGTATTGGAGCCAAAAAAAGAATTAAGATGAGAAAAATTACACACACATAGACTGGCTAGAGAGATCCTTCAGCAAAGAGAAAAGGGTGGTTGTATTGCAAAAGTGAATATACTTGCTGGGGCAGTAACAGCAGAGAAGGAGGAAAATATTGGTGCAGATGCAGTGGAAGACCAGTGGTGGCACTGTGAGAATGGACTTTCAAGGTTGGCAGCTAAAAGTGAAAAGGTGTTTGAAGTTTGAAGATAGATGTAGAATGATTACTGGACACCACTTAGGATAATTTGAAGTGTTTATAAATATACAGTGAGGGTAGATGGCATGTTTGTGAATGTTTTTGGTTTAGTGTTGGGTTTTGGTTTTGCTACCTCAGTTCAGGTACATTATCCAATGTGATCTATGTGCAGGAGCCAAGTAGGAAGAGGGGGAGAATTATGAAGTTTTGAGGTTTTGCCAGGTAGATGTGATGAAAGTAGACAGGTATGATTTAGTAAAGGATACAAGTAAATCAACTTCTTAAACATTTTTAGTGGAAAAAAATCGGTGTTAAGGTATTGAAATTTATTGCCAAAAGCAAATATTAAAGGTTTGGATTTATATAAGCATCAGAAGAAAATGGAAGGCATAAACATCTTAAAAGGTGTCTCTATTGCCATCCAAGGAAGTTGATGTCATAAATCAATATACATATTGGTCATTGGAAAACTTTTCATTCCTGTTAACAGATATATCAGCTGACACTCTGTTCTTTTTCCTGGGACCCTCTGTTCTTTAACTATGTAGTATTTTTGCTTACTAAGGATGGCATTCAAAGTTTAACTCAACAAGGACTTGACTAGAATGAATAGATGAAAGTCATTTTCATAATAAGGTTGCTTTTCATGTCATCATCATTATATTAACCAGTAATTAGAGAATCACCTAGTCTTTTTCTTCCATATTATAATGTTATATGTCTTTTTTAGCCTACTTTACAACTATTTTATACTCCTATATTCATTTTATATGACTTTAATTTTTAATTGTTTTAATTAAAGTTATATATACACACACACATACATTTATAATAGTTAAATGGTGTTAAAAGGCATTTAATGAAAGGAATAATTCATTATATTTTCTGTCCCCACCCATAATCTTGTTCCTCTAGATATTATTTTGTAGCAGTTATTGTATTCCTATAATGTTAGATCATGAATGAGCTCAACCATAATACTAATATTTCTTTTCCTTCCTCATCCCTTAGTATATTTATATAATAATATTTGGAAAAGCCAGTGGTAAATACTTATATTTCATAATAATGAAATATTTTATCATTGCTGAGCCCGTTGGTGTACAATGAGTTAATAATTCCTTGGTGAAGTTTATTTTCTAATTGTTGCTTTACAAAGAATTTATGATGTAGATATATTTTGAAATTGTGTATGCCTGAAGATAAATATATTAGACCTATTGATTGATTTTGATTGGTTATTATATTGTCAGTTATCTAGCATATAGTAGTGATACAAAGAAATCAGATACCACGCTGAACTCCATATGTTGGAAGTTTATATTATACACCTGTATGGTATATTTTCATTTAGTATGCAGGGACATCTGTGCAATTTTGAATAATTTATGTTTCTTGGTTTTAGAAGGTATTTGTTAAATATTGGGCTTTCTTGTTTGATCTGCTATACAATTTTATGTTTGTTGTCGTTTTTGTAAATCTAATTTGATTTGTTTTCCTATAGCAAATCCAAGCATGCATAGATATGTAAAAACAACAACAAAAACTAGCTCACAAAATTATGAAATGGAACTGAAACAGCATCTGAGAGACTTAGAAACAAGAGAATACAAAAATTTCCACTAAGGGTTTACTGGAAAGTCAGTTGAAAAAAACAGTAGTGGATATTGAGAGATGCTTCTACAAACCACAATACACATATGAGTGCAAAGAATCTGAAGTGGAGTCTCCAGTAGCTGAATCAGATCTGCCCTGTGAACTCTCAAAACTAACAAATCAAAGTATCTTTCTGGTAAAAGTCATTTTAAATGTCTAGAAATCCACATTGAGCAGGACAGCGACAAAAAGAGCAAAGCAAAACAAAGATCTAGATAAAAAGTAGGGTAACAGCAGTAGAAAATGCCATCTCAGAAAGTACAAGTGTGTATTATTTTTTATCACTTTGTCAGGATGTTGAAAAATGGAGCATTAGAGTCAGAACACTGGAAAAGCAATTCTGATTTACCCTTTCCACTAAAGGTTTAGAAATATTAAGTTCATGAAAAATATACTAAAGAAAGAATCATGGTTGAATCAACTAAAAGTATAATCTTTCTAAAAGTATAATCATACAGTTAAAAATGCGCTCAAAGTAGATGAAAACTTTGAGTTGATATTCTAAGAAGATGAAAATAAATTAAGGTAGTGTTAAAAGAAATGAATGATCAACATAAATTAAGGCTAAGAATATTCAGAAATGAGATGTTATTCCTAAGGAAAAAATTAAAATAAAATAAAATAAATTTCTTAGGCTAAAGCACAAGGGACAAAAACAAATATGTACAAAAGTTAATAAATGTCTTAGATTAAATAGAATGTGAAAATGAAATAATTTCAAAATGACAAAAATAATTTCTGATTACATGTTAAGATAAAGAACATCAAATATGTATATAAAATAAAGAAACAGAAGTAACAGTGCAGAAAATACACTAAAATTTATAATTCAAGAAAAAATATCAGTATATGTAAATATATGTCATATAAAATGGGCATGAATATCATGGAGTAATGAACTAGTTTGAACCATACAGAGAAAACTAGTAAAATTATTAGGGGAAAAAAAGCCTTTAAGCATGTAGACAAAAAGTCCAAAATCATCACTAATAGAAAGGAAATAATATTGGAGTCAGAATTTTGAATATAAAGTCTTATGTTAAAAGACAATATAGCCCAGCTGGTGTGGCTCAGTGGTTGAGCATTGACCCATGAACCAGACATGCCTGGGTTTCCAGCTCAATCCCCAGTAGGGGGCATGTAGGAGGCAGCCGATAAATAATTCTCATCCTTGATGTTTCTATCTCCCTCTCCTCCTCCCTTCCTCTCTATGAAATCAATAAAAATATATTTTAAAAAAAAAGAATACAGAAGCATATTTAAGAAACAAAAGGAAGGACGTATGAGCTAAAAATGTAATGAATTGCTAAAGACCATGTGCGTGCTAAAATGACATTGTGGGAACCCTGGGCCTCCCATACAGACACAAGGGGAGTTGCTCTCACTCTCACCTCTGACACCCACCCCCTTCCCCTGGGTCCCACTATAAGCATAGGTAATAGCAGTCTACTACTAGAGGAATTTGGGATGTTAGGGATGCAGCCTGGAGCTATTAGAAGCTATGTTAGTGTTAGTTTGTTTTTATAGGCCAAGGTTGGGGCCTGGTCAAGGAAGATTCAAAGAAGAGCCTGTCTAGAGTTTGGTTCTGGAAAGAATATCAATATATATAGAAAATTATTATATAAAAAAGAGAGCATAATGCAATAATGAGGGAAGAATGAACAATTCTAAAACAGGTATAAGAAAAAGTGGACATGCTTAAGAAGAAAATTGAGACTAATATCCTGGTCTCCACTGAGGAAAATTATAAATATTGTCGTCTAAATGAATTATGTTAAAGTCATGGCAAAATATAGGAAAATAATTATTTGATTTAGAAATGTGAAAAGATTTTCTTAGAATAAGTCCAAGGGGGGAAAATGAAATAAAATTATACATGAAGAAGGAAATAAAATATTTAATATATATGCCAAAGAAAAATTAATCATCCAATGTAATAAAGGCTAATATGCAAATTGACCGAATGGCAGAACGACCAGTTGCTATGACACATACTGACCACCAGGGGGCAGATACTCATGAAGGAGCTGCCCCCTGTTGGCCAGTGCGCTCCCACCAGGGGAGCTCTGCTCAGCCAGAAGCCGGGCTCACAGCTGGGGAGCGCAGTGGAGGTGGCGGGAGCCTCTCCCGCGTCCGTGTCAGTGCTAAGGATGTCCGACTGATGGCAAGAGGATGCAGGCCAGGCTGAGGGACCCTCCGAGTGCGCCTGGCCTCTAGTAAATTATAAAAGCATAAAAGATAATGCTTACTATATAAATAACAACTCTGAACATTTTCAAAACAGATGACACGCTAAAAGTAAACCAATTGCTATTCTTAGTAATGAGAAAAAAGGTAGAGTTTCCTTTTTTTTTCGCTTTCATATTAGCAGAAAAAATAGCATTCAGTAACAATCAGAACTGTCTACAATTCAGTGAAATGAAGAGCCAAACAATAGTAATGGAAGTATAAATTGTTTGGGGTTATCATTAACTTTCACATTTCACATCTCAAAATCTAGTTTGAGGCGATAATCATGGATGAGTTTTTCAAATATTATTATAGCATTCTTTTCTGGGGGGAAAATGGAAGCACTTTAAATATCCATATTTTTATGTAACAAAACCTGTCAAATAATTTATTATACAGCCATTTAATGATGTGATTTTCTATTATTAAAGACCATTTATTACTGTTCTCTTCATGCCTTTTCTCTAGAACTGAATTCTAACTTTTCTACTTTTTTGACTCCATTAAATGTCACGTTAATAGAAAGACCTTTCTTGACCACTCTATAAAAAGCATAACCCCTTTTACAGTTATCAGTCATTCTCTAGTACCCTTATCCTACATTATTATCTTTATAAAAAGAATAATACTTCAAATGTTTATGTCAAGTTACTTTATATACTTACCTGTTAATTGTTTCCAATAGAATATAACTACTTGAAAATAAAGATTTTGTTTTATTCAAAATTGTAACCTCGTGCCAGTAATTATGCCCAATACCTGGTAGTTCTCAATAAGTATTTATTGAATAAATGAATATGTATGTGAGTATGGATGTAGTAGGATTTCTTATTAATGTCTATCCTACAGCTTACCTGTATTTTAAAAATCTGATGAACACTAAATATGTTTTTAAGTATTATGAAAAATCATGCAAGTTGGAAGGTATTTTTAAAAAAAATATATTTTATTGATTTTTTACAGAGAGGAGGGAGCGGGATAGAGAGTTACACCTTGATGAGAGAGAAACATCGATCAGCTGCCTCCTGCACACCTCCTACTGGGGATGTGCCCGCAACCAAGTTACATGCCCTTGACTGGAATCGAACCTGGGACCCTTCAGTCAGCAGGCCGATGCTCTACCCAATGAACCAAACCGGTTAGGGCTGGAAGGTATTTTTAAGTGACACATAATCAGGAGAAATGACACAATTGCATGTCATTCTTAATACCCACATTCATATTCATTTCCAAAGAAGCAAATAAAAATTTTCATTTACAATTTAATATCCATGCGCCTAGTTGGTTACATGTAATTTTTTTTAAATTATACCCCCAAATTAACATTAAAATCCCAAATATATTTTATCAATGAAAATTTCGGATATATATGCTAAGTAATCTTTATTACAGCCTAGAAATGAACATGGTATCATATACCATACCTAGGGAATACTGAAAACAAAATATGACATTACTGTCTCAACCCCCAAGAAAAGGTATGATTTATCCAGTCTTTTTGATAGTTCTGTTTCTCATTTAAGTTCAGGAAGTTGATATTCTGGAGAATTCATATATCTTATATAAGTTTAGCTAATGCAAGTGATTCTTTCTGAATCCAGGCATCTCATTGAAAGAACTTTATCTTTCTTCAGATAGTGTACAACTGAGGAATCTAAAGGAGGGATTTCGTTCATTTAATAAGTTCATATTCAGAAGCACAAAGGGATAGGAACTACAAAGGATTCTGAGCAATACATAACATTAATAACAAGGCACATATATTTCAAGTAATGTAGAGCTCAAATATTTGTGTGAGTTTTACATTTCAATTTAAGAATTTGTATTTTTAAAGCAGCCTTAATGATGATATTGTTTTACACTCGAGAAGAAAGTTATAGTTAATAACTATTTTTCTCTCTGTATACATGTGCTTATTTTTCTTTTAAATATATTGCCATAATACATACAAACGAGTTAGAAACAAAACATAATTAAATGATTTTTTCCCTTAAATTATAGCTATTTCTGTTATCAGCCCAAGAAGTAGCTTTAAACTCCCTTGAATAGATGATAGTATTCTATGAATACGGTCACCTGAAACCAAGGTGTGAAGCTGAGAATGAATTAACTAAGGCTATGGGGATGTGTTCCTCTTTTTTAACTCCTTTGTTGTCAGCAAACATCACACTCACTACTTTGCAAAATGTCATTTCTCAGGACAATCCCACAAGTAATATGTGTTGACTTAGTATTGGGTATTATAATTGATTAGCTTATTCATTTTCTTATTGCAAACGTGGTCAGTTCTGATTACCCCATACCAACTGTATCAATTCTCCACCTTTGCTTCTTATCACTTTGACAAAATTATTACATTATGCAGATAATAGTGATACAAAAAATTCTAGTTTTAATAGCAACTTATGAATATATTACAGATGTCGTTCTCTTTTATCTTTCAGATCAATGAGCTTTATATTCATTTCTATTAAGAACCATGTTCCAAAAATGCCTTTAAAAACAGAAGCCTAAGTTATTAACCAATTACCTACAAGCTTAAAGAAGAAAACAGGCAGAATCAAATTGGTACTTTTCATCAGTCTAAAAGGTCAATGGTCAGGCCTAGAGTAAGTTGTAAAATAAGCAGTTATAGAACACTAGTAGATCAGTGCATGAAATTTGTGCACTGGGATGGTGGGGGGGGGGGCCCTCAGTCTGACCTTCACCCTCTCCAATCTGAGACCCCTCAGGGAATGTCCAACTACCTGTTTGTGCCCACACTTTTAACAGATAACAGCTCCATTGTTGTTTCTTTCTTATGCTTAAAACCATTGGAATTAGTAGGTATTCAAAGTGTGTATACATTTTGGGGGAACACCCTGTATATCGCTAGTCAGTGGTGAAAGAAACCAACAGCAGATTTGGAACCCCCAGACAGGGAACCTCGCTCACTCCCCACATGTCTCCCCACTTCACTTTCCACCTTCCTGGGCAGCAGGAGAATCAACGTTTTCTCTCATTAATTTGGAAAAGCACGTCCTGCCACCCGCTGCCTGGCAGGAGTGCGCTAGGCCTCAAGCTAGCGAGGCTCAGTCAGGGCAGCCTTCGCTTATGGGTGCTGGCACCCAAAGTGCACATTCCTCCTCTACAGTCACCCCGACTATCCCACTGTTTCACTGAGAGGGCAGAATTCCTCTCCGCCTCTGGGTTCTTGATCTTGAACGCTGACCGAAGGCACCTCAGCGAGGGCCGCCCGCGCCCACCAGGTGTGTCTGTCTGCACCTGCTCCTGCCTCAGCACCTGCCTTAACCCCCCAGAGGTGATCTTGTAGCTGCACTTGTCTCCGTGGGAACAGGGCATCACCACTCCGCCCTCTCACTGTCATCTTACAGGCGCCCACCCTCAGCACCCAGAACACCCAGACACTCTCCAAAGGACATGAGCGCATCAGAGGGATGTGTGCACATCCTGTGGGGGTGTGAGGCATTCCGGGTTGATGGAAGTGCGGTGGAGAGGCAGGGGGAACTTGTGCATGCCTTGGTTTGCAACTGTTGCAGACGTGGGAGGGTGACAGTGTGCTGGGGGATGTTCGCACGCCAGGGGGGGATGTGCACACTGGAGGCCTCTGGCTTTGCAGATCTGCAAACCCCCGTGGTGCGGCCAGGAGGACATCAGTCTGGCCCGCCATGGTGGCTGTCCCTGCGATCCTGTACCTTCTGGGCCAGGAGGTGGATCTTGCGCAGCCACTCCTGGGCGCTGATGGCCTGCAGGTGCTACTTCAGGTCAGCCTGCAGGCTCCGCTTGGCGCCCTCACAGCTGTCACCACTGCCATGTGGGCAGTACAGGCCGCCCTCCGCTGGCCTGCCTCCCCTGTCCAGAGGCTCTCTGCGCTGCTCACCTGCCCAGAGTGACTGGGGCTGGGCGGAAGCCAGGCGTCCTGCCCTGCCCAACCCCAGCCGATCTGCCCCTGTGCGAGCTGCCGCCCTGCCGGGAAGGGTCATGGATCCAGGTCCCGGGACCATGGACAGACTTGCCCGCTGCCGCCTGCCTTCAGTATGCAAATTAGCCACCATCTTATTGCTTCCGGGTGGGGGTCTTCACTGGGGTGCCTGGCCAGCCTGGATGAGGGGATGATGGCTGTTTGCAGCTGGTCACACCCACTTCAGGTTGGGGGTCCCCACTGGGGTGCTTGGCCAGTCTGGGTGAGGGGCTGAGGGCCGTTTTCAGGCTGGCGGGTGACTGAAGCTCCCAACTTCTCCTTTTTTTCTTTTTATTCTGGGATTTATTTACCTTCTATGACTGTCACTGGAGCTGAGAGCCAGCTTTAGCTCTGAGGCTTGGCTCCAGCTCTGAGGCCTCCGCTGCTGAAAGCAAGTATCTGGGCTTTGTTTAGCTTCTATAATTGAAACACTGTTGCAACTCCAGCTCTGAAGCCTGGCTGGCTGAAAGCAGGTTTCTGAGGATTGTTTAGCTTCTATAATTGCAACATAGTTGCTTAGAGTGCAGCTCAGAGCTGGGCAGCGGCAGGCGGGGAACCTTGGCTTCCTCCATCACTGCAGCAAGCAAGCCTCCTGTTCGCTTCAGCTGCCTGGCTGCCGGCCACCATCATGGTTGGCAGTTAATTTGCATATTGCCCTAAATAGCCAATGGGAAGCGTGTTGGAGGTACGGTTAATTACCATGTTTGTCTATTATTAGATATATATATATATATATATATATATATATATGTATGATATACATACATATATATATATATATATATATATATATATAATGTTTGTAGATAGATAGAGATATTGGAGATATGTAGATATATATGTTAAACATATCTCAGTTTTTATCTTTGCCCTCTTCCCTAACACTGGACACTGGATACAACACTAAATTTAAAACAAAGCTCATTAAAGTTATACATTATGTTTTTATTTTTAAAATATACTAGAAAGTTTTCTTATTAACTTAACGCCACTGCTGTCTCTACCATAAATCTCAACATTCTGCTAAAGTGATAGTCTATTGTTTTCTCTGCTCAAGTGAGAGTCTATTGTTTCTTTGACATAATGGAATATTTATTTAAGGTGACCTAAGAAGTATTTCAGAATTTCCCTTATCAATCTCCTTGAGCCCATCCATGCCTATCTTTAAATACAACTGCTATAGTGATCTTCTAAAATTATAAATAATATCATGTCTCTAACTTGCTCAAAACATTCTAGCCGAAACCGGTTTGGCTCAGTGGATAGAGCGTCGGCCTGCGGACTGAGGGGTCCCGGGTTCGATTCCGGTCAAGGGCATGTACCTGGGTTGCGGGCACATCCCTGGTGGGGGATATGCAGGAGGCGGCTGGTCGATGTTTCTCTCTCATCGATGTTTCTGACTCTCTGTCTCTCTCCCTTCCTCTCTGTAAAAAATCAATAAAATATATTTAAAAAAAAAAAAAACATTCTAAAAACTTCACATAATTTTTGGAGTAAAATCCAAAATCCTTGTAATGGTTTTAGAAGATAGTCTTATGTGATTTGATCCCTGCTAATTTTTCTAATTTCCAACCATATTTCCCTGTATATTCCAGATTAGTTACATGGGACTTTTTAATCTTTATCAAACATACCAACCTGATTCATACCTTAGAATCTTATCATTATTATTTTATGGACATAACTACATACTAACTACATAATTAGTATTAGAAATTTTGCCCAACTTTCCCATTTCCTAACTGGCTCATTTGTTTGCATTAGTTATGTTTTTGCCCATGTAAGAAACATACACAATGCTTATTTCAGTTATCTTCATTACTACTTGTCTCTATATGCTTTTGCTGCTATAATAGAATACTATAAGACTGGAAGGTTTAAACAACAGAAATTTATTTTCTTATAGTTCTGGATGCTGTCACGTTAAAAGTGTTGGCAAATTCTGTTTCTGGTGAGGAATCTCTTCATGCTTGTAGATGATTGCCTTCTTCCTATGTGCTCACATGGCCTTTCTTCAATGCCTGGGTGCAGAGAGAGAGAGAGAGAGCAAACTCTCTGCTGTATCTTCTAATAAGGACACTAGAGGCCCAGTGCACAAAAATTTGTGCACTTGGGGGGATCCCTAAGCCTGGCCTGTGCCCTCTCGCAGTCTGGGACCCCTCAGGGGATGACCACCTGTTGGCTTAGGCCTGCACCCCGGGGGATTGGGCCTAAGCTGGCAGTCAGACATCCCTCTGGCAGCCCGGGAGCCCTTGGCGGATGTCCACTTGACAGCGGGGAGCAGGCCTAAGCTGCAGTCGGACATCCTTAGCACTGCTGAGGAGGCAGGAGAGGCTCCCGCCACCACCGCTGTGCTGGCAACCATCAGCCTGGCTTATGGCTGAGCAGAGCTCCCCCTGTGGGAGTGCACTGACCACTAGGGGGCAGCTCCTGCATTGAGCATCTGCCCTCTGATGGTCAGTGTGTGTCATAGTAACCAGTCATTCCCAGTCGGTGTGCTTTTAGGGCCAATTTGCATGTTACCCTTTTATTGTATAGGATAGAGGCCTGGTGCACAGGTGGGGCCTAGCTGGTATGCCCTGAAGGGTGTCTTGGATCAGGGTGGGGGTCCCGCTGGGGTGCCTGGCCAGCCTGGGTGAGGGGCTGATGGCTGTTTGCAGGTTAGTCAAGCCCCCCAGTGGGGACCCTCACCCCATGGGGGTGTGGCCAGCCTGGGTGAGGGTCTGATGGCTGTTTTCAGGCTGGCCATGCCCCCCGGAGACCCAGGTTCCCAGCTTCTCCTTTTTATCAATTTTTTTTTTCAGCGCCACCTTGAGCAGAGGCCGGGGCAGGCTGGAAGCAGGTATCTGGGATTTATTTATCTTCTATAATTGAAATTTGTAGCCTTGAGCAGAGCCCAGGGCCGGCCAGGGCAGGTGGGAAGCTTGGCTTCCTTCATCACCAAGGGCAACCCAAGCCTCCTGCTCGCTCCAGCTCTGTGGCCGCTGCCATCTTAATTAGGTTAATTGCATACTCGCTCCTGATTGGCTGGTGGGTGTAGCAGAGTGGCAAAGTGATGGTTAATTTGCATGTTTCTCCTTTATTAGTGTAGACTAGTACTGTTGAATCAAGGTCCCTCTCATATGACTTCAGGTAACCTTAATCACTTCCTTGGAGACCCCTTCTCTAAATACAACCACACTGGAGGTTAGGACCTTAACATATGTATTTGGGGGAACACAAATATTCAGTCCATAATACCACTAAAATAGTATACTCTATCATCTGCAGACCTGTATCCCTTATTCAGCTGAATTCAAAACTATTTAATTGGTACTACTATATGTTTTCTTGTTTAGGAAATCTCAATGTAAACAAACATATTTCATATCTTAAAAATTTATTTTCTGCCCTAGCTGGTTTGGCTCAGTGGATAGAGTGTCAGCCATCAGACTGAAGGGTCCCAGGTTTGATTCTGGTCAAGGGCACAGGCCTAGGTTGTGGGCTTGATCCCCAGTAGGGGATGTGCAGGAGGCAGCCAATCAATGATTCTCTCTCATCATTGATATTTCTCTCTCTCTTTCCCTCTCCCTTCCTCTCTAAAATCAATGAAGATATATTTTAAAAAATTATTTTCCTAGGGCCTACAACATGACAAGCATTTATTATTTTAAAATAGTTAAACGTTTTACAGAAAAAAATCTATTACTGAATAATGATGGAGAGAACCAATATAATTTAGGAAACAGACACCAGAATATGATGGTTTTTTCAAACTTAGGTATTTCTTAAACCTTTAGACTCTTCTTCTAATTAAAATGTGTGTTAATGATATCTATTGGATTTCCCAAATGGAATGGAGGATTGGGGATATAGTCATATAATTCATATTTAACAGAAATATTGTTGTTTTGAAGTAGTTGAATTTAAAGTATTATGGAGATTTTACTCATTCTTTACTTATACATAAGATCCAATAAGAATAAGTGAGTCTTGGAAGTGCCCCTTACTTCTATTCCAGTTTGTCTTGCCCAAAATTTTTAAAGAAACTCTTCTCACCCTTCAAGCCATTTTTCTATATAACTATATTTCAGGGAGTCAACAATATATTCCCCTTGAGAAATACATGATGCAAACACCTTATATGATAAAAGGGTAATATGCAAATCGACCAAATGACAGAACGACTGGTTGCTATGGTGGGCACTGACCATCAGGGGGCAGATGCTCAATGCAGGAGCTTCCCCCTTATAGTCAGTGTGTTCCCACATGGGGAGCACCACTCAGCCAAAAGTCGGGCTGGAGGCTGGTGAGCACAGCGGCATTGGTGGGAGCCTCTCCTGCCTCTGCAGCAGCACTAAGGATGTCTGACTACGGGAAGCAGGCCTAAGCCATCAGTTGGATATCCCCCAAGGGATACCAGACTGCGAAAGGGTGCAGGCTGGGCTGAGGGCCCCCCCCCACCCCCACCCCAGTGCACGAGTATTTTACACCAGGCCTCTAGTTCTTATATAATTATAGAGAGTACTTAGAGTGCAAATACCCTTTGGAGAGAGGTAACAGTGTAATTACTTAAGAGAGAAACAATGTGTAAAGCAACTTTTGTAGAGTTTTACAGAGCAGCATATTAATATTTTCAGAGAATGTATTTTTACTTAGGTACTTTTGTTTGTTTTGTTTCAGCTCTGGTGTTGTATTCGTTCTCATTGTTATGTATTGCCTTTATGTCCAGTTTAATGATGTCTTCTCTTCACTTTTCTCCTCACGTAGTATGAACCAAATAATCAATGCAAAATATGCATATATGAACCTATTTTTCATCCATGACCTTAAAATGCACTCACTAGGGGGATAAGTTGGTTGGGAAAAGTCATTAGAATAGAATAATTACTTCTGATATGATTATGAATTCCTTAAATCTTGTGACAGTTTCATCACTTACTCCATTGATGTCAGGAAACAGCTTCTAATACTTAAACAAAGCTACATTTTCAATGGATATTGGAAATGATGTCAAGAAAAGCCACTCCTCTAAGCATCACGTTTAACCTTCAATACCTCATTATTGACCAGATGCTGGCTCATTCATTCAAATTACTTAATTCAAGTCCAGGCATAAAGGAGACAGATTAATTTAGGAATTGTCAATAAGTTGACATTCCCTTGGAAACTTTACACACTTTGTACATTTTACAATAGTTCTCAGTTGACCCATTTAAAAATTTCATTATTTGAATAAACATTGCCTTACAATGCTTTATGTTTTCAAATGTCATTTGTATTTTGTTAGTTATTTTTTTCTTTATTGATAAATTGAGCCACTTCATCTTATGAAATTTATTTTGGTTTTATTATTTAGTAGTGTGGATTCATCTTTACCATATAAGCCAACATTTTTTACAAAAGTATTTAGTTTAACCTTGATATCAAAATTTCAGAGGATAGATATGACATTAAAAAGTACAATGAAATACTCTTCATGTAAAAAATTTGAAAAAGAAAGTTATTTTTTGCACACCTAATTGAAAGCTAAGTAAAGTGTTCTGCCACTGCCCAGTTATAAAAGATATAATCTGGACTAAAATAGTGGATTTGTGATGTAATCTATACTGAAAATAGGGCAAAGGGGGTTTCCAAATCTCTTTCAGTTTTTCTTCACATACTATTGGTTTTGCTCACAAAGAATTAAGAACTAAAAGAATATTTTCCTTTTTGAGAAGAAAACTATTTTTTAGAAAAGTGCTTAAAGTTAAAAGAAAATAATCCATCATAGTTTTATTATATTTCAGTTTTAATTTTTCCATTAACTCTCCAAGTAATATGGCCATTATGCTTATAAATTTAATAATGTCCTAAGAATATAATTTATAAATAAAATATTTTATGTAAAATATACATACACCATACTTAAGAGAATTATTTAAGCATTTGGTAGTGCAATGTGTGGCAAGTTAAATTGTTTGAAGTTATAAAATAAAAAATATGTTGAAATATTTAAAATATCAATAAAAGTAAATTCTAGCAAATAATTAAAATCAAGAAAAGCATACTATTAAGGTTGTTTGACTAAATGAATTATAAACTGTACATACTATATGAATAATTTTATATAAACTCCTGAAAATTTCAAAGAAATCTATAGTGACAGAAAGTAGGTTAGTAGGTGCTTGCAGAATTGGTGTGGGAGATGAGGAAACATGGGAAGGAGAGGTTACAAAGGGCCATGAGAAAATTTGGGTGGTGAATCAAGTGCTCATAATGTTCATTGATTTTTGTGATGGTGTTGCTTGTGTATACTCAAATCTTATCAAATTGTACACTGCAAATTGGTGCCATTTATTACATATAAATTATATTGCAGCAAAGCTGTAAAAATATATAGAGCACAGCTGACACAACTATAAGGAGAAATGGAAATAAACTAGAACAGATTGGGAGGCTTTAACATCTCTCAATAGTTAATCGAAAAAGTAGATGATACATTCATTAGTCAAGGTATAAAAGATTTGGAAAACCATGTAACCAAAATGACCTAATAGAAATACAATGAAAATCACACTTTAGAAAAAAAATCACAGGATAATTTTCAACTACACATAAAAGATTTACCAAAAATAACCATATGCCGGTCCAGATAAAATCAAAGTTGAATTCTTTAAGTATTTAAGATAGATTTTATGTCTACTTCAAATAAATTAATGCAAGAGAAAGAAAGTGAACACTTTGTAACTAGTTATATGAAGCAACTATAACTTTAACTCAAAATATGCCAATGATTTACCACAAAGGATTATTAAAGACCTATTTTTTTCTGAACATAGTTGCAAAAATACTAATCAAAATATTATCAAAACAAATTTGATGTATAGAAAACAAAGTTTTGACCAAGGTTTATATGCAAAGTGAATAGTATTAAAAAATTACATCTCATGTATTTGACATATTAGTACAGAAAAAAATTAAAATTTATGTTGATATCTTAATAGATCCTTAAAAAACTTTTAACAAACTGTTAACACTCATTTGAAAAAATTTTTAAATGTTAGAAAAATAGGAATAGAATAGACTATTTTAATGATTTTAAATTATAGCAAAAACCTAGAGCATAATATTAATGTGATTTATTGATAGTTTTCCTCCTGAAATCAGGAATAAAATATACCTGATACCAATAATTTTATACAATAATGTGCTAGAGTTCCAAGATAGTCTAATGGCATGATAAAAAAATAACTGAAAAACCTAAAATCTAGAAAACATTATTTTAAATATCATATTTTATAGGTGAAATGATTGTGCATGTAAAAATGAAATTTCAGAGAAATACCAATTAAATATCACTAGAAACCATAAGCTACTTAGGAATAAATTTTAAAAAGTATCTTCTGAATCTGTGCATTCAAAAGTACAAATATTCTTGAGGGAATTATTATTGAAGAAGAATTAAATATTTTAAGGGATATTTACTGCTCTTGAATTAGAAAACTGATTGATTTAAAATAGAGCATTCAACTTACTAGTAGTCATTATAGTTTTCACTGTCATATTCATATAGAAAAAACACACATACAAATAATTGCTAGTTTCATAAAAGAATGTTTATAGTGACTGTTAAAATGGTATGTACACATGAATACATACAATTCATGCCCCCAAATTATTGGCTCCAAGTAATGCTCTTGTGTGTTTGAGTTGTGAGATGAACTAGTTGCTTCATTCATGGAAAACTAAATGACTATAATAGACAAAGTGATCTACATATCCAATGCAATCTCTATCTAACTTCAGTGGCATTTTTTACAGAATCAGAAAGAACAATTCTATGGACCCCCAAAAGACCCCTAATGGGTAAAGCAATTTTGATCAAGAACAAAGCTAGAGGGATCATATTTCCTAATTTCAAAATATATTACAAAGATATAGTAATCAATATACTATGGTGGTGGCATAAAAACAGACATAGACCATTGGAAGAGAATAGAGAACCCAGAAATAAACCTACACATATGCAATAAACAGATCTTTAACAAAGGCTTAAAGAAATGGAACAATGAGGAAACGATAATCTCTTTAATAAATGATGCTGGGAAAACTGGATATTCACATACAGAATAATTAAATTATACCCCTGTCTTACATCATACAGAAAAATCAACTCAAAATAGATTAATAACTTAAACGTAAGACCTGAAACTAAATATTTCTGGAAGAAAAATATAGGGAAAAAACATGGGTTTTGGTAATGATTTCGTGGATATGAACCAAAAGCATAGCCATCACAAGCAAAACAACAACAACAACAACAACAACAAAAACCAAAAAACAAACAAGCAAGTGGGACTACATCAAATTAAAAGCTTTTTATAACAAATAAGAGTCAACAAAATGAAAGATAACCTATGGAATGGTAAAGGATATTTGATAAAAGTTTAATATTCAAAATATATAGGAACTTCTACAACTCAATTACAAAAAAATAAATGACCTGATTTAAAAATGGGCAAGGACTAGAACAGACATTTCTACAAAGAAGATATACAATGGCCATTAAGTATATGAAAAGATGTTCAACATCATCAGTTATCAGGGAAATCCAAATCAAAACATCAATGAGATATTATTTCACACCAGTTAGATTGCCATGTGAAAAACAGTGTAGCAGATCCTCAAACATTAAAAACAGAACTACCATGTAAATTGGCAATCTCACTTCTGGGTATATATCCAAAGGAATTGAAATCAGTATTTCAAAGAGGTATCTGCATTCTTATTATTCACTATAGTCAAGACATGGTAGAAACCTAAATGTCCACCAGTGTGTGAACAGATAATGAAAATGTACATATATATATATATATGCTTATATAATTAAGTATTATTAAGCCTTAAAAAAAGAAAAATCCTGCCATTTGCAACGTGGATGAAACTGGAGAAGATTATGCTAAGTGAAGTAAACCAGGAACAGAATGACAAATACAACTTAATACCACTTATATGAGGAATCTAAGAAAGTCAAACTCATTAAAGTGGAGAGCAGGATGATGGTTGCTAGGGGCTGAGGGGTGAAGGAAATGGGAAGATATCAGGAAAATGGTACAAAGTTTTGGTTTGCAACATGAATAAGTCCTAGAAATCCATTGAACAACATAATGCCTATTGTTAAATTACTGTAGTGTATACTTTAAAAATTGCTAAGAGGTTAGATCTTATGTCAAATTATTATAATTGGATAAAAAAATAGTAAACAAAGAGGATGGGAGAAAACTTTTAGACATGATAGATATGTTTATGGAATATATTGTAGTGATGGTTTCACAGATGTAAATTATTTACAAACCCATTAAATTGCATACATTAAATGTTCATAGTTTTTTTCCAATCATAACTCCATAAGGTGGTTTACACACACACACACACACACACACGCAGGCACACACACACACATATATTTGCTTAATCCCTTCACCTTTTTCACCTAGTTCCCAGTCCCCTATTTTTCTTAAATTTTGTTAATTTTATTAACATAAATGTGCTTATTATTATGAAATTAGGGCTTAATATAAACTCAATACATGTTAATATATTTTAATTTCTCATTATTTTCTATATTTGTATAGTAAACATTGCTAATATGCCAGGCTTTCCTGACATATTAAACCATATAGACTTAATTTTTTTTTTTTTTTAAAAAGGCATTTTATTATCTTTGGATTGTCAGCAAACCAACTGAAATATAAAATATTGCACAGAATATTGCTTTTAGGAGAAAGCCTATTATATAGTATTTCCTCCCCTTGAATGTTTTTACTTATTTTAATATAATGATGGATGGTGAATCTTTTTGTATTCTTAATATGATAGTAACTGGAACTGATAAACTTGAAAGCCATTAACTTAATATTTAAGTGTTAAGTATTTAGTCAAAGATGCTAAAACATCTGACATTTTACTTACTACTTGACTAACATTGCTGAGAATAAACATTAATAAGCAATTACAGAAAATAAATATTTTTTACAAAGGTATCAATAGTTTAACACATCCAGAGTAGCCATTCATCGTTCATGTGATCAATGTAATTAATAATTACTACACAATGGTATCCTTTTCTGAATATGGTTTTCCAAATAGAACAACATACGAACATTCCAACATTTGAATGCATATAGCATGCCAAGTTTGAGTGGCAATTTAGGTATTGACATAATTGTAGCAATTTGTTTAACAAAGAACTCAATTTTTATCTAATTACTTTGCAAATTTAGGAGATGGCTGTATCAATAGTGAACCGCATCCAGCAAGGCTAGGGATGAACCTGAGGAGAAGAGGTGAAGGATTAAAGAAGACAGACAAGAGAATACAGTTGGGGCTAGGTTGACCACTTGTGCCTGGATGAGGACACAGTGACACAACCTATAAGCCGAAGCTTTATTTTATAGTCAGAGCACACAATGCAAAGCAAGGGGAGTGGTCAACATATTTACAATGTTCTTATGAGTTTCAAATCTATTCTGTTACTCAAGCCTTGTTTTGGCAGCACTTGCTGCACCTCCCACAGCCCATTAGCTACCTAGGAACAAGGGAAGACTATAAGGTCAAGCTTAATTGTGCTAGTAGGGCTCTGCCCACCAAGCTGGGACTTATATGTGGCTCTGTGTCAGTCCAAGGCTTGAGCCTATAGCCACTCCCTACAAATAGTGCACCTGATATTAAGAGGAGGAACCACTGCAGATGTTAAATAATTCCAACATTATTGTTGAAATTGTCTAGATTAGTTTGATCTCAAACTTGAAATTTTCCCAAGGAAAAAAATTGTGAGGACTTTTAGTACTGAATTAAATTTAAATAAAATTCTATTTAATTAAATTTTTTAAAATTATGCTATAGAAACATTTATAAATTGAAATGATATAAAATATTATACCTCAGTTATTAATATATTAATATAAACCACATTTGTACCATATATAAAACTCTTAGAGACCAATATAATTCAAATTAAAACATTAATTTATTAGATTTAAAAGAATTTAAAATTATGCAGGTGCTTAAGTATAAATTTTGGTTTAGTAATAAACTATGAATTTTATACTTCGTTTTTCACTTATAGACTTGCTTCTTTTGTTCTTAGGACAATAGATCATAATTTTGAAAATTAACAGTTCAATTTAAAAAGATCATTTTAAATTGAGTCCCATTATCTTTAATCTACTAGTAGTATATGCCAAATTTTAATACTGGGAAAATAATGCAATATTTTATCTGTTTATCTACAACTACACACACTTATAAAATTGTTTCAAAGAAATATGGTGCTCATACATTATATCTGCTTGAAAGGTATATAGAGCATGATATAGAGTACAACAAATATATATATATATATATATATATATATATATATATATTTTTTTTTTTTTAATTTGACACATCAGTACTTACTGACAATATGATTTCTCAATTCTTCCCTCATATACCTGTATTGAAGTACTACAATGTTTTATTCATACACTGCACAGTAAAATGGTGTCATTTGTCATCTGCAAACACAGAATTTGGGTCAATAAAATAAAATTGAGTGTTCATTATTAGTGTGGTTATCCAAATGATCCATAATGTGATTTTATTGATTTTTAGATTAACATTAAAATAAAGATTAAAAGAATAAATTTAAAAGCTCAAGGAATTTATGATTATAAAAGAATACATATATAAGCAACATTATTCTTGGCAGATCAATACATTGCCTAAAGTTTCCAGATAATTATGAATACATTTGATGTTTAGTGTTAATTTTTACATTTCTCTGAGTTTACATTTTGCAAATTTTACTATAGATTTCTTATTTCTCCAAATTTTCCGGAAGGAAAGTTAATTAATAATTCAAGTATGTATTGAGTGCCTATATAACCCTGAGTACCATGTAATAGTAAAGTATCACATAATTTAATCACCTAATCTAAATTCAGGCTTAGAAATCTTTTTATAGTTTTGAGAGCTAAAAGCCTATTTCTGACTCACCATTGCTTCTTTGAAGGGATAATTGTTCTATGTCTGCAGACTTCAAAGCCCACAGTTTTCTTTCAGGACAAAGGCTTTTGAAACTTAAAAATCAATTTTGTCTGCTTTTTGTGATAGCATTTCTTTCATGATGTAATAAGAATTAAACAGTATTACCACTTTAATATATGAGAAGAGTGCATCTGAAAGAAGACAGAGACTGGCAGTTAGTGGGAAATAATAGGAGAATATACCTTTTGCCTTATGCATCAAATATTATAAAACATGCACAATCAATATACAAAATGTCCTTTATATGTTTATTAATTTATCCTATTAAAATAGTTAAACCACTCTCAAGTACTAGATACCTAGGTTGTAGGAAGATTGTAATAGAGTACTTATATTTACACACATATCATATATGAATGCTGAATATGAGGAATGTCTACCACAGATTGGTCAAAAAGTCACTCCCCCATTTCTATTTGGAGATATGACTTAGCCCATCAAATGAAGGAGAATATTTTTGCTCTCTTTGTATACTAATATGAGCTGACCTTTTGACATACTTTAACATGGTATATTGTGAAGGTGATGTCATGTAACTTTCAAGGCTGGATTTTAAGAGAACCACAGGGTCTGCCTCTGCATCTTGGAATGCTCCATCTTGGAACTTTATATCTCTGTCTGAGAAAGTCCAAGCAGCCACACAAAGGGGCTGACGTGTCAGAGAACTGAAGCCTCTACCTGCCTCAGTTGAGCTCCCAATCAGCAGCTAACACTAGCATCCAACTTGATGAGTTAGTCCATGTTCAAACTTCCAGATACCCTTTGCCCTAACTGATACCAAGAGAAGCTTAAGGACTGCCTGGTCAAGCAACAGAATCATAAGAAGAAATAAATGGTCATTATTTGAGCTGCTAAATATTGGGGTGATTGTTATACAGCAATAAATAAACAAACATATCATGAAGTTCTAGCTCTGGTTTTAAAAAATGTGGAATAGCCGAAACCGGTTTGGCTCAGTGGATAGAGCATCGGCCTGCGGACTGAAAGGTCCCAGGTTCGATTCCGGTCAAGGGCATGTACCTGGGTTGCGGGCACATCCCCAGTAGGAGATGTGCAGGAGGCAGCTGATCGATGTTTCTCTCTCATCAATGTTTCTAGCTCTCTATCTCTCTCCCTTCCTCTCTGTAAGAAATCAATAAAATATATTTAAAAAAAATGTGGAATAAAATATTTTCATGGAAAATGTATTTTGGAAGGTCATCTTATATATCTATCTTCCTCTGCTATTACCTACCTCTTACCACCCATTCTAAACTCTGTATTATTTAAACAAGAGATCAGGAAACGACAGCCCAAGGAATTATGGGTTAAATCGTGTCCCCCACAAAGATATGTGGGAGTTCTAACCCACAGTACTGGTGAATGTAACCTCATTTGGAAATGAGTGTTTAGTTAAGATGAGTTCATTCTGGATTATGGTGGGCCCTAATCCAAAGTGAGGGTGTCTTTAAAAGAAGAAAACAAGAGACACAGAGGCAGACATGGAAAACACCATATGACAATGGAGACAGAGATTAGAGAGATGTAACATTAAGCAAAGAAATATTAGGATTGCCAGCGTCCACCAGAAGCTAAGAAAGAGGCATGGTACCAGTTCTCCTTTGAGTGCCCAGAAGGAATCCATCCTGCTGGCACCTTGATTTCAGACCTCTGGGCTCCAGAACTGTGAGAGCATAATTCATTTAAGCCATCAATGGGATAATTTGTCATGGTAGCTCTAGGAAACTGATAGGGGGCCAAATACAGCCGAAAACCAGTTTTTGTAAATGTTTTATTTCAACACATTCAATTCATTCAGTTGTGTACTATCTATGACTGCTTTCATATTACAAAAGCAGAGTTGAAATGTTGCAATAGAAATTATATGGGCTGCAAAACTTAAAATATTGATTAGGTATTCTGTAATATTGATTACAGAAAAAGCTCATTGACATCTGATTTAAATACATAGAGGTATTGCTCTATATGGTCATAATTGGGCAAGCTTATTATTGAATGATTCTTATAATAGATATGTGCACAAAATATACATATACTTTACATGTGTGTATGCACATATGTATGCATGTATATGAATATATACATATCTAGATATGTAAAATTCTTTTTATTGGAGATGTCTAAGAAAAACACAAAATACTAGTATATTTCAGTATCTTCCGCTATAGCAGATACTGCAATGATAATATCTATATATATAAAAGCCTAAGCGACTGAATGATCGAAAGACCAGAAAACCGGTAGCTATGATGCACACTGACCACCAGTGGGCAGACGCTCAACACAGGAGCTGCCCCCTGGTGGTCAGTGTGCTCCACAGCAAGAGCGCCACTCAGCTGACCAAGGGCGCTAGATGCAGGGCTCATGGCTGGCGAGTGCCACTGCCATAGTGTGAGCCTCTCTCAGTAGGGACTAATTGGGCACAAGACTATGGGAGGTGTAGGGGGACTGGGATGAGCAGGAGCGGCAGCCAGGTGTGACAGGCAGCATTGGACTGCCGGTTTCAGCCCACAGGCCATTCCAAGGGACCAATCCCCACAGGCCATTCCCCACAGGCCATTCCAAGGGACCCCACCGGTGCACAAATCTAGTTCTATTATATTGGGGATACTTATCAACAAAATAATCTAGAGACTAAATTATTTGCTTAGATTCTGTACAGATTCTGAGATAGATAAGTAAGACTTCTTAGTATGTGTTCTGAAGCATATTCAAATTATAGTTCTTTTTCATGAGGATAGTTTGATATATATGTATTGTTTGGAATATATATGTATTGTACTAAATTAAAAGGAGCAGTTATTTTTATGGTGTCGCTCTACACATAAAAAAAACAACTGAGACAGTGTTACTTTTAGAGTATATTTGGAGTGAGTAAAATTGTGAATTTCAGCTGGTTTTGATTTGGAAGCTGTAGATAATTGGAGAAAATATCTATAATAATAAAAGCATAATGTGCTAATTAGACCAGACATCCTTCCAGACAAAGCTGGGGCTGCAAGGGAAGCCCGGGTCCTGGGTGCTGGAGGGAAGCCGGTGTCAGCAGCCGGGAAAAGGAAAGCCTACTCTTGCATAGATTTTGTGCATCGGGCCTCTAGTTTTAGTATAAAATCTGAAGCTCCAGTCAGAATTTCCTGAATATATGTAATATTAACCCTTTGCGGTCCAATTTTATTTTTGGAATTCAAACAGTCTAGTCCAAATTAATTGACAGGATTGAATGTTGAACTTTTTAATGTTCTTATTTTAAAGTTTAAACCTAAAATTCACTGGTTATATTATTAAGTATGTTCAATCAAAGAGTTTATTCTTTAAAACATTTCATAGTGTGGTATCTTTTGAAACATTTCCCCACATGCAACCCAGCACCTTACTGACAATGCATATAATCGCAGCGGTTTGTGGTGTCGACCTCAGCTCCACGTTGGACCTGCTCCTAGCGCCTGGTCTGTCGAGTCAGCCTGGACGTTACACCGAAAAGGGTTAAAGTAAAGGAAATAGCCCTAGCTCATTTGGCTCAGTGGATAGAGCGTGGTCCTGCAGACTGAAGGGCCCCAGGTTCGATTCCAGTCAACGGCACATGCCTGGGTTGTGGGCTCACTCCCCAGTAGGGGGCCTGTGGGAGGCAGCCAATCAATGATTCTTTCTCATCATTAATGTTTCTATCTTTCTCCCTAGCCCTCTCTGAAATCAATAAAAATATACTTTAAAAATAAATAAAAAAGTAAAAGAAATATGCCACTTAATTTTAAATTTATTTTTATAAAATTGAATGGTTTCCACACTAATGAAACATGGAAACCCCAATCAAAAAAGTATACGTTTTAGATCTTATGAAAGTCCATATTAATATAGGTAAGTTTTATATATTCTGCATATAGATTCTCTTTGTACACCTTCAAATTTAAAAGCACTTTTTTTTGAAATAATGCCTTCTTAGTATAAGTGCTGCTAAAATATGTCTCTGAAGGAATCAGTCTTTTTTTTTTTTTAATATATTTTATTGATTTTTTACAGAGAGGAAGGGAGAGAGATAGAGAGTTAGAAACATCGATGAGAGAGAAACATCGATCAGCTGCCTCCTGCACATCCCCCGCTGGGGATATGCCCGCAACCCAGGTACATGCTCTTGACCGGAATCGAACCTGGGACCTTTCAGTCCGCAGGCCGACGCTCTATCCACTGAGCCAAACCGGTTTTGGCAGGAATCAGTCTTGACAGCAGTGGTTCTCAACCTGTGGGTCGCGACCCCTTTGGGGGTCGAATGACCCTTTCACAGGGGCCGCCAAAGACCATCGGAAAACACATATATAATTACATATTGTTTTTGTGAATAATCACTATGCTTTAATTATGTTCAATTTGTAACAATGAAATTGGGGGTCACCACAATATGAGGAACTGTATTAAAGGGTCATGGCATTAGGAAGGTTGAGAACCACTGCTTTACAGAACTAATACATTGACAATATATTTTACACTGTGTCCAGCCTGAGTGGATCAATTGCTTGAGCATCATCCTGTGCATGGAAAGGTAACCTGTTCAGTTCCTGGTTGAGGCACATGCCTAAGTTGTAGGTTCAATCCCCAGTCAGGAAGCCTACTGAAGACAATATCTATCTCTCTCTCCCCCCTTTCTCCCCCTCCCTCCCTCTCTCAGCATTCTCAGCTGAGGATATATATATAAATATATATAAATATATTATGTTATATATAAATATATATATAAATATATATATATATCCTATCTAATAAAGAGGGAATATGCTAATTGACCCTCACTGTCACAAAGATGGTGTCACAGATATGCTAATTGCATGCCCCACCCTCAAAGATGGTGGCACCCACAGCCAATAAGGAGGGAATATGCTAATTGCCCTGCACTCAAAGGTGGCAGTATCCACAGCCATAAGATTGAGGCGCCCAGTCCCCTCAGCCCCACTGGGGTGCATGCCTCCAGAGTCCCCCAGTCCCCTCAGCCGCCCAGCCACCCAGGGTTGGTCCGAGGAACAGGCAAGCCTCAGCTGTTGGCTGCCCAGCCGCCCAGGGACGGCCTGAGGAACAGGCAAGCTTTGGATGGCGGCTGCCCAGCTGCCCAGGGCCGTCTGAGGCTCAGGTAACCAGGGCCGGCCAAGGCTTGCATTGCTGGCAGTGGCAGCAGCAGAGGTGTGATGGGGGCATCACCTTCTCCTGATTGCCGGGTCACCTCCAGCCCCTGAGGGCTCCCGGACTGTGAGAAGGGGCAGGCCGGGCTGAAGGAACCCCCCTCCAGTGCATGAATTTTCATGCACTGGGCCTCTAGTATATAGACTGGTTTGGCTCAGTGGACAGAGTGTCGGCCTGAGGACTGAAGAGTCCCAGGTTCAATTCCGGTCAAGGGCAGGTACCTTGGTTGTGGGCAGATCCCCAGTAAGGAGTGTGCAGGAGGCAGCTGATGGATGTTTCTATCTCATTGATGTTTCTAACTCTCTATCCCTCTCCCTTCCTCTCTGTAAAAAAAATCGATAAAATATATTTTTTGAAATGTAGAAAACAGTACTATCTCCTGTATTTGGAATAGTCAAAGTGCATATATCTGTGTGTGAAAGAAGGAATCTGTGTAGCTAGCACAGAGATAGAAAAAGAAAGAAAATAATTTTTAATTTAAATTTTTTATTGTTGACATTATTACAGATGTCCCCCATTATTCCTCCTTTGCCCACCTTCACCCAACCTCCAAACTCCTTCTTTGGTCCTCACCACACTATTGTCTGTATCCATGGCCTATGCATAAACTGAGTGGCCAGATTATTATGACCACCCCATCATTACTTCGTTGGGCCACCTTTTGCCTTCAATACTGAGGCAATTCTTTTTGGCATTGATTCCACGAAATCTTGAAAGTTGATGCGAGGAATCTGACACCATGCCTGATGAATAGCACTGTCCAGTTCTATGAGATTTGATGGTTGTGGATTGTTCTTTTAACTTCATCCTACAAATGCTCAATTGGATTGAGATCTGGTGATTGTGGGGGCCACCTAAGCAGGGTAAAGTCTCCTTCATGTTCTTGAAAGCACTCCTGCACAATATGAGCACCGTGGCATGGCACATTGTCTTGTTGGAAGAAGCCATCTCCATTGGGATATGCCATCAACATGATAGGATGAACCTGTTCAGCAAGGATACTTAGGTATGTTGTGCTATTCAGACGTTGTTCCACACAAATTAAAGGGCCCACATCATGCCAGGAAAACATGTCCCAAACCATAACACTGTCCTTACCAGCTTGAAGTGTTGTACCCATGCATGTGGGGTGCATGCTTTCATGCTGTTTCCGCCAAATTCTCACTCTGCCATCTGCATGATGCAACTGGAAACATGATTTATCAGACCACATGACTTCTGTCCAATGCTCAACTGTCCAATCCTTGTGTTCCTGTGTGAATTGGAACACCTGCCGACAGCAAAGGTGTTCGAACAGGCCTTCGGCTGTTTTGCTGATACTCGCTCCATGGCTCCGAGCGCCAACAATCATCCCACGTTCAAAGGCTGTTAAATCGCGTTGTTTACCCATATCTTCAGAAAAAAATCACTTCTGTCATGGTAAACAACCTACTTCCCTATTTATAATGGTCTGGCCCTCCAGCAAATTCAGCACGAAATTATAGCTAATTTGCCTACAAACGTCAGGTGGTCATAATAATCTGGCCACTCAGTGTATATGTTCTTTATCTAATCCCTTCACCTTCCTTTATCCAGACCCCCCACCCTCATCCCTTCTGACAATTGTCAGTTTGTTACATATATCCATGCTTTTGGTTGTATTTTATTTGTCAGTTTATTCTGTTCGTTAGATTCCACATACTGATGAGATCAAATGGTATTTGTCTTTCTTTGGTTTATTTCGCATAGCATAATAATCTCCAGGTGCATCCATGCTGTAGCAAAGAGTAAAAGTTCCTTCTTTTTTATAATCACATAGTATTCCATTATGTAAATGTACCACAGCTTTTTTATCCAATCATCTACTGATGGGCTATTGTAAATAATACTTCCATGAACATAGGGGTGCATCTATTCTTTCTGATTGGTCTTTGGGGATTCTTAGGATAAATTCCCAGAAGTAGGATCACTGGGTCAAAAAGGCAGTTCTATTTTTAATTTTTTGAGGAAACTCCATACTGTTTCTCACAGTGGCTCTACTAGTCTGAATTCCCACCAGCAGTGCACGAGGGTTCCCTTTTATCCACATCCTCACCAGTGGTTGTTGTTTCTTGATTTATTAATAGTAGCCATTCCAACAAGTGTGAAATGATAACTCATTGTAGTTTTAATTTGCACCTTTCTGGTGATAATTGACACTGAACATTTTTTCTATTGGCCATTCATATGTCCTCTTTGGAGAAGTGTCTATTCAGGTTCTTTGCCCATTTTTTAAATTGGACTATTTGTCTTTCTGATTTTGAGTTGTATAAATTCTTTATATTTGTTGGAGATTAACCCTTTATTAGATGAATCTGTGGTGCCTATGTTCTCCCATATCATGGGCTCCCTTTTTATTTTGTTGGTGGTTTCTCTTGCTGTGCAAAAGCTTTTTAGTTTGATGTAACCCCATTTGTTTATTTCCTCCTTAGATTCTTTTGCCCTAGGAGGTTTATCAGCAAACATATTTTTATGAGAGATGTCTGAGATTTTGCTGCCTATAGTTTCTTCTAAGATTTTTATGGTTCCATGACTTGCAATTAAGTATTTTATCCATTTTGAGTTTATTCTTTTGTATTGTGTAAGTTGGTGGTCCTTTCATTTTTTTGCATGTACCTGTTTGGTTCTGGGAGGAGGTGTGAGAAAGATTTACCTACTCCTCCACCATCTTGAAACCCCAGAAAAGAAAATTCATTATGAGAAATGTGGCTATTGCTATCTTTAAAATGGTTATGTTTTCTAAAAAGATTATGTTTTCTAGGTTGTGAGTTCAATCCCAGTCAGGGGATTGAATATATAATCAAATATTATATACTTAATATAATATTTGTAGAATATTATATTAAATAATTCACAATTCTTCTATGAAGCAGGAGTAAGATGTCAGATGGGACTTTCACTGTCTGCCCAGCACTGGCAACTGGAAATGCAAGTTACAGGATGAGAGGACTCAAGAAAGCTTCACTATAAAGGAATTTTGAAAAAAGGGACTATATTAACACATGAATGGGTCAGCTGTGTTTCTTCTAATTATCATCTTAACCCTATTTTCTCTTTCGTACTATCATAAACCTAAGAGAGGGGGAGGAAAGATTTCTTTGAATCATGAAGGATAATGATGATGTTCAAGAGATTAACTCCTACAGCTTGACTTTAACTGAAAAAAAGGGAGATTGCCTTTCTTTGAATGGGTCTCTGCTTATGCAGTGCATTTAAGGAACATGGTTTTATGGAAAATGTCTGAAAGTATGAACCTACAAACATTCTCGGTTTAAATAAAACAATGATAAAATTAAATCTCCAGTGGATCAATGTAAACAGTTACCTGAATATAAGTATATACTTGAGAGAATGTTTTATCTATTATAATAAAAGCATAATAGGCAAATTGACCAAATGGCTGAACAGGAGAATGACCATCTGGATAACTATTCTATGACACACACTGGCGCCAGGCCTGCCATCAGCCCACAATCGCCCCACAGAGAGAGGGCGATTGATCAGGGGGCTCCACGGAAATGGGGAAACGGGTGTGTGTGGTGGCAGACACAGGCAGTGCCAGGCCAAGGTTGATGCAGGCAGGGGAGGGGTTGGGTCTGTGAAGCCAGCAGCTGGGGGAAGTAAGGCCTATCCTTGCACAAATTTCATGCATCGGGCCTCTAGTATTATATAAACTACAAATATTAAATTTAAAAACAAACAAGTTTAAATTTAAGAAATATAGTCAACAAACTGATCCTAGTTTTATAACTCCAAGCAGTAGGCTATAGCTCAGTTTCTTTGATCCTACCAATAGTGGTAGGATTTTTCCTTTCAGGAAGAACAGATCACTAAAAATCATGGTGATTTTCAAATACTTGAACATTTGGAACAATTTAATTTCAAATTTTTTAAGAGTGCACTGTCCCAGTCTGGTATTTCTAAACTGGATGGTTTGGACCCATGGGCCTTATGCCCAATCTTCATAGCAATTTTACCACTCTCCTTTTGCTACCTCTCTTTTACTCTCCTGAAGTTTTTTCCCTTCTGTTTCTAAAAGTACATGTGATTCTGAATAAATAAAAGTATTTTGGATAAAAAATACATAAAAAATAAGTAATGAGAAGAATTTAGTGTCATTTGGAAAGCAAAAAGACATTTGAAGTAATTTTTCAATTTAGTTTAAATGAGAATTCTCAGTTCCTTAACACACCTTGGAAAGTTCTTTTAAAACAAATAAGTCATGCATTTACAACCAGATATCAGGTAGCATCTCTATGTCCCTTAATATTTAAAACAAATATTTCTAAATCCCTGTAGTAGGACAAAGGCCTCTCAAAGATTGTTTCATATTTCCCTGGGGCTTGCATTTTTATGGTTACTTGCTGACTCTGAGCCCCTGCTTGGCTATATTAATTAAATTTAGGAATTATATTGTATTTCATTTGCATTGTCCCTGCTATACCTTTGTGAAATTTAGGCCTTTTATTTAATTTATTCCCCAGACCATTCACATACTATTAGTTTGCATTAAAGATTTTAAAAAACATGTTGGAAATTTAAATTAAATATGCTAAGCCCAGTCAACTCTTCATTCTTTTTAGAGCTGTGAAATTTGAGTTGGTATCATTATGCTCCAAACCTCCCTCTTCACTTAAGAAGCTATTAAAATATTTGCATATATTGCTTTCTCATACCAAATAGCAGTTTTTAATTTATTTTCATATTTTATTAATGGCTCACATTTTCTCTAACGAGTTGAGTATTACTTAATTTTTAATAGGTATAGAGAACTAATGGAGCCAACAGTGGACTCTCCCATGTCCTAAAGAAACATTAGGATAGGTAGAGATCTATTTTTCCTCTTTCAGAAAACAAACAAACATCACTCAACTTCCTCAAAAAGGAATAGGATGAAAAAGACTATCCAGCTTGTAAGTGTTGCCTTGAGATATATGTAGTTGAAATATCTTACTATTCCAGTTATTAACTCATGTACAGCAGTGGAAGATTTACTCTAATCTGAATATGCAGCCCAAGTTTCTCTTTAAGGAAAAGAGCACCTATTAAAATACAATAGTTTAAGTTCTTTTCATTGGAAAATAATTTTTTGAAACATTCTATTTCCTAGGTAAAATTGGTCTTTCTGGTCAAAGAGAATGACATAGCATAGGCTTCTTGTTTTTAACTAACTTCTTTGCCCTATTTGGAGGAATAGGGAAGGTTACATCCCAATAAATCTTTAAATCTCAAGAGACATTTAGACTTATATAGGAATTATTTGGTCCTGACCATTTATTCTCCTCTGTGAGGCTTTTGTTTCAAGTATCAGATAACCTCCTGGAACATATCAGCAATTCTATGAAAGCTTTCTGTCTTGCTGGATTCTTCAAACTGTTAATGATTTTTTTTTTAAAATGTGGTCAGTAATGAGAATAGAGATATTTACCTTTGGGGATAAGAGATGTATTTTCAGTCTTATCAATTGTGAATCTTTAATGTTGATTAGTATATTAACCTTTTTGGCATGTGAAAGCAAGTCAAAAACAGCCTTCAGGGTTTTGAGGAAGGAGAGAAAAGCAAAAACATTTGGGGAAAGATGAGTCAGTAGAAACAAGGGTAGTAATAAAACTACTGAGAACCTAAAATATGTATTATGTTAGTGGATAACAGTGCTGAATCAAAGAGAGGCTTTCTCTCCTTTTTGGTGCTTGTAACAAATTAATAAATACATCTCCCACTCTTTAAAATGATTCATTTTCAGACAAAAGTAATAGATAACAAATTCAAGTTTTATAATTATTTATAACATAGATTTCTGGAATAGGGGAACTAATTTATGTGTATCCCTGTAAATTAATTGAATGAATCCCCACCCATGTTTCTGAAAAGTACATTGAAAACTATATCATGTTTAAGAAATGAGATTTAAAAACTTCTGTTCCCAAACTATCATTTTTTCGGTGATATAACATTTGAAAGGGAGCAGAATTTGTCACCCCAAATATGCCTTTATTGCATAAAATGTTTCTTCATCTGATTATTAAAACACAACAACAAAAACCAGCAGACAGGAGAACCCCTGAAAACCAAATAGAAATTATCCTTCTGTAAGAGCAATTACATTTATACGGGAAAGCTTTATTTGTAAGGACGTTTCCCTCTCTGTACCAGGAAGAGGAGGATGACTGTATCCGTAGAAACTCAACAGTGGAGAAGGCATGAACTTAAGCCCACATGACAACCAAACCCCTGATGTGCTTTGGTTGAAAACCTGACTCTCCCCTTTCTGACCTCTTTTGTTTTTAGCAGGAGATGGTATTTAAGGTGATGGCTTGGGTCTCTCCCATGTATACAGGAGGTATACATGCTATTAGATGCCTGTTTATTTTTCTCCTGTTACTCTGTTTATTATTATAGGGTGGCGGGTAGGGGGGTATAGTTCTCAGCCCAGAACCTAGAGGGGTAGATGTAAAATTATGTTTCCTACCCCACATGCTCCTGTCACCCACTGTCAGGAATATTCTATATATTGCCCATCACAAACATTATACTAGGGCTGGGAAGTTTTATTTCTTCTAAGAAACCCCTTTAAGCTTTTATAATGGTGCATTGTAGTATGCAAAAAGCAAATCTCCAAGGAAAAGATAAATTTCTCAATGTGTATGTCTAACAAAGTCTAGGAACATACGATCCTGAGGTAGATTAGCTATAGCTGTAATGGACACCTGAGACTTGTAACGTTCTAAGTCATGAAAGTTAATTGATCTTATAAGAATGTGAAAAAGATGGCTTTCCTTGGATAAAATATCTTGTACTTATTTGATAACTTCTAAGACATTTTAACGCACTAGAAGATAGTGTAAATTCTCTGTTTTGTTTTTATGTCATTTTAGACTAATTTTCTTACAATCCATAGGTGATTATTTAGGCAATGTAGTAGGTTCAAGTCTAAATGATCATTTTAATACATTGAAATATTTTTTTTTAATATATTTTATTGATTTTTTACAGAGAGGAAGGGAGAGAGATAAATAGTTAGAAACATCGATGAGAGAGAAACATCGATCAGCTGCCTCCTGCACATCTCCTACTGGGGATATGCCCGCAACCCAATACATTGAAATATTAACACTTTTTTTTGGAAGTAGCAGTATGCCTATTTTGCCAGAGATAGTGTAGATAGTTTAAAATTCAGTCATTTTGTTCTCTGATTTGTGTGTGTGTGTGTGTGTGTGTGTGTGTTGGGGAGAGGGAATTGCCCCTTTTACCCTTCTTGAGTGATAATAAAATTGACACAAGACGGAATAACTGAGAAAATCCCAAATTTTATTATGTGCACATGGGAGAATTAAAAGAATAATTCTCTGAATTATTGAGAGAAGTAGAGCAGACCATTTATATATTCTTTCCATAAAGAAACAATAAATTTGTGGGGATTTGACAAAGAAACATAGGCTTCGGGGCAACTACGTAAGGAATTTAAGTAGAATGTAGAGTTAGGGCAATAAATTAGGAAATTAACAAAGGTTTGTTTATAAGGCTTCTCAGCTCTGGATTTTCTACCTCTGATGATAAGGTTGTGTCTTCTGTTAGTGTGATTGCTCCTTAGCTCTTTATAGCAGGAAGGACACCTTCCAGAGGGAGATTTATTTCCTGCATTTAGAGAGAGAAGAGTCAGAGAGCTCCTTCTGCTGCTTCGAATGTGATTTTCATTCAAAGTAACTAATATGCATTGTGGGATATTTTGGGACAGCCTGCCCTGGGCCATATACTTGCAACTTAGGGCTTTAAAATACATATTAAAAGAGATGTTTTAGATAGACAGATTCTTGAATTATATAATTTTTATGTATGTATAAAAAGGAAAACATGGACAAATCATTTTGGGTAAAGTATTTTGAAGGTGAAAACAAAAACAAAATCAACAAAAAACAACTATATCACAACTACCTAACAGTGATTATAAGACTATCCTAATTTTGAGATGTCAAAACATGAAAAAACCCCACAATAATAAAAACCATCATACCCACGACCTTGCTTAAGAAACAGAGAACAATTACCAGCAACATCCATGTCCCTGTTGCACATTTCCCTGACCACATCTTCCTGCTATCCACCCAGGAAGAAATCAGTATTCCGGAATTTTGTTTCTCGTTTCCTTGAGTTTTTCTTCCATAATTTTACCAAGTGTTTATCCTAAACAACTTATTGTTTGATTTTGTTTTTTTTAAGTGGTGTAGCAAGAGGACTATATTACAGGTATTCTTCTACAACTTCTCTTAAAACTTACTGTTATATAATATCCACCACACTGATGTGTATATCTACTACTCATTTTTCAATGTTGTATAGTATCCAACTGTATGCATATATACATATAACTTAATTTATAAATTTTCCTCTTGGTGGACGTTTTGGCTATTTCTAGTGTTTTTCTATTACAAGCACATCTGCTATAGCCATTCTTACAGTTGTCTGTATGAGGGTTTCTCCAGGGTAGATACCTAGGAATGGAAATGCTATATCTAGATGGATGCTGTCAAAAAGCACTTTCTGCAGTGGTATAAATATCCTATAAATCTGGGCTCTCTAGTAGGTAACCATTAGCTGCATGTACTATTGAGTACATGAAATATATCTAATGCATATTGTGGACTTTGGTTTGTAATTCTCTATCATTTTAATTAATGGAAACTCAGAAGCCACATTTGGCTAGCAGTTATAGACTTTCCTATTTTATTGGCCCCAAATCCTGATGTACTCTTTCTCATTCCACTGAATATTCCCTGAATGTGTTCTGTATTTGCTTCACAGCCCAAAGTCCTGGGGAACTAAAGCCATAGAGGGGTTCAGGTAAAGGGGAGAACTCATATTGGCTTTGAGATCACAGATGTAAGATGGTGCCCTACGTGATTGGGGACTTTAGGATGGGTTACATGACAAAATCTGCTGAGAGCTGTGGAACATGGAGGCTAAAGACGAAGATAACATTTCATTCTGAGAAGATATACTTTTCTATTACTTTTCTATTACTTGTTTAAATTGAAGTAATGAAAGGCTGAAATTGGCTATGTAATGATACCTCCCTGATCTCCGATCATTGCAGCTTCTGCTCTGGCTCCTATTTAACAGACTTCCTAAGCTACTCTCCCCTTGGACTCAGAAATTACAATAAAAGTGATTTTCAGCTCTTCACTTTCGGCACTATGATACCACTCCATATTCCGATGTTTCCTTAGTCTTAAACACAATATCCGTCTCTCTTACCCATAGTAGGACCACTGTTTTCTTAGTGGAATAGGCTTTGAAGTTCTTCAAGAAAAAGCCAGTTCTGCTAAATCCCTTATTTGCAGGACTTGAACGAGTTGTAGATGTGTTTCTATTCAATTATAAAGATGCCCTAGATTTCTATGCAGGGGAATGTAGCTGGTACCTTTTTTTTGGCTTTATATTTTATAATATTTATTATTTTAAATATCTAAATAACACATAGTAATTTTTAGAAAACAGAGATAAATGGCAAGAACATAAAAAGTGATCCATAATCTTACAACCTAGAAATAAACACTGTTTATATTTTGATGTAACTTTTCCTGGAATATTATCTTATGTATGCACATATATGAATTTAAATTGATGGAAGTTTAAAATATATACTTCTAAAATAATTTTTAAAATTACACAAGTGGTACAGGCTCATTGGAAAAGAAATTAAATAATGCAGTTAAATAAAAGGAATCAGTGTTAACATATTGGTGATTGTCCTTCCAGGTTATTTCCTATGCCTATGATTGTGCATATGTACACTGAACACATTTATAAAACTGGCAGCATGCTCTCCATATTTGTGACCTCTTTTGTGACTGCATAATATCTCCCTGTTTGGGGGTACTGCCGTCATTTCTTATTTTTGGTATTTAGGTTACATTTTTACGTTATATATACTTCAGATAAACATATTTATAGTTAAAGGTTAATGATTATCCATGGTGATTATCTTAGGCCAAATCTCAGAAGTAAACTTTATGGGTCAAAGAATAGGGGCATTTTTAAACATTTGATTCATTTTTAAAATCATCTCTCAGGAAGAGTTATTAATTTACATTCAGAATGGTAGTTTATGAGAGTGCCCATTTTTTTATGGTAGTTGCATGTTTAATTTTTTTCTTTATTGATTAAAGTATTACATATGTGTTCTTACCCCCCATTGCCCCCCACACCCCACTCATACCCTCAAACCCTGGTGTCTGTGTTCATTTGTTATGCTTATATGCATACATACAAATCCTTTGGTTGATCTCTCACCCTTACCCTCACCCTCCCTGGCCTTCCCTCTGAGGTTTGATGGTCTGATCGATGCTTCACTGTCTCTGGATCTATTTTTGGTCATCATTTTATGTTGTTCATTATATTCCACAAATGAGTGAGATCATGTGATATTTATCTTTCTCTGACTGACTTATTTCACTTAGCATAATGCTCTCCAGGTCCATCCATGCGGTGGCAAATGGTAGGAGTTTCTTCCTTTTTGCAGCAGCGTAGTATTCCATTGTGTAGATGTACCACAGGTTTTTAATCCACTCATCTGCTAATGGGCACTTAGGCTGTTTCCAAATCTTAGCTATAGTAAATTGTGCAGCTATGAACATAGGGGTGCATATATCCTTTCTGACTGGTGTTTCTAGTTTCTTGGGATATATTCTTGAAGTGGGTTTACTGGGTCAAATGGGAGTTCTATTTTTAGTTTTTTGAGTAAACCCCATACTGTTCTCCACAGTGGCTGCACCAGTCTGCATCCCCACCAGCAGTGCGTGAGAGTTCCTTTTTCTTTACATCCTCACCAGCACTTGTCAATTATTGATTTGTTGATGATAGGCATTCTGTCAGGTGTGAGATGGTACCGCATTGTCATTTTAATTTGCATCTCTCAGATGATTAGTGACTGAGCATGTTTACATATGTCTCTTGACCTTCCTTATGTCCTCTTTCGAAAAGTATCTACGTAGGTCCATTGCCCATTTTTGCTTGAGTTGTTTATCTTCCTTTTGTTAAGTTGTATGAGTTCCCTATAAATGTTGGAGATTAAACCCTTAATGGTGATAACATTGCCAAATATGTTCTCCCATGTAGTGGGCTTTCTTGTTGTTTTGTTGATGGTTTCTTTTGCTGTGCAGAAGCTTTTTATTTTGATGTAGTCCCATTTGTTTATTTTTTCTTTAGTTTCCATTGCCCTAGGAGCTGTATCAGTGAAGATATTGCTTTGGCATATGTCTGAGATTTTGCTGCCTGTGAATTCCCCTAAGATTTTTATGGTTTCATGTCTTACGTTTAAGTCCTTTATACATTTTGAGTTTATTTTTATGTATGGTGTAAGTTGGTGGTCTAGTTTCATTTTTATTTATTTTTTGCATGTATCTGACCAATTTTCCCAACACCATTTATAGAAGAGACTGTCTTGACTCCATTGTATGCTCTTGCCTCCTTTGTCAAATATTAATTGAGCATAGTGATTTGGGTCGATTTCTGGGTTCTCTGTAGCTGGTAAATTTTTAAGTGAAGGACCCATGTCTGCTGCCCCCTCAGTTGCTCTGGTTTTTATTTCTTTTTTGTCAACTCTATTAGTTCCATGTTTAGCTAAGGACTAATGAAAGGATAATTTAAGGTTGTTGTGGTATCTGTTACTACTCTAGTCCCTGCTACTGCTCCTTTGGCAGGCTTTGGAGTTTTTATGACTTTAAGCATGTAAGAAGATATGCTGAAGTGAGTACACTGGGAATTCCATGAACAGATTGTATATGGAAGGCGTTTTGAATTTCCTTGACTCTTCCCCAAGCATAACCAGAAAAGGTGTACTAAGATAGCTCAGATGCCATGTGAAGGCTTTGATGCTAACCTTATCCCTATCTCCTTTTGCATGAAGCTCAATGGCACCCAAGTTCTGCTTGTTATCTACCACTAATGTAGGATGCTCATGGTGTCCCCATCTGCTGCTCTCCAGAAATAGATGAGTTTTCCCATCAGGTAAATCCATCTTCTGGCATGCCGCTGTTTCTCAAGGTCATCCTTGGGTGGAGATGTTTACAAACTTCAAAGGAAGTATCCTGGTTAGCTCTAAAGTATTTGAGGACTTATGCAGCCTCTTTCCTTGGTGGCTTGAACACATCAAATAAGGAATCAGAAGAGAAGATTTAAGTAAATTGTCCAAGTGCAAACAGTTCAGAAATGCCAAATCTGGGATTCAAATCTAAGCCATGTGATTCCAGAATTTGTGTTTTATGAAGTTTACTATACTGTATACTGATGCTTTTTCATGTTTCTTGCTATAGTAGTAATTTTACTTTTGTGCCTCATACAGGTTAGACACTAAAGAAAGAATTGTTGAATAAATAAATTAAGCTCTATGTAGGTAAGTGGAGTATGGATTCAGGTAAATATAGTGGCAGGTGGTATTTAAGGAAGGCAGGCATGGGCATATCAGTGTAATGGGTTGTAAAGATAGAGAGTATATAAAGATTCTAGAACATAGGTAATAAGTCAGTGTAAGTGAGATTGGGTAAAATATGATGTCATTTCAGCATGGAAGTTAGATGAGAAGAGCAAGGTAGAATATAATGATGATTTAAGGGCCAATTATTCTCTCATATTGGAAAATGCTCAATGATTATAAAGATGTGAAATAAATTGGATTTTACTGGCTGTACATTTAATAAGAAAATTAATTCCAGCATCTCTCCAGTCCACTGGTGTCTGAGGGCAGGCTATGTGGTAGCTTGTGTAAGCTAAGAATCTCTTTCTGAATTTCAGCCTTCTCGGAACTCAGCTATAACCCTGGGTAGAATGTTCAAAAGAAGTTCAACTTGGTAGTGAATGCAAAGGCCCTGATTTCAGGACTTAGATGAGGATACCATGTACTTAATGTTTGGTGTTTAAAGTAATTAGCATTTTTGCAGTGATGGTCAAGCCTGTGTGTCGTGATACTCTTTGAAATGGATGTGAAGCCTAGTAGAATAACATACTCTACATAACAGTTGTTTGGGTGGGTGGAGGGGTGTACTGGTATAATATAGTAGTACCAAGAAATGATAACTCAATTATGAAAGGTAAAAGATTTACTGATCCTACCATATGCAAGTTTGAAACACTTGCAGAAGTCTTATAAAACCATTGACTTTCATTGAGCTTAATTTCTTGTTATCTGTGAATTATTAAACTTGACAGTGATGGTGGTGAAAAGAAGGAACTGACTAATCATGTTCATTTTTAAAGGATAATGCAGTACTCATAACACCCATTCTATATAAAGACATTCATTATTTGACATTTTTGTAAACTGAATTTCTTGAGAGCAGAAAATACATTTAGTTCATATTTGTATTTTAGTGCCTAATATAGCACCTAGCCCATAGTAGGTGCAGGAGAGATATTATTTTTACTGTATAATTTAAGAAATAAAAATTTATCTGAGTCTTGCCCCAAATTACAATAGTCACTTTAAAATTGAGAGAGCATGAGAGCGAGAGAACAAGAGAGTAACAGAGCTAGAGAGAGAGAGAGAGAGAGAGAACAAGAGAGTAACAGAGAGCTAGAGAGAGAGGGAGAGTGCTATTCCCCCCCCCCCACCCACCCTGTAGACTTTGCTGCCTTCGTATTACTCCACTGTATTATACTAGTATTTTTCTGTGTGTTTTTTTCTATCAGTTTAGCTGCATTCTGCTTTGAGGATTAGATACTACCAAAGGCAACTGAAACTGTTCCAAATTAATAAGGAAAGAGCCATTTGAATTTTGATCCCCACCTTGAAAATCATCTCCTGATTTCTTTTAGAGACAGATATAAAAAAAAATCTGAATATCTTATTACTATCATTTTGCTATTATCAGTAATTTCTTACATTAGTGAAATAACTGAGTTCAGGTAAACTTTAAACTTGTATGTAAAAGTTTGGAAATTCCCTGGGCTCATCTCTCTTCTGTTAATTGTCCTCATTTCATGACAATATCTAGTCTTGCAAACATAATAGTGGTATAAATGAAATGAAAATAGATTGCTGATTGTTTAGGGACTTGTATTTTTCAGTTCTCATAAAGATCACGAAAACAAACACATACTTATGAATTTCTCTTAACAAAGCTTTTTCAATGTGTCAGTATTTCTCTCCTTCCCATTAACCTTAATCTCCAGCTTGAAATTTCAATAGGAAAATAAAACCTACAAAATGAAAACGAAAATCAATCTTCTTTTATTTAGGAACAAATTAAATTCTCCTTCTAAAGTAATGATTTTTACCTTAAAGCAGTGATAACTATCTTGTTGCTCTGTCAAGGTTTCTCACCTCCTTATCTTACAACAGTTAACCTTAATAATCTCCTCACTTTCAAACTCTTCCTGATTTATGGCTCTTTAAGCACTTCTCCTAAGCTTGATCATTTATTTACACTTGGTCTCTAATGGAGTCAGTGTCACTTTGAGGATTGTAAATGGATTCTGCTGAAAATCAAGTTCCTCAGACTCTCTAGAACAAATGTTGGTTTTTTTCCTTCAAGTAATTGATATCTGTGTTAAATGAGTTTTCATCATGTCTTTGTAGCTCCCTCTAAGCAAAATGAAAGGATATCAAATTCTAATTTTCCTTTTTTTAGGTCTTCTAATATTTGATAATATCTCTTGACCATGTTGACAAACATATAAATAAAAGGTATGGTTCCATAATGTCAAACTTAAAAAAAAAAAAAGTATTTCAGTGTGGAAATTACATTTTCAGAATCTCAAGGTAAGGTCTGTGCTTAGCCATTATTTCTAGGTGGGTAGGTCAACTATTGCCTTAACCTTCTGTAATATTTCCAGCCATTTAATAATTATAGCACTACTTGTGTGAATTAATTTTATTTTGGGTATACAGAATTTTTTCTTTTTTTTACAAACAATAGCCCCCAATTGTCATATTTAAAAATAAGAAACATTTTCTATATTAACTTTAAACTTTATAACTATCACTGGTTGTTTAATGTGTATGCATGTATAATTTTCATATTTATATTTGTATATGACTGTATTATATATAAATTACTCATTTAATAATTTTATTTTCAAATGGAAATATCTTCCTCATTTTGTACCTAAAGAAGTCTCTGAGCAGGACCTTAAGTAGCCAAAGCAAAAGAAGTATGGTTGTGATAAACTAAAAGTTGATTGTTTGTTTCTTTTTTTTTTTTTTGCCTACAATTGAACTAGCTATTGATTACAGCCATTTGAGATTTTACAATATCAAACGCAACAACAGTAGCACCTATAAATAATTTGTGCAATTTGTAGTAAGTACTCTACAAAATATTTTAAATTTTCTCACTTTTCTTTTCTTTTCACAACAATACTTTGATGTAGTTAGTATAAATCTTATTAGGTGATGAGGAAATAAATTCTCAGAAAAGCTAAGTAATTTTCTCAATATTGCCATGACTAATGGTCAAGCAATAAATCTGACTCAGATGCATTACATCTTATATATCAGTACTGTACAAGAAAGGGAAGGTGATTGTGAGAAGAAACTCAAATCCTAAATATAAAGAGAACCCCAGTGGTAGGCAAATCCCCATCAAACTCATTGTTACTTTTTAAAAAAATAATGAATAGCTGCAGGAATAGAAACATAGCTTTACCTAAACTTTGAATAACTATTTATATTCGTCATTCTTCTGAAGTTAGGAAAATATACTCTGATCAGGGCATATATGATTTTTAATTTTTAGTGTATTGTGTATTTTTTAAAAAAACACAGGTTTATGAAAGGCATAGTAGTAAAAGGTCTTCTAACTGTTGTACTGGAAAACGAAGGTGGCAGGATAGAGCAGTCTACTGTGGAAAATGTTATATATAATAACTTATATTTGTACATACACAAGCATTGAAGTTGTATCTAATCTATACTGCTTGGTTTCCTAAATGGCATCTATTTTCATAGTACAAACCAAGAATTATGAAGTTATAAATGGAAGTCAAGGCTAGGAAAGTAATGAAGTGTATTTAGAATCTCTTTCCTATGGAGGACAAAGAACAAAGGTGTAAAACTAAAGAATGAAAGTTTGCTAAGCACTCTCCTACCATTTGTTTTCTGTAACCTCACATACAGTGTGGATTTTAGAACCATGCCTTATTTTTTTTAATTTTTTAAATATGTTTTTATTGATTTTAAAGAGAGAGGAATGGAGAGGGAGAGATAAACATCCAAGGGTTGTCTCCTGCAGGCTCCCTACTGGGGATGGAGCCTGAAACCTGAGCATATGCCCTGATCTGGAATTGAAGGCTCAACCAGGTCACACTGGCCAGGGCCATTGTTTTGTTTTATTTTGTTTTGTTTTATTTCATTTCATTTGTTTGTTTTAAATGAGCAATTAAGAAACAAATAACCCAGTACTATGGTCCAGCAGCAGATGATTTTAATTTTGAAATATCCATCAATTAAGCTGAAGTAAGTGAGCCTCAGGTAAGAAGCAAGCTGAAGTACTTGTTCTGCAAGCTTTCTGTAGTACAGTAGGAACAGAGCACAGCAAGTGATCAGTAAAGCTAGGAGAAGAAAGCTAGATCAGTAATTTGTTAACTGAACACTATAATCGCATTAGAGTTCTTAAAAAATACCAATGGGAAGGTCACAGAAGTTCAATTAAATGGAGTTATGCCCAGCTGATGTGTCTCAGTGGTTGAGTGTCAATCCATGAACCAGGAGGTCATGGTTTGATTTCCCATCAGGACTCATGCCAGGGTTTGAGTCAGTTTCTCTCTCTCTCTCTCTCTCTCTCTCTCTCTTTCTCAGAGATTTTCCTTTTTTTATTGTCTAAAGTTTTACATATGTCTCCTTTTTCCTCGCTTGACAACACCCCCCCCCCCCCCCGCAAGCTGCAGCCATTCCCACCCCGGGCAAACCCCCACTGCCCCAGTGTCTGTGTCCATTGGTTATGCTAATATTCATGTTTACAAGTCCTTTGCTCTCTAACCTCCCCCCCCCCGCCATTTGTCTCTGGATCTATTCTTGTTCATCAAATTATGTTGATCATTATATCCCACATATGAGTGAGATCATGTGATATTTATCTTTCTCCGACTGGCTTATTTCACTTAGCATAATGCTCTCCAGTTCCATCCATGCTGTTGAACCATGCCATCTTTTACAACAGAGACTAGTGTAAGGAAATAAAATATATTTGCACAGAATAAAAATATCTTATTTTATATTCTACAGTGTTGTCTAATCTAGAGAATAACCTTCTTTGAAGTAAAGTTCATAATATTCTCTCCAAGACATGTATTCTATCACAGTTCTCATCTCTGGTTTATGATGAGAGAGCTAATAGTTCAACTGATTTCAGCCTTTCAACTATGAGTGAAAGTATCATTTACTTTCATCTCATTCATCTTTTTGCAAGAACACACAAAAAAAAGCTGTCATGAAAACTCAGCAGTGGCCTATTTCCTGGCTCAGAGTAGGAAAATTTACTCAAAATTTGGGATTATATTCTGTGCTTTCTGCATGTCAGTAAACTCTAATTTTTTCTGAATTTTTTAGCAAAAGCAGAATGGCATATACATTATATCATTGTAATTAATTTAATTTCAACTTTATTACTCTATTAAACTTTCTTTATTAATCCTAAATTTGAAAATCACTAGGGATAATGAACATAGAAATTTCATGAAATTTTGTGCATTTGCTCATTGTACATACTAGTATTTTCATGGTTAATTATTCCATTTGGTGACCAGAAGTGAAGAAATGAGAGTACATTGGTAGTAAAAGAGAGAGAAAAAGAGCAAATTTTTTCTATTAATAAAGATACTTTGAGATATATATATATATATATATATATATATATATATATGTAATTCTATATGCCAAATAACTAATTTAATTTTGTCAATTTTTTATAATTTAGTGACTACATATGCTAGAACCAGACAACGTGAGTTTGAAAAGTCATTCAATGAATTGTGTGAACTTGGGCAAATCACTTTACACTCCTGTGCCTCAATTTCCTCATATGTAAGATGGATGATCAGTCAGGACCTAGTAAGAAAACAAGAACCACATGGTAATTTGAAAAAAAGCAACCTTTCCTATAAAGAATTATGAACTATAAAGAAGAGGTTACCTATAAAGGGACAAAGAGAGCTCTAAACAATACTTTAGCACTGAGGAGAGTACCTAAGGAATGAACATACTTCCTCAAGGTTGTGAGTCAGATATCATTAGAGAAGGAATGATTATAACCAAAGGGATTGTGGAGAAGGTCTCTGGGCAGAGGAAGGTGGTGGAGAACTGCAGGCAGATCCAGCAAACAGGAAATAACTCTCAGGGGGCTGGGAGGTCCTGGCAGCTGAACACGGAATTCTATCTACACTTGGCATTATGTTGGAGTCTCAGTAGAAATCCTCCAAGGAGATGCAACTGAAATTCAGTGTGACAGAGCTCCACTGAATGCTTACATAAACCACTGGTAGGCATGCAGTCAAAGCAAGAGGAAGAGGAAGAGGAAAACAAAACAAAATAAAAAAGAAAACACCAGAATCGGGAAGAGAAGCCCCTTCTTCCTATAGTCAACTAGATTACAACCTAACCCTCTGAAAATCCTCATTCCCCAAGTAATTGTATTTATTTGACTTCAATGATAATGTAAGAATTATTTAAAAGACTGAAGCTATGGAAACTGATATTATAAAAGCAGAGATAATATGGTGGTTCTCAGGGACTTGGGGTTGTGGAATTGGATATATGTTGTTTACGGAGTTTTCTGTGGTTTTGTGCCCGGACCTAATCTCTCTCAGGAGTACTTGGTGCTGGACTATGGAAATGAATGTAACAGTGAGGGACCCTCTCTAATAACCTGAACTAAATGCAGATTTAATAATTTGAAGTAAAACCCTCTTCTTTTGAACTGGCTCATTTAAAAAGAGTTCTTCCTTTTAATCAATAAGTATTTCTAGATAGGTTTTTCTCTCAAATAATACAAAGACTCTGTGACACATAAGTATTTATTATTTAGAGACATTAAAGAACATCTTTCTTTGAAAAAAAATACATCTTTATAATATTCAATGAAAGTAAAAAAACCTCCTAGGGACAAAGGTAATTTTAAATACAATGTTTTACATTTTTTTAGCCATCTTTTTCTGTACAACATTTAACACATATGAGCCACAAGCCGACCTGAAAATGTGTTTAAATTGAATGTAATATTCAGAATCTCAGGGTGCCAGATTTGAAAGGGAACTCAGGTAATATCTAGTTCACCATTTCCACTTTTATAAAGTAGGAAAGCTCAAAAAGGATAGGAACAAAAATTTAACAAAAAAAATTAACAGATTTTCCTGGATGCAGTTACTCCAGAAAGAAGCAACTCAAATCTTTTTACAATATAAAACCAGGCCTTTCAAAATTCTAACAGAGCTGAAACCGGTTTGGCTCAGTGGATAGAGTGTCGGCCTGCGGACTGAAAGGTCCCAGGTTCGATTCCGGTCAAGGGCATGTACCTGGGTTGCAGGCACATCCCCAGTGGGGGATGTGCAGGAGGCAGCTGATCGATAGTTCTCTCTCATCGATGTTTCTGACTCTCTATCTCTCTCCCTTCCTCTCTGTAAAAAATCAATAAAATATATTAAAAAAAATTCTAACAGAAAAACCTACTGATCATGAGTTAATAATTTAACTTAAAGCACACATGAAAAAATAATCAATTATTATAGTAGGGAGAAACAAACAAAAATCTTGCAGCAAAATTTAGATTTATAAGAACTTCAGATAATGGAAATGTCAGATATATAATAGGAATATACTAAAATGGTTAGTAGGTATGTATATAACTTAATCAAAACATAAGTAATAAAAATATATGTTATAGAATATAAGATAATTGTGGAAAGAAAATATTAGAACTTCTAGAAATGAAAAATATATGAGTGATAGTAAAATTTTAATAGATGGGTTAAACAGCAGATTAGATATGGATGAAGGAAAATGAGTTCCGTTCTAATAGATAAGAAGAAATTACTTGGAATTAAAGAAAAAGATTGACAAAAATCTGTAAATAACAATTGAAGAGATAGGGAGAATGTTTCAGACACATCTGAAAAGAATTCCTGAAGGAGATACTTAAAGAAAGGGGGTCAGAAAATAAATGAAAGAGATTGAAAGTGAGAAATTTTCAAAATTGATAAAAATTATAAATGAGATTTAGGATGCTAAAAAATTTTTGAGCCAAATTAATTAAGAATTACACACCGCAACTTGTTACAATTAGACTACAGACCACTTACTACCAAGGGCAAGTTGTAGCATTTTCTGGAAGGATGGATGAGTCAGATTGTCTAAGAATCAATCATAATTATAGTAACATCAGGTTTATCTATCCATGCTAAATATAAAAGCCTTAAAAAAAGGAGAATGACATTTTCATTGTTAAGAGTAATCAGAAAAGTTGTCTTTCTAGCATAAAAGCAAAATGGAACTGTTTTTAGACAAATGTATTCTCCATGCATAGACCTTTACTGAAGAAATTTTTAAACATGGGAAGAAAGAAATATGATCCCAGAAGGAATGAATGATATGCAAGAAGGCATAGTAATGAAGAAATTGATAAATATGCTACATTGAAGTGGACTTTGAACTCATAACACATTAATAGAATTGTCTAAATGTGAAAATTAAAAATTAATGGACAGAAATATTGAACAATGAAAATGAATGAGATTTAAAATGATTCAAGATCCTTGCAGTCTTCTGTGGTTAGGTAGAAATATTTATTTAGTTTTTTGAGATTTGGTAAGTGTGCATGTAAACATGTTAAGGGTAAGAAATGAAAGAATAAAATAAATTATATAGATTTTGAATGTGTAGGGGAAAAAATAAGAAATACTCAATTTAAAAAAAATGAAAGAAGAAAAAGGAGCTTATGTGAAAAGCAACAAATAACAAATAGAAATATATAGCATTTTTAATAATTGCATTAAATAACCTGGAAAAGTGAGAGACTGGTTTTTACAGTTTTATAGTGGTGATGTACTGTTTCATACCAAGATCCATACCTGCTCCCACTAAAAAAGAAAAATGTCTAGATTCTGGGTAGCCAAGAAAATATATGAGAAATGGTATTTAATCTGGTTTTGTAGGGTCAGATTTTTGTTGTGGAAGAAATAATACCTCGTTGAGCTATGAAGGATGGACAAATAAGTGAAAAAGACAAATTTTGGAGGTTGAGAGACGTGGGAGGGGAGATTAAGCATATGTTAAGCACACACATCTCTCTACAACCCAATTCTATCTCAATAATTTGTCTGTGCGAGATAAGAGTATAATGTAGACATAGCTAATGTATGCTCTATTGAGCTATGGTTGAACAATTGTAGAACAAAAAAGACTTCAGAAATCCAGTGGCTTTTCAGATTATTGACCCTTTGTTTCCAATTGTTGTTTTTCTTCCATTGATGTAAGACTTACCTTGTGATACTTACTATACTTCTGGGCACCCAATAATTTTGAGTCCTCCAACTTTTCAAAATATGTAACATCTTATTTTATCTTCTCATGGAATTCAGAAAATCAAGTTTGGTTGGCATGTATATAAACTGAGTGTATGCTGAAGGTAATTTTCTTTGAGGAAAACACATGAATATTAGTGTATGATTTTAGAGTTTTGATTCAAGTTCATTTTTACACACTTTGGATTTTGACAGAATTTCAAATAACTCATTCTACCTATTTAAAATTTTGAAAAAATTGCTAGGTAGTATTCCTGCCAATGAGTAGATGCTCAACTCAAGTTAGCAGCCTTCCATTTCCTGCCTAAAATGTGACCAAACTATGGTTACAGATTCAATTCTCATCTCATTAAGCCGTATTAACATCATGCATTAAATATTTTAGCTGATAACTTTCTTTAATGCAGTAGACTTGTCTAGAGGATCCTCAAAAACATTTAGGCATAGTCCAATTTAAAAGTAAGTTCCATCATAAAATTCCAATTCATCTTATTATTTATTTATTTATTTATTTATTTATTTATTTATTTGATTTTGCTATAGTTTTCCTGAGCTCCAGGAATTAGATATAAATTGATGACAAATATATGCATAATTTAGAAAATATACCTTTTGTTATAGACACTAGTAAAATAAATTTAGCATCTATCTATAATCTAAGCCAATCTTCTCTTAAAACATTAGTCAAGATAAAAGCTAATTAATAGATTTTGTGAAGTTGTTTTTTATAACTAGTATAGCAGATTTGATTTGATTCAGGTATATATTTCATATTTATGTTTTTTCATTTAAAACAAACATTTTAAATGCTTATTTTTTAAAGCAAAGCCAACGTAATAAACTATTTTATTCTTTAGCTTGAAGGCAGGTTATTCTGTTTGCTTAAATTGCTCAATCACTCTTTAGAACATCCGGCATTCTGCCTGTTTCTTCTGCCTAAAACAAGCAGTCAATTTTAATTAACTTGCTGCGCAGAAGCCTTTGCCATTTGTGGGAACTGGGAACCCAGCCAATCCTCAAAACACCACTGATCAATTTGCTTAGAAAGAAGTAGAGAAATAGAATATATTAGCTCTGAGGAGCGTTTGAGTATTATCCTAAAATTGAATAGCTAGAAATCAAAATTTAAATTTAAGGACAATTGTAATGCAGGTAAAATGTATTACTGTGTTTAGAAATTATAGATTTAGTAATTACTTGGAAAATTTTGGGTGTAAATGAATAATGAGTGGTTAAAGATCTAAATTTATTTTTAACTACAAAACAGGACTCCCTGGGTTTTAATGTGATAGTTTTGCAGAAAAGTTGATGAGTTGGTAGTACTCTTGAACTGACTCATGAATTGTTAAGGTATTAGAGTTATTTGTATGTTGTGCTTTAAAGAATAGCAACATTTACTATGGTATTGTACCTAAAATATAAACCTCCTAATATTTAAAATACTCAGCTTCTTCCATTATAAAGCAGAATGTATATGACTAAGAAAACAGATGTGCAGAATAAGTGTAAATTATTTTACTGTTTTCCCCAAAGTGAAAATTACAAATAAGCTTTCAAATATTTTCAATAAAAGCATCTTAGAAGCCCTAATCAGTTTGGCTCAGTGGATAGAGCATCACCCTGCGGACTCAAGGGTCCCAGGTTCGATTCCATTCAAGGGCATGTACCTTGGTTGCGGGCGCATCCCCAGTAGGGGGATGTGCAGGAGGCAGCTGATCGATGTTTCTAACTCTCTATCCCTCTCCCTTCCTCTCTGTAAAAAATCAATAATATATATATATATATATATATATATATATATTTTTTTTTAAAGCATCTTAGAATAAGATTCATTCTCTCAGTCTATTCAATATACATTTCTTTAGTCAAGAAGAATCTTTAATGTTAAAGGGGAAAGTTTAATCTATTGCATTAAGAAGAAATCTGGCAATTCTCAATAGATGTCATACTGAATTTCAATTAAGAATGGAAAATTCAAAATTTCAACCTAAAAGATCTTTACAAAATAAAATAAGTTTGATTTTTACGATTTGTATATAGTCCTTTTCCCTGTGACTAAACTACACTGGAAACTAAATAGTGCTTCTTTTAGATTGCTTTCTTTTTTGCTCTACATTTTTATAGTAAATTTTATTAAATAAAAATTAAAAAGCAAAATAATATAACATTAACTTGAACTGAGAAAACATTTTTCCCAGCAAGTTATTACCCCTTATAACTTGCTATTCCTCTGATTTCCCAAGTTAGAAAATTTGGGTTTTCATGTACTTTATTCTTCCTAAATCAAGTTTCGATTTGTACCATGTGGTCAGAATTAAATTGAATGAATGTAATTGATCTTGGCAAGCTTACTATTACAACTGTTGTGCAGTGTGTGGGGAGATAAAGTATCAACATTTTATCAGACAATTTGAATACAATTTGAAATATAAGAGACATAGAACTATACACACATACACACATTTGAGATCTCATCATGGTCACTACATAATTACTCAAAGGTAGTTAAAAATTTATCAAATATCCATACTCCTTGGAAACTATAATTTAAAATGTTCTATTGAAGTCAAGCAACACTTTTATGCACATTGTTAACATAGTAGTAAATGCCAACATTGTTTTATATCCTTTTCCCCCACATCTCCCTTGTTCTGGAATTTTTTTTTTAAAAAAAAGAATTTTGTCTCCCCTCTGAAAAGTATATAGTTTGTTTTATTTCCATTTTCCCATGATTCAACACAAAGTATCCTATAATCATGAGGTAATATTGTCCATGTCTCAAGTAATCTTTTCATAGTTGATTCACATTTGTTTACACACTTCTTGTGTCTTTTGCTAGCTGCTTCCATATAATAGCATATTGATTTTATTTCTAATCCATGATGCGACTGCAAACAAGCATTTGCAATTAAAATACCTGTTCATTTTCTTGTTTTACCCAAGCAATATTTTCAGGAAGATTGCATTGTAAAAATAACTAGAGTGAATAACAAACCAGTTGCTGGAAGGAATGGACATAGTATTTCTGTTAGAGAATAGAATGTTCGTGATTATGACTAGAACAGATTACTTATCATGGTAGAATCTGCACAATAGCTCATTGATAATTATGGGTCAGGGGTTGTAGGGGAGGCAATGGTATTGTCCATGGTTAATATTTTTTCTTCTATAAATGGTACTCCTAAATAAATGAGAACAGCTTTAGAATGACACTCCTGCCCTTGTTCATTATAAGCTATTCACATTTTGGCATTTAGGGATATATGAATAGTCCTTCACATGAATGGGAAAGAATGGATTACAATTCAACAATAGAAAAATACAACTGGCCAATGAAGAAAAAAAAATGTATTTAGCTATGTTATTTCCAGGATTGGACTGCTCCACTAGTTGGAAGTGAGGAAAAATATCTGCTATTTATTTGTTTGGAAATTTTTGTTTTTCACGGATAGAAGAAGAGAGTAAAAATAAAAGATAAAAATTAACTTTCTGGTATCATCCAAAAAGTAACAGTATTTTCCCCAATACACTGAAGGAAGTGAATATAATATTCAGATATTATTAGAAAATAAAATAATATAAAATATAATATTGAGATATTATTTGAAAATAAAATACATTTCAATCCCAACCTAAGCTTTCATGTCATGTACATGTGTCAGAGGAAAATTAGATGAACTTACTTGAAACTCTTGTGTATCAGAAATGTTCACTTCCATTTTACACTCATTAAAACCTTGTTCACAAAGCTGTATGTAACAGAATATCAACATAAAAATTTGAGGTCATTGTTGGGCTATCTAGAAAGTCCATAGGATCTATTTATGTGACAAATAAAGAAATCTGTAGGAAGTGTGTTTTGTTTATAATTATCTCAGGTTCTGGTGCTGTTGTTATTTCCAATAAACAAGAGGTCATAAAAATAAATACGAAAGAATTTCTAAAATCTCTCAGACCATGGAAGCACAAAGAAATAGTTTTTGATTCATGCATGATATGAAGTTTTCTGACTATAGCTGTGAAGTCAGTTGCCTGATCAATTGGTTCTATGAGTCACTGTCACAACATCAGCACACAGTGTTTGAAGTATATTCTCCTTTTGCTTCTATAAACAGAATCCCCATTCTCCTCTGTCTGGCTTTATCTAAAGAGGCTGACCTGCACTGACTGAATCATGCAGGCTCTGGAGCCTTATACACACAAATTCACAATTTTTCTTTTTGATTTGGGTAATATTTTTATATTAATAGTCAACACTGCTAGCTAGAAATTTAGGGTACATATCAGGGAAATATGGATAAAAAGGAAGACATTTTATTTATACTTATAAGAGAATTCAGTAAGTTTTAAGTTTAGGAGTAAAAAGTTAGAATATCTGAATTTGTACTTATCAAGTAAAATATAATTTTAGCTTCTCTATTTGGGTGAGACATGACTTACATTTGAAGAAAGTAATTCTGATATTTTCCTTTTTTTAGCTTCAAGAAAATAGTTAAACTATTATATGTGTATTTTAAATAATAGAAAAATGAAAATTATAAACACATAGATATATTTTTTCTGGTACCCAAAGTTCCATTTCAGAACAGAATTGTGAAAATACTACCCCACTGTGTAAGGCAAATGAGAAATGCAGAAGCCAATAAAGGAGGATTGTAAATGTACTCAGTGCATTAACATCAAAGGATATAGTGTGAATATTTCTTTAAAAATTTAGTGTTTAAGAGCCCTTGGATTGGCACTGGTATCTATCTTAGATGTTACCAGGTAAATCTATGATTAAGTCCTAAAATGCCATATCTTGCCAAATAATTTTGAGATGAGTACTTCTATATTCATTCCTCACTTTGTTTATACACTCAAATTTAATTTAATTTAATTTAATAATAAAGAAATAGTTCACATGAAACACTCTGCACACAGGAAACACAGTATCACCTAAGTTCTTGTCTGACTGAACCATAGCAAAGTCAGATTTTTAAAAATCTATGTTATTTGAGGGTGCTGGTTAAAGATGTTTTTGTTCAGCACCTTTATTACAGAGGATTAAACTAAGACAGAATAATTCTGTATCTAATTTTTTTTATCTTATTCTATCTTCCTATTGCTTAGCCACCTCCCTATCCCCAAATAGAAAAGAGTAAGTTAGTGCAGTAATGATACATGTATTTTATATATCCTATATAATAAAGAGGCAATATGCAAATTGACCGTCACATCCTCGCACAAGATGTCCGCCCCAATATGGCCAAAAGATGGCTACCCACAAGGATCGGGCCTAAACCAGCAGTCAGACATCCCCCAAGGGGTCCCAGATTGGAGAGGGTGCAGGCTGGGCTGAGGGACGACCCCCTAGTGCATGAATTTTGTGCACCGGGCCTCTAGTGTTATATATAATATACATGTGTTTTATATATTATATAGATACATATATTCAAATGTGAGTTTTAAATATACACATTTAATTGTGAGTTCTAGACCTTTTCAAGCAATATTGCAAAAATGATGTTTTTGTTTGTGTGTTTGATACTTTCAGTGTCCAGTTATTAGGATTTTAAAAAATAAGTAAAATATAATTTTAATAGATTTTGAAAATAAATGATACCCTCTTTCTGAAGAACAACTCTAAATTCAAATAAAGAATAATTTACTAGTTAGATTTTATTCATAAATGTCTTTTTTTTCTCCTTAGCATGGGATGGTGAAACTCCATTCTCTGTTGTATATGTGGTGAATGATGCTCAGGATTTTTTCCATTATTGCTTTTTTATTTTTATTTATTTAAAAAAAAAAATAGTGGCCAAGGATTTTCCAAAATTGATGACAGACCCAAAGCCACAGATCTGGAGAGTTCAGAGAATGTCAAGCAGGATCTATCTCTATGTCTCTATCTCTATCTCTGTCTCTGTCTCTCTCTCTCTATCCATATCCATATCATCTATATCTATATCTATATCTATATCTATATCTATATCTATATCTATATCTATATCTATATCTATATCTATATCTATATCTATATCTATATCTATATCTATCTATATCTATATCTATATCTATATCTATATCTATATCTATCTATATGTATCTATATCTATATATATCTATCATCTAGCACCTGATCATATAATGTTCAAACAGCAAAAAAATGACAAAGAAAAAAATGTTTAAAGTCAGACAATTAAAAAAATAACTTATAAATGAATAAGTATAAGAATCATAGAGGATTTCAAATCAGTGACATATAAGCAAGAAGAAAAACAGAGTTAAATATTTAAAGTATTGAAAGAGAGAAACACCAACCTGGAATTATATATCCAGAGAAATTATAATTCAAAAGTAAAGGGGAAGTAAAGATTTTGTTAGACACACACTGAGGGAATTTTTTACCACTTGACCTGCCATGAAGGAAATACTAAAATAAATTCTTTAGGGAAAAGGAAAATGATATGAATAAAAAACATACAAATCTACACAAAAAAGGAAGATCATTACAGAAGGAATAGATGAAAGCCAAATAAAAATATTTTTATTATTATTAATATATCTAAAATATAAGTTTGTTTAAGGAAATAAAAACACAATATTGTGACTATTACATATTGATAATTGAAATGAATCACAGGGAAATCATAAGGAATGTCAGGGAAGAAATGAGAATACTGTTATAAGATAACTACACTACACATGAGGCAGTTAATCTTATATAAAGGTACACTTACATTAGTTAAAAATGTATATTACAAACTCTAGGACAACCAGTAAAAAAATTAAAGTTTGAAGAAGTATACAGAGGTGAGCAAAAATAGGTTTATAGTTGTTTGTCTGGAAATACAAATAAATAAATTAATAAGACAAGAATAAATTCTGAAAAAAAAAGAATAAACTGTGTTTCACATACTCACAATTATAAACCTACTTTTGTTCATCCACGTATTTGTTTACCCCCGTATCCTAAAAGGACAGATAAAATGTAATTATATAAATAATTAAAACCAGAAATAGAGTGAAAACAAACAAACAAACAAAAAAAAAACACAGAAAAAATACAATGAATAGAAAATTTTAAAAGGTTGTAGGTAATAATTCAACTATACCAATAAGCACTTTAAATATTAAAAAATCTAAATATTGCAATTAAAAGACAAAGTTTGTCAGATTGGATAAAAAAACAAAATCCAACTGTATACCAGTATTGTCTATAAGAAATCAACTTTAAATATAAGTACTCAGGTTAAAAGTAAATGGCTGTTGAAATATATACCTTGTTAGCATGAATTCAAAGACAGTTTGAATAGTGATATTAATTTCAGATGAAGCTGATCTCACAACAAATATAAGTAAAAATGAACATAATTCATAATTATAAAGAGTGAATTCTCTCTGAGAAGACATAAAAATTTCAAATGTGTATGGGTGCTTTCTGTATTAAATAATTTTTATTTATCTTTTGGTATGATGTTACTTATTATAAATAATTATCTTTTAGACCACATAACACAATCAAGGAACTTGAGATTAAATTAGTAATCCAAAACCTCTTGACAAAGAGAAGCCCCAGATGACTTCACTGGTGAATTCTAACTTGTAAAGATTTAACAGCGATTGTTCTCAAAATCTTCCAAAAAATAGAAGAGGTTGGAACATTTTATTAACTCATTCTATGAGGCCAGGATTATTCTGATACCAAAACTCAGCAAAGTGATCATGCATGAAGGAAGGAAGGAAGGAAGGAAGGAAGGAAGGAAGGAAGGAAGGAAGGAAGGAAGGAAGGAAGGAAGGAAGGGAGGGAGGGAGGAAGAAAGAAGACTTAAAACTCAAATCCAGCAGCATATAAAAAAGAGTTAAACATCATGATCAAGTAGTACTTATTTTAATAATGAAGGGGGTTTCTACATATAAAAATCAATTAATGTAATACACCATATTAATAGAATGAAGGAGAAAAATACAAGATCATCTGAATTGGTACAGACAAAACATTTGAAAAAAATTTAACACCCTTTCATGATAAAAAATTATTTTAAGAAACTTGGAAAGGAATAGAACTTTCTCAACATGATAAAGGCCAATAATGAAAAACTTACATTTAACATCATACTCAATAGTGAAAGACTGAGTGTTCTCCCTAAGACCAGAAATAAGATATGGATGCCAATTTAGCCACTTCTATTGAACACTGTACTGGAAATTCTAGCCAGAACAAGGAAAATAAACAAAAGGCATCTAAATTAGCAAAAAATAAAGAAGTAAAACTATTTTGTCTTCCCAGGTGACATATTATATTATGGAAACCCTAAACAATCTATACTAATAAAAGGGTAATATGCTAATTAGACTGGATAGACCGGACGTCTTCCAGATGTCCTTCCAGACAAAGCCGCAGCAGCTGTGAGGGCCTAGGGCAGGCAGTGCAGGAGAGGCAGCGGTACAAGCTGGTCTAGCGCCATGGTCCCTTCCACAGAGGCGGCACAGGAGAGGCGGCTGCGTGGGCTGGTCCAGCACCGTGGCCCCTTCTGCAGAGGCAGTGGGAGAGGGGGTTGTGTGGCACCAGTCCCATTGCTGCTCCTTCCACAGAGGCAGCCACAGAGGCAGCAGCGCGGGCCCAGTCCTGGCGCCACACCTCTGTAGAGGTTGGACAGGGTGCAACCTGCTGTGCCTCAACCCCCCACAGCCCCTGCCCCAGCCAGCCTGGCCCCATAACGCCCCCCACCCACCAGGGGCCAGCCCTAAGAAGCAAAGGCAGAGGGCTGGCAGCTGCAGTGGCCAGCAGTGGCAGCAGCAGCGGGGTGATGGGGGCAGCTCCTTCCCCTGATCATCCCAGTCACCTCCTGCAGAGAGAGACCAGAGGCAGCAGCAGCGGCCAGGTGATGGGGGCGGTGCCTTCCCCTGATTGGCCCTGTCATCTCTCCTGAGGGCTCCTAGACTGTGAGAAGAGGCAGGTGGGGCTGAACATCCACCCAACCCCCAGTGCAGAATTGTTGTGCACCGGGCTTCTAGTCATTTAATAAAAGTATTAGAGCAAATTAATGAATTCAGAAATGTTGCCATATATAGTACATGAAAAATTCAGTAGTATTTTTTTTAATTTTTATTGTTTAAAGTATTACATATGTTTCCTTTGACCTCCATTGACCTCTCCCCGGCCACCCCCACCCCCAGCACAAGCCTTCACCTCCCTAGTGTCTGTGTCCATTGGTTATGCTTATATGCATGCATACAAGTCCTTTGGTTGATCTCTTACCCTCCCTACCCTGCCTTCCTTCTGAATTTTTACAGTCTGTTTGATGCTTCTTCGTCTCCAGATCTATTTTTGTTCATCAGTTTATATTGTTCACTATATTTCACAAATGAGTGAGAACATGTGATATTTATATTTCTCCGGCTGGCTTATTTCTCTTATCATAATGCTCTCCAGCTCCATCCATTCTGGTGTGAATGGTAAGAGTTCTTTCTTTTTTTTAGAAGCATAGTAATCCATTATGTAGATGTACCACAGTTTTTTAATCCACTCATCTGCTAATGGGAACTTAGGCGGTTTCTAAATCTTAGCTATTGTAAATTGTGCTACTGTGAACATAGGGGTGCATATGTCCTTTCTGATTGGTGTTTCTGATTTCTTGGGATATATTCCTAGAAGTGAGATTACTGGGTCAAATGGGAGTTCCATTTTTGATTTTTTGAGGAGATTCCTTACTGTTTTCCGCAGTGGCTGCACCAGTCTGCATTCCCACCAGCAGTGCACAAGGATTCCTTTTTCTCCACATCCTCGCCAGCACTTGTCATTTGTTGATTTGTTGATGATAGGCATTCTGACAGCTGTGAGATGGTATATCATTGTCATTTTGATTTGCATCTCTCAGATGATTAGTGACTTTGAGCATTTTTTCATATGTCTCTTGGCCTTCTGTATGTCCATTTCAAAAGTGTCTATTTAGGTCCTTTGCCCGTTTTTTGATTGGATTGTTTACCTTCCTTTTGTTAAGATGTATGAGTTTCCTGTTAATTTTGGAGATTAGGACCTTATCAGATATAAGTTTGGCAAATATGTCCTCCCATGCAGTGGGCTTTCTTGTTATTTTGTTGATGGTTTCTTTTGCAGTGCAGAAGCTTTTTATTTTGATGTAGTCCCATTTGTTTATTTTCTACTTAGTTTCTATTGCCCTAAGAACTGTATCTGTAAAGATATATCTATGGCATATATCTGATAATTAGCTGCCTATAGATTTTTCTAAAATTTTTATGGTTTCCTGTCTTATGGTTAAGTCCATTATCCATTTTGAGTTTATTTTTGTGTATGGTGTAAATTGTTGGTCTAGTTTCATTTTTTGCATGTATGTAACCAATTTACCCAACACCATTTATTGAAGAGACTGTCTTGACTCCATTGTATGCGCTTGCCTCCTTTTGTCAAATATTAATTGAGCATAATGGCTTGGGTTGGTTTCTGGGTTCTCTGTTCTGTTCCATTGGTCTATATCAGTGATGGCGAACCTATGACACGCGTGTCAGAGGTGACATGCAAACTCATTTTTTTGGTTGATTTTTCTTTGTTACATGGCATTTAAATATATAAAATAAATATCAAAAATATAAGTCTTGTTTTACTATGGTTGCAAATATCAAAAAATGTCTATATGTGACACAGCACCAGAGTTAAGTTAGGGTTTTTCAAAATGCTGACACGCCGAGCTCAAAAGGTTCGCCATCACTGGTATATGTCTGTTCTTGTGCTAGTACCAGGTTGTTTTGAAAACAGTGGCTTTGTGATATAGTTTGATATCTGGTATTAACACATTGCGTACCGCATAGAAATCTCTAAGATATATGCCAGGGACCGCACGTTTTTGGGCAAACTGCACGTTATTTAAATCATCATAATGCACTTTAGGTGTTTTTCAATAATTATAACATTTTTATTTACAAAAACAATTAAACAATTAAAGTTCCTAGTACTTTTTTAACGTATGGTACTGCGTAAAACATTTTCCTCTATGAAGAGGGACCAAACAAAATTTACATAAGTATCTAGATTTGCTCCTTTATCCATGGGCGTGAAAAACGAGAACACTCCTGAGCGGTATGAAATGTGTTAAGATGCCTCCAACTTTGTTCTTCTTTCTCATGATTGCTGTTGCCCTGGAAGTAAGACCCTGGGCTCCAGATGGAGTGGGTGCGGATTACTCTGCGTCAAACAGACCTTGCTTTCTTGTAACCTGGAGCAAATGCATGCTGGGTTGCTTCTCAGTGTGGAGCTGAGGTGGGTTGCTCTGGGTCACACATTCTGTGCTCTCCTGTGGCCCGGACTGAGGTGTGCATTGGGTTACTCCGGATGGCCCCAGCAGGACTGTCCTGGTGGCCTGGGTGAAGCGGGTGCAGGTTGCTATGGGTCACACAGTCAGAGCTCCCCTGTGTCCCTGAGTGAGATGTGCACTGTATTGCTCTGGGTTGCCCCTCCTGGGCTGGTGTGAAACAGGCATGCGTTGCTCTGGGTCACTCCAGGAGGTCTGTCCATGGGGCCAGAGTGGAGTGGGCACTGGTTGCTCTGGGACACAAAGTCCACGCTCTCCTGTAGCCCAGAATGGGGCATGCTCTGGGTTGCCCTAGTAACATGTCCTATGGCTTGGGGTGGAGTGGGTGATGGGTGGCTCCAGGTCAGGCTAGCAGCATGATTCTGGGGCCTGGGGTTGGACAAAGAGTTCCCCCTGGCTTGCACTCACTGTGGGGTCTTATAGCCAGATCCTAAGACACTGGGTCCCAGTGAGCTGGTGAGGAGGCCTGGTACAGGAGCTCACTCTGGCAGCATGCACTCCCTGCAGATGTCTGGGAGCCTACTGGAAGGTACTGCGCCACTCACTGCTGGGCCATGGTGGTGGTTCCTGTTGAGTTATGCCTGGCAAGCAGCATCCTCTGCCCTTCCTTATTGAAAACTAGAGGCCCGATGCACGAAGATTCGTGAAAGAATAGGCCTACCTTCCTATGGCTGCCGACACCGCCTTCGCTCCGGCCCAGAGCCGCCTTTCCGCCTTTGTGTGCTGCCCAGAGGCCCAGAGTGGCCAGGGCTGGGCAGGGCGGAACACCTGCATCGTCGCCATGGCGATGACACAAGCATCTCAGCCCGCCGCTGCCATTTTTGTCGTGTCAATTTGCATATTCCCTCCTTATTGACTATCTTTGGGTGCCACTATCTTTGTCACAAAGTGATGGTCAATTTGCATATTCTGTCTTTATTAGATAGGATTGTCTTCTTAACTGTGTCTAATTTGTTAATTCAGGGTGGCTGTTCTCCAATTTAGTTGCTTTTCTGGCCTGGCCCTAGGAGGAGGTAGATGACACTGCTGCCTATTCGACCGCCATTTTCTATTTTGTCCAGTTGTATTTCTATACAATGACAATGAACAAACTGAAAGGAAATTATGAAAGTAATTCATTTATGAGAGCCTCCTTTTTAAAAATCTTTATTCTTGAAAGTATTACAAATATCCCCTTTTTTCCCTTTGACCTTTCCCAGCCCTCCCACCACCCCAGGGCTTCACCCACCTATTTTCTGTGTCCATGGGTTATGAAAGCCTCAATAATAGCAAAATATTTAAGAATAAATGAATTATGGATTTATAATGCTTTACTTTAAAAGCTAGAAAACATTCCTGAAAGAAATTATAGATTGATGTAAATAATAATATATCCCATGCACATAGATTACATGAGTTCATATTGTAAAGATGGTAATACTCCCCAAAGGGAGCTATTCCATGCAATTCAAAATTCCAAAAGTTATTTTTTTTAAACAAATGGAAAAGCCAATCTGAAATTCATATGAAATTGTAGAGCTCTATTGATAGATATCGATATACTAGTGTCCCGGTGCATGGATCCATGCACAATGAAAGGAAATTAATTAGAAGAAATATTTTAATTTCGCTATTTACCCTTTCTGTATAATAGAAGTATCAATTAAATTCATGATCAACAATGACAGAGAGAAATACATGAGTGTGATTGGTGCCAGTGAGAGCTTTATATGTATTTCTCATGCACGAGTCAACTTAGCCTTTTATAGATATAGAATAAACTTGCTTAATTAGAACTGCTTTCTGATTTTGCTAAACTTTTCCAGCCCAGTGAAGCACCCCAACTTCTCTTTCAGGTAATTGTCAGCAACACCGCAGTAAATATCAACATGAAGCACATTATTATTGTAGATCACGCAGGGAGAACAAAGGGTAAAATATTTAACTGTAGCAGTGTTTGACTATATTCTGTACAGTGAGAAAACCTGAAGTCATTTTGAAGTTCCACCATTTCTTACTTCTTTTCAGTTGGGTCAAGTTTCTAAAGTTTCTAAATCTCTGTTTTCTGGCTAATGAAAAGAAAATAGGATTCTACCTAGTCTACTATCTATTTACTCCAGGACTTCTGTCAGGATCAAATGAGATGAGGTATGGGAAAACACTTCACAAACATTTGGTTAAAATGTAAAATGTTTGCACCTGGCTATAAAGCAAGTCATGTTCCTGCACTGAAGAAACTCCAAGGAGGCTAGTCACTAGGGAGAAGAAGGTGTTACTTGGCACACACAGCGACTGTTTCTGGGCTGGGCTGGGCTGGGCTGTGGGCCGCATTTTGCACCATGGGGTCTTGGCAGCATTGGCTCTGAATTGGTGGGGTATTGCTCCAGTGTTGTGACAGGGCCTGTGTCCCACTTGGCAGAAGCCGAGTGTTGGTTTGTGGGCACCAGATCTGCTGGGCCATTTCTTTTCAAATGGACAGAGCACATCATGGCAGTTTCTGTGTTGAGTGTCTGCCCCCTGGTGGTCAGTTCACATCATAGCGAACAGTCAGACAGTTGGACAGATACTTAGCATTTTAGCCTTTTATATATAGATAGCCAAAATTATCTTGACAAAGAAGGACAAAGCTGTGGGACTCACACATCTCAACTTCAAAACTTATTATAAAATTATAGCAATCAATAGTGTGTACTGGCATAAAGATTGGCTTATAGATCAATGGAATAAAATTGAAAGTCCAAAAACAAAACAAAACAAAAATAACCCATACATCTATTGCCAGTTGATTTTCAACTAGGTTGCCAAGATCATTCAATGGAGATAGTATAGTCTCTTTAACAAGTGGTACTTGGACAAATAGGTATCCACAAACAGAGGAAAACAGTTGGATCCTTACATCACACCATATAAAAGTTAAATTCAATATGGATCAAATATCTACATATAAGAGCTAAAACTATAAAACACTTCGAAGAAAACTTAGGAGTAAATCCTCATGACCTTGGATTTAACAATGGTTTCTTAGATTTGTTACCAAAAACACATACATATGCACACAAAGAAAAATAAATTATAGTTTATAAAAATTAAAAAACTTTTGTGAATCACAGGACACTATTAATTAAATGAAAAGACAACTTACAGAATGAAAGAATCTATGTGCAGATTACATTTTTGATAAGGGTCTATTGTCAAGAATATAAAGAACTATTATAAGTCAATAACAGAAAGACAACCCAATTAAAAACTGGCAAAGGTCTTGAATAGACATTTATCCAAAGAAGATATACAAATGGCCAAAAAACAAATGAAAATTTTCTCAACATCACTTGTCATTAGATAAATTAAATTAAAACCATAATGAGATATCATTTTTCATCCATCCAATAAGATAGTTAAAATAAAAGAAAAGGAAAATATCTTACATTGCTGAGAATGTGGAAAAATTGGAACTCTTATACATTTCTGGTGGGAATATAAAATAGTATAGCCATGTTGGAAAGCAGGTTGGCAGTTCTTTTGTAAGTTAATCTATAGGCTTGTCATATGACCAACCAATTCTATTTTTATTTATATACCCAAAATACATGAAAACAGGTATTCAATAGAAATATGTTATAAGGATGTTTATAGTAGCACTACTTACAATAGCCAAAAGATAGAATCAACCTAGATGTCCATCAACTAATGAATAAACAGTATATGGTGTATCCATATAGTAGAATATTATTTAGTCATAAAAATGAATGAAGTACTGATACGAGCTACAACATGGATGAAACTTGAAAATATTATGGCAAGTCAAAGAAGCCAGACACAAAAGTCAATTATATTTTATAATTTAACTTATATAAAATATTTAGTATAGGCAAATCCATAAGACAGAATACAAGTTAATGATTGTCAAGTGCTGGAGGTGGGAGAAATGAGGATTAACCATTGAATAGGTGTAGGTTTCCTCTGAGAGTGAAGAAACATTTTTTTAAATAAGAAAATGGTGAAGTTTACACAACATAATGAATGTACTAAATGCCACTGAATTTTACTTTTTAAAATCATGAATTTTATATTATGTGATTTTTATAACAATAAAGAAAACTACTTCATATACAGAGAAATACATCTCAAAATGAAATGCTTTATAGGTGTTCTTCCTACATATGATCTCACTATATGCTTTCAAGTCCCTATAGTATTCAACACCTGACAAGCAATTGACCAATATTGACTAATTCACTTAAATTATATTTTTTCTTCCCATCCTGTTATATTCAAACATACACTGCTCACATACAATATTCTTTTCAAAGTAGAATTAATTAAGCTTTACTACACCTTGTGGCAACTTGTGAACATCAGTTTTCATCTTGAAAATACGTTTAACATGAACATGTTCAGTAATTATTTTCACTTTGCTGCGAGATGAAATTTATGTTACGTAGGAAAGACAGCCTAAAGCCACTCATAAGGGTTCTCTCTTTCTTGACATATGCAAGTAGAGTATGTGCTTATAAAGATAGTCAAACCCAGATACATATTCTAATTATTTCATGCATAGATATATAATTTGGCTTGATAATTGTTAATAATTCACAAAACAAAGATGTTTAAATGGGCAAATAATGACCACAGTTTTGTTGTCGGATAGTGTTTTAAAGAATTGTCATTTAACTGGTTGTGTGATAATTAGAATAAGTTCTTTAACTTATACTTTGAATCCATCCTTCTACAATAATCACAATGGGAAGGCCAGTCACTACTCTCAGGTGGTGTCATATTGAAATGGAAAGCTGTAGTCATTCCAAGTCCAAGGAGAGTTTGGTTTAATTATGTTCAGCTCACTGTGTAATTATTTAGTCTCTATAATACCATTCCAAACCCCTATACAGAGTGCTAATCATTAACAAAATTTACAAAGATAAATAAAACACATTTTGTTAATAAGGAGTTTGCAGATTCCACTAGAAATCTGTTTTCCTTATAAATATGCACATTTGTTAAGTATTTCATATATTTTTATAAAATGTTTATTACTTCAGTTTAGATATTTCAGATTTACTTACCTCCCTCACTCTTTTATCCTTTTAAAATTTGGACTCTACTTCTGGCACAATTTCCAATTTTTTACTTAGGTCTAGCATTAACGTGAGGAATATTTCCCATAACATTCACATCCCCCAAGCCCTTCTCAAACCATCTGGATATCCCCTGGGCCAGAAAGACATCCCTCCCAGGTCCCATCTTAGAAGAGAAAGGGGTTGGAACATTACATCCAGTCAGTATAGATTCTAAATATCTTCTGAGATATCACTAACCTCTTCTTTCTACCACCATGTTACATAAGATTAATCACTGCTTTCTTCAAATTATTGCATTGACATCTTCCTTATAGAACACCATCCTGCAATTCATCCACCCTAATACCAGCCAAACGCTCTTTATTATGACAAATTTGATAACACCACTCTCCTGAGAAAATGTCTTTAATGGCTCCCAAATCCTTCATAAATTCCAAGTCATTTAGCATGGTATAGTTTCTTCAAAATATTTACCTACCTATATTCTAGGAATCACTTCATCCTCTGTTTTCCATTGTCTAAGCAGCCATATGATGCAGATAGCAGGCTGCTGAACATTTTTTAAAAAATATATTTTATTGATTTTTTATAGAGAGGAAGTGAGAGGAATAGAGAGTTAGAAACATCGATGAGAAAGAAACATCAATCAGCTGCCTCGTGCACACCTCCTACTGGGGATGTACCCGCAACCAGGGTACATGCCCTTGACCAGAATCGAACCTGGGACCCTTCAGTCTGCAGGCCGACACTCTATCCACTGAGCCAAACCAGTTAGGGCTGCTGAACATTTTTTTAAACATAATTTTGTTCTCTTCCATTTAGAAAAATAGGAAATAGGAATTTAGGTTCCTTCTGCCTAGGTTATTCTTCCAATCTTGTCTGCCTGACAAATATTTACTCAAGCTTCAGTATACTTCAGTTTCAATTTCTTGAGTACTCTTTAAAGGAAAAAAAAATACTTTTCCTCACTTCTATTCCACATCACTTTATAAATATGTTTTGTCAATGTGCTATCATAGTTAAGTCCACATCTGTCTCACCAAGTAGACATGCTTCTCCTCCTATATCTTTGATCTTTTCTTTTCTGTCTCTTTTTATAGTCTTCAGAGTCTGATGTCTGTTCCTTTGCATTTTTCATGAATATGTGCCTTTCAGATGTGATGTTTATGAAGGAAATGATCATTATTCCATTTTCTGATGATACCTATTAAGAAAATGTTAATTACATTGTGTGTCTACTAGTTAACAGGCCCTGAAACAATTGCTATATGCATGAATTACTTTGCTTTCTTAGAAGATTCTTATTTCCTTTCAACCCTACAAGGTTGTTTTAGTTATACCCATTTTACATATAAACCATAATGACAGTATTCAGAGAGCATACCTAACTTCTTTGAGACCATACAACTAATAAATGGTGGTTCTTGATTTTCTGGATTTGTGTCCTATCTTTGTCACCTATGGGTTGTGTGACATGGACATACTGTATGTTTTCTCTTTCTCAGTTTTCCCATCTATAAAATAGGCCAATACTAGTGAATGCCACATACATTGTAGTACGTGTTCAAGGAATCAACAGTTATAGAAAGTATCTAGAAAGATAATTTAGTGTGCAGTAAGGACATTAAGTGCAAAAGCATCCATAGAAAAGGTGTAAATAAATTTACTTGACTGTGTTCCAATAAAACTTTGTTTTTAGACAGTGAAATTTGAATTTCACATAGTTTTTATGTCAGAAAAATTATTCAAAAGTTATTCAATTTTCTTTAACTATCTAAAATATTTAAAGAAAACTGTTCTCAGCACGTGAGCTATACAAAAGCAGGGGTTAGGCCAGATTTATCTTATGACCTTACTTTGCTGACTCCTGATATAAACAATGTAGCTCCTTCCACAGATTTTTATTTTTAGTTCTCCTCCCATATGTTGCTGTCAGTTGCTATTAAAAAATTCTTCTAAACTTTAAAAAAAAGTTATCAATAATTAAATTCTTCTCTTTGTATTTTAGCTGAGGCTCTTCTCCCCTGAGGCAGGGATAGCTATGGTCTGTTTTTGAAATACCAGTGAAAGGAAGGAAGGGGCTAAGATCGTATAAGTAATAGGGTGGTAAGTATACACATATGCTTATATCAGAACTGCAAAATATTTTCTTATCACATGTGAGTCAGTGAAGAAATCTGATAAGTGATAGTGCTGCACTGGGAGAAATGATTTCTGAATGAACCGAACAGAGTAGGCTTGTAGACACTGCTTTCTATTTCTCTTCAAGCTGACCTGGTCCTTCACTCTGTAGATGAGCATGAAATATCAAATGTTATTTGAAACTTAAGATTTTTGAGATCTGCCTTTAGTTACTCCTAGCACAAATTACTCCCTTTGGAAAATCACGCATGTGAGAGGTAAAGTGTTAAAGGGCCCTTCTGACATAGTGTGTTTCCTTTGGAGATGTCCTGACAAAAGAAGAACAAATGTAGAAAGTAAATATCTGACAAAAGCAGAAATCAGACAGGCTCAGTTTTTCATCTCACTCCCTATCTCGCAGTTCAGTTCTTTTGAAATCAATGAGAATCTTTAATCCAAGGGAGATCTCCACAAGACCGAGAGGCATGAAATCTGATCCACAAGGACCAGTATTCAATAAAAGATTAAATAAAATGATGCTTTTTATTCTCTTACTTTTTCTTTTATCTCCTAAGTATCAAAGTAGATTTTTTGGGGGCGAGTGGATTGACAATCATTTAATAATAACAGTAATCTGGTTCATTGTTATATATGATACTACTTTACCTAGGATTTAATTCAGTTTGATGTGGGTTAAAATACCTTGGAGATTTCAAAAGAATAAAGAATTCAGTAATTGCAAATGTTAAACATGATATAGTTTTTTTCCTTATTGAGAAAAGTTTTGTGAATGAGCCAGTAAGCAAGATTAAATCTGTAAGATATTTTTATTTTATTGTTTCTTTTGTAGTTCCATAGAATAGTTTATCACCCACTACAACGTTCCTACAAAAAGCAATGCTGAAATTTTTGCCCATCCTGGTTTGCCCACTCTGCTTTCTAGCTACTCCATTTCATGTCACTCGCTGAAAGGGTCAGGCCAGCCTCTGGGTTTTGGGGAAGTCAGATATAATTTAAAACACAAAAGAAAAAAATTAAATAAAATTATGTAGAGATTATTACAGTTTAACAAGTATTAATCCTTACAATTATGTATATACTAGAGGCCCAGTGTACAAATTTGTGCACAGGTGAGGTCTGGTTGGCCAGCCCTGGTCAGGACCAATCAGGCCAGCTGGTGGGGAGAGGACATGGGAGGTTGGCTGACTGGCCCTGCCCCCAATAAAGGAAAGGGGGCCAATTGGGGGTGGGGCAAGTTATGGGGAGGGGTCGTGGTGGTTGACTGGCCCCACCCCTGATTGGGGTGGAGTCTATCAGGGGCAGGGCTGGCCGGGGGGAGGGGCCATGGGTGGTTGGCTGGCTGGCCCACCCCTGGTCAAACTCCTGGTCAAACTCTGGGTAGAAGGGACAATTTACATATTAGCATTTTATTAGATAGGATAATTCTCTTAAGTGAATTGAAACAATAAAAAGATAGTGATATGAATCAAATCAATCACAAAAACTTTAGTGTGTTAATTCTAAGACAAGTGCATAAAATTAGGAAATCCTTTTGCATGTCAGACTTTCTTGCCTATCTCTGTATCCTTTTCCCTATTGTAGAAGTAGAAATATATGTTTAAAAATTCATAGAACAGTGTATTTTTGTATGTGCCTCACACTCCTCCACTGACCATGTTACTTGGTCCTCTTTTGAAGTAAGATGACTCTTTAGCAAAACATTATGTACTCATTTCTTAGATTGCGAGGAGTTGGCTAGATTTAAACTAACCAAAAACAATAAGCCACTGTGATTGCTGTCTACCCTTCTGAAAGCTTTGCCTGATGGTAGTACAATTGGAAAGACCAGAAGAAAGTTAATTCTTGACTACCACAGGTTTTCTATGACTAATCTATATATATAAAGAGGTAATATGCAAATTAGCCGGGATGATGCAACAGTCACGACCAGCTCAGGAAGAGTTTGCACACACAGATTGGCGGGAGGGGACTGCTTGCACTGTGAGGCAAGCCATGGATGGTGCAGCCCTGGAGCGGACAGGCAGGGGGGCATGCCCAAGCCGCTGCCAGCACCCAGCCCCAGCAGGCCCAGGAGTGGGAGCAGAGAGGCAGGCGGGTGTGCCCAAGCCGCTGCCACTGCCCGGCCCCAGCAGGCCCACTTCTGCACATGAGCTGCAGAGGAATCACCTTTTCTGACCACTCATTGGCAAAGCGCCTGGTATGTACTACCAGTGTTATTGGTAACTTGGGTAATAAGAATCCAAGAAGGTGATCTAGGGTTTTTCCACCTCACTCCTGGAGGAAAAAATGAAGGTCCGCTGCTGGAGGGGCTAAGCAATGTCATATCCTGAACTAGCCAGTTTGGCCCAGTGGATAGAGCCTTGGCCTGCAGACCACAGGGTCCAAGTTCAATTCTGGTCAAGGGCATATACCTAGGTTTCAGGCTCCTCCCTGGATGAGGCCCAAGTCAGGGCTTATGCAGGAGGCAACCAATCGAAGTGTTCCTCTCACATTGATGTTTCTCTCTGTCTTTCCCTCTCTTTTCCATGCTCTCTAAAAATTAATGGAAATATATACTCAGGTGAGGATAAAAAAAGAAAGAAATGTCATATCCTATGAAAGAGACATGTTGAAAATTCCTAAAGAAAGTTGTCATTTTTTCGTGGTAAAGGGACTAAAGTCCATGTTGATAAAAACACCTTGGTGGCAGGCAGTGGCAGCAGCAGTGGGGTGATGGGGGTGGCGCCTTCCCCTGCAAGGGAGGTCCTACTGCGGCTAAGCCATCAGTAGGACATCCCTGAGGGCTCCTGGACTGTGAGATGGGGCAGGTTGGGCTGAGGGACACCCCCCCAGTGAACGAATTTCATGCACTGGGCCTTAGTGTATTATAAAGGAGGAATCATATAGTACATATAGTATGTTCTATTATTACTAGAGAGGAGCCTGCTTTTATCCTCCACAAAAGCTGGTACTCCCCCCCCCCTTATTTTATAAATATTAATTAATCAACATATTTATTATGTACACTATGATAGTACCAAGACAAGGTCTTCAGATAATGATTTTAAAGAACTTGCAGTCCAATTGAGAAAACATAATTTATTTTTTATTTTTTCCCTTTTTTTTAATCTTTATTGTTCAGATTATTACAGTTGTTCCTCTTTTTTCCCCCCATAGCTCCCCTCCACCGGGTTCCCAACCCACCTTCTGCCCTTACCCCCCCACCACCACTGTCCTCATCCATAGGTGTACGATTTTGTCCAGTCTCTTCCCGCATGCCCACACCCCTTTCCCCCAAAGAATTGTCAATCCACTCCCTTTCTATGCCCCTGATTCTATTATATTCACCAGTTTATTCTGTTCATCACATTTTTTATTCACTTGATTTTTAGATTCACTTGTTGATAGATATGTATTTGTTGTTCATAATTTTTATCTTTACCTTTTTCTTGTTCTTCTCTTCTTAAAGGATACCTTTCAGCATTTCATATAATACTGGTTTGGTGGTGATGAACTCCTTTAGCTTTTTCTTATCTGTGAAGCTCTTTATCTGACCTTCAATTCTGAATGATAGCTTTGCTGGGTAGGCTAATCTTGATTGTAGGTTCTTGCTATTCATCACTTTGAATATATCTTGCCACTCCCTTCTGGCCTGCATAGTTTCTGTTGAGAAATCAGCTGACAATCATATGGGTACTCCCTTGTAGGTAACTAGCTGTTTTTCTCTTGCTGCTTTTAAGATTCTCTCTTTGTCTTTTGCTCTTGACATTTTAATTATGATATGTCTTGGTGTGGTCCTCTTTGGATTCCTTTTGTTTGGGTTCTCTTTGCTTCCTGGACTTGTAAGTCTATTTCTTTCACCGGGTAGGGGAAGTTTTCTGTCATTATTTCTCCAAATAGGTTTTCAATATCTTGCTGTCTCTCTTCTTCTGACACCCCCTTAACTCAGATGTTGGTATGCTTGAAGTTGTCCCAGAGGCTCCTTACACTATCTTTATATTTTTGGATTCTTTTTTCTTTTTGCTTTTCCGGTTGGGTGTTTTTTACTTCTTCATACTTCAAATCTTTGACTTGATACTTGCAATCCTCTAGTCTGCTGTTGGATCTCTGTATAATATTCTTTATTCTTTATTAGTCACTGTATGCTTAATTTCTAGTTGGTCCTTTTTCATATCCTCGAGGGTCTCACTAGACTTATTGAGGTTTCTAAAAAATTATTGAAAAACCTTAAAACCATGGTTTTGAACTCTATATCCAGTAGTTTACTGTCCTCCATTTCTGTCATTTGTGACCTGTTTCTTTGTCTCCGCATTTTGGCTGCTTTCCTGTGTTGATAGAGTGGTTTTCTGTGCTTGGTGTCATATAGGGCCCAGTGGCTCAGCCTCTCCAATTATCTGAGGTGGACACTCTTGGTGCATCCCTTTGTGCACAGTCTTGTTGTAGTTAAGCCTTGATTGTAGTTGGTATCACTGGGAGGAATTGACCTCCAGGCCAATTGGCTGTGAGAATCAGCTGTGTCTGCAGTGGGAGAACTTCTGTGCTGGAGACACTCTTATGGGGCAAGACTTGTTTCAGTGGGGCTTTGGTGCTTACTGAGTCTGCCCCCTGAGTGTGTCGCTTATGGATTTGAGGAGTTGTAATCTGGATGGTCCCACTCTGGCCATGGGGTACACTGGCACTTGGATCTCTAAGGAGGTGCTAATTTAGCCTCTGCCTGAGGCTACCTAACAGGAGGTATGAAGAGATCTGCAGATTCCTCTTCTTTGTTTGGGATTTGGAGGTGCCCAGATGAGGCCCAGCTGTGAAGCAATGCATTCTGTTGTGGGGCCTTGGGCCTTCTTTTGGATGACCCAGCTGCAGTTTGTTAGGTAATTTTAGATTGCAAAGGGCCAGGTCATTCATATGCAAAAGCCTTTGAGCACAGCTTGGGTGGGGCATGGTCTCAGGGAATCAATAGGGCGGAGCAAACAGCTATGGCTGATCCTCAGCCTTGCCCTTAGAGGTCCCTGGTCTCAGTGGCCCATGGTAATCGCTTCAAGCACCTCTGAGAGAAAGTTGCCCTCAAGTTCCGCCCACTGCCAGGCAGTCCATTTTCTCCCTTTATGAGTCTGGGTCCCCAGAGACTTGCCCAGAACTGGAGTCAGGGCCGTCGGGAGCTTGAAAATCCCTTCCAATTGAAAAAGACAACCGTGTCCTCAGTTTCCAGCCCTTTCCACACTCGCTCCATACCTCTGCACTTTACTTCCACACCTCTGAGTTTCAGTGTGCTTTTCTCTTTCCTTCTAGTTGTAGAATTTCCATTCAGCCAGCCTTCTTGTGGTTCTGGATGATGTCCGTTTTGTCTTTTAGTTGTATTTTTGAGGTGGTTGTGGGAGGCAGCAATTTCAGGTGTTTACCTATGCTGCCATCTTGGTTTCTCAACATAATTTATTTTTAAAAGACACCTTTTATACAGTAGAATTCAAAAAAATTATATAGATACTAAAGGCCTGGTGCACAAATCATGCACCACTGGGGTCCCTCAGCCTGGCCTGCAGGATCGGGCTGAAACCAGCTCTCCAACATCCCCCGAGGGGTCCCGGATTGCGAGAGGGTACAGGCCAGGCCCAGGGACCCCACCAGTACACAATTGGGGCCAGAGAGGGATGTGGGAGGCTGGCCAGCCGTGGAGGGACTGCGGGAGGGCTCCAGGGCGTGTCCAGCCTGTCTCCCTCAGTCCCAATCGGCAGGACCCCAGCAGCAAGCTAACCTACTGGTCAGAACGTCTGCCTCCTGGTGGTCAGTGCATGTCATAGTGAGTGGTCGACCAGTCAACTGTCTGCCCCCTCGTGGTCAGTGCACATCATAGCGAGCAGTTGAGCAGCCTTAGCATATCATTAGCATATTACACTTTGATTGGTTGAACGGCTGACTGGATGACCGGACACTTTGCATATTAATCTTTTATTATATAGGATACCAGCCTCTTCTCCCTTAAAATGCTGGAACATAATTTCCCATCCCTTCAGTGTAAACTACTTTGGGTGACTTTCTTTCACAGAGTAAAGTTGTGAAAGGAAGAGAAAATGAACTTCACAGTGGAAAAACATGATATACCTTTGTCATGTGGTAAAAGTAAACGTTGTCATTGTCAAGTTATATACTCTTGATATGTGTTGAGGATATTGCCTCAACTTTGTCATCTTCCACCCAACTATGTATACCCCCAATCTGATTGTGAGGAAACAGGCAAATCCCAATAGAGTGACACTCTGTAAAATATATGATCAGTATTTCTCAAAACTGTCAAAGTCATGAAAAACAAGGAAATTCTGATAAACTGTTTCAGCCAATCTAAATCCAAAAGGACATGACAGCAAATGTCATGTGGTGCACTGGCCCAGAAAAAGGATATTAGGTAAAAACTAATGAAATCTGAAGCATGGACTTTAGTTAATGATAATGTGTTACTGTTGGTTCATTAATTGTAACTAATGCACCATACTAATATTAGGAAAAACTTGGTGAAGGATATATAGGAACTCCCTGTACTATCTTTGTCAATTTCTGGGAAATCTAATCTTTTCTAAAATAAAAATTTTATCAAAAATTTTTAAGTCATCGTTAAAAAAAATCTGACAGAAATAAAAGAGATCATATATTTAGTAAATATTTTCGGGGGAAATGTGGGGAGCCTAAGAAACTCAGAGTCAGTGGCTATAGTTTTAACTTTAGGAAACTTAAAAAAAAAAAAATGCATGTGAAGTTTTAGTGTTGTATCATCTGTCATAAAAGGAATTCAGAAACAAAAAGTAAAGCCACAGAGGTGTATCATGTAACAAATACATTTACCTGCATGTTTATTTTGGCACTATTAAAGAGAATATAAGTATTCTTATTAATATCATGACATCTTCGTTTTAGGTCCCTTCCAAAAAGATGTATGGGGGAAAAATTCTGTTTTAAACAATCATGTTCTCCTGTTTGCATACCATACCTTGCTACACGTAGGTAATCATTCACATTGGATAAACAGGTACAAACAAATATATTGCTGGTTGTCATCATAATAAATCTCGGGTTTTAAGTGGGCTGCAGTATTTACAATATACATAAATTTCTTACAACTTCTGTAGAAACAGTAATATATACATATATGTGTTGGTTTAAGCCACACGTATAGTTTAGGTGCAATGAGTTGTGCTAGTCAGAAAGTCTGATTCCAGAGGTTGTCAGCCAGCATCATTTAATAGTAAGACCACATACCAACAGTAGATGCTACCCATAGTTACTGTCTATACTCTATACTTTAGCTGTGGTTATCTCAGCCAACACTTGTGTCTTAGTAATACGCAAAATAAATGTTAGAAGAATGCATTTTCATTGGTAAAAATGAATAGCTTGTGAATTAGCTGGTACTTTGCAAATGTGATATAGACTATCACTGGTAATAGACTTTATTTTCATAATATATAGATGACCAAAATGTTTCAGAAACACTCCTCATCCTTTCATGAAAAAACTGAAGTAATCTGTAACAGTGCAATACAAATACAGGGTGGGGCAAAAGTAGGTTTCCAGTTGTGAGCACGTGAAACAGTGTATTCTTGTATTATTTATTAAGTATTGCATTACTTTCCATCTGGATAACTATAAACCTACTTTACTCCGCCTTAAATAATAAAAGCCACATGTGTTTTAACATTTTTTGTAGCCTCATTAACAAAAGAAATAAAAATGAAGCTGAAATTAATTTTGATATATTATATTTATTTATTTTTATTTATTTATTTTTATTTTTTTGATATGTTTATTTAAATCAGTGAATCAAAAACATTAGTTTTTCAACTTGTAATCTATATGGAAACATTAATGAGATATTTTACATTATAGATATTTTGTACAGCTATCCATGAACAAAAAAAATGTATATTTTACATTACGAGATATTTTTCATACATAGAAATTCAGTGTGTATTTGAAATTTATACCTCAATTCAGAAGCTATAATTGAATTAGAAAAGCAGACCTGTACTTGGATTTCATGTAATTTGTAGTTGAAAAAGTGTATTCACATACTCAAATGTTTCCAAACATACCATAAAGTTAGCCAAAAATTGATAGAATATCAAAATCATTTTTGTTTAATATTTCTTTTTATAAAACTAAGATGGTTATTTGTTTAGAATAACTGATTTAATTTGAAGCAAAATTATACCAATGTTAAAATTATGTATATGTTAAGTAAATTCACTAGCAATTGTGTCAACTCACTATTACTGAGTTTGAATTCTAATGGGTACTACATATATTTGAAAACATCTCTGAATTTATTAATATCAACAAACTTTAAAAGTTATAGTTTTGCAGATCAAAGTTATAACATGCTATCACTTATAATCTGTCTATAGAGTCATGATAGAAAAATGTATACAATTGTTATTGACTTGAATTATTAAAAATTTAAATTTTAATATACTCTCTTACACTGTTTAGTGAGATAACAAACTTTTTCTTCCCTGTATTTTCAAACTCAGTTCTTTCATGTGCAGTGGAATATTTCTTTGATAATTGAATATTTGACAAGCATTTCTTTTATTTTGAAAATCTTGAATTAAAATTGTCAGTGAATAGGAGTGTATCATTAGATGACAAAGTAGGAGATCCTGCCTCCATCCCTCCAAAAATATCAACAGACGGCTATCCATGAACAAAAAATCTCTGGGAGAGGCCTAGAGTCCACTTAAGAAACTTTGGCATCACAGTGGAACACAACTGAGAATAACTGCAAAAAGTAAGCACAGCTTCATCTTCCCCCTCATCATCCTGTCCCCCTCCTCAAGCAAGCATTGCTCAGCACCAAGAGGAAAGTCCCACTAAAGAGTTCCCCTCACCAAGAAAGGTATGAGGGCACATAGCAGGTTTTGCAGCACTTGGGGGCATGCAGGAAGGATCTCTTCGGTTTCACCTCACCTAGAAGCCAGCAAAGCTGAGCGATGTAGAAATGACTAGGAACGAGGAAGAAAAGCAGGGGTTACCAGTGTCAGCCACACAGCAGGAGGGACACTGGTTGTCAGTGAAAGTTCTGCAGATGACCCCAACTGCTTTGCCACTGTAGAAACTAGAGAGCAACAGAATCTCTGAGAACCCCTGCTGATTTCAGCAGGTTTCTGCCCTGCCCCACTGGTATTCTTGTTAGCAGAGGCCAGCTGCCAGAGACCCTCCCTGCTCCCTCCCATACACCCCAACCTCTGCCCTTTTGGAGCCTGGAACCCACTCTGGCAGCCAACCCAGACCTCGGTGGGTATGCAAGTATAAGACACCAGCCTAGAGCTCTATGACTCTAGGGGCTAGAGCTCCATAGGCACCCTTGAGGCTGGGTCCCCAGCTGCCACCCTGCAAGCCCTATGCCCAACAACCCATCACCAGCTTCCATTGCCATGTGCATGCCAGTAGGGAGCCCTTACAGCAAATGCAGGTCAGCCAGTTGCTTTGGGGCCCAGATTTGGCCCTTTTTCCTGTCATTAGCATACACCACTGAGCTCACCTACAGCTAGTATTCCAGCTTTGCACCTGCAAACCCCTGGCTGGAGTCCTGACTTCACTGCCATTGGTCCATGGTGAGAACCAGCAGCCATAGTAGTTCATGCTGATAGTTACACTCCCAGAGTTGTCAGTTGATCCACAATCGGACCTGGCCCCTTCTGCTTGCCCTGGACTCCACTACTGCATGCGTGCTTGCAACTGGCTCCTGCAGCCAAGTCTCCTGAGCCAAGCTGTTGCAGCCACAGTGGCCTGCCTGATCCCTAGCCACAGGACCTGGAGGTGCTACTGAAGACCAATCATTCCTCTGCGGACCTCTCCCCTGCAGAGCTCATTGAGGACACACACTTGTCCATGCTGGGGGTAATAGTACCTGAGTTGATGAGTCACGATGCCCTCACACCTGGCACCCTGCGCCTCTAGACCCAGGGTCACAGCACGCTTCGGTATCCTCCCACCCACAGGTGAAGGTCACTCCTTGACAAAGTCAGTCCATAAAGTATGGAATAGATAATTACATCTTCAAAAGTGCAGCCACCTATTCAAGGCTAGAGGAAGCGATGGATTGGGGAAATATGACTCCACCAAAGGAATATAGTAAACTTCTAGTAATTATCACAAGGAAATGGAGATGGAGAAGATGCCCAACAGAGAATTCAAAATAATTGTTCTGAGTAGGCTCAGAATGCTCCAACAGAATACAGATAAACAATTAAATAAAATCAAGAAAACAATACAAGGACAAAATGAGAAGTTCAAAAAGTGAGATGGAAAACATTAAAAACTACCATAGAGAAATATGTTAAATAATGGAAAAAAATAGGACACAGGAGGAGGTAAATGTAGTTTAAAGGTTCAAAATTTCCAGTGGAGTTGAGGAAGATAGAAGCAGAATGATTTGTATTAACCCATAATGAGGCAAGGATGCATATTGTAATCTTTAGTATAATAATTAAAGTATGGTTAAAATACATAACTTACAAGTGGAGGTAGATTTAAAAAGAAAATGTATTTGTATGGTTTAAAATCTTCAAAACAGGAAAAAAGATAATTTACATGTGAGACAAATAGTAAATGATTAGTAAAATGATAGCTCAAAAAACAAATTATTATATAAACTTTTTGAAAAATGTACCAAGTAAAAGGTTAAGATCATAAAATCAGATAAAAATTGCCCCCATTTCATTTCGTTTTTAAGACACTTCTATAAGAGCACTCAGAATGATTTAAAGCAACATGCATGCAAATATTAAAAGAAACTGACATAGTTATGTCATACAATGTTGATTTTAAGTAAACGACCTTTAATGCAGATAAAGAGGAACACTTAATAATAATAATAATAATAATAATAATAATAATAATAGTTACTCAAATAGGAAAAGGTCATAAATTCTCTTGCTGTCCCTCCAGAGGTCAGTCTGTTCTAGGAATTCTTATGCCAGAAGTTACATATGTTGTTCTGATCCACCGTCTTTTCAGCCTATGATCCTGTCACTAGGAATGCATATTGGTAACCAGTACGAACACCTAAGAACTGAGGCTCATGAAATCTGATTGATTAGTTACTTTATCCATGAAACTGATTTCATGCTAGGAAATGTGACTGGTAAACACAGTAGTTACTTCCCATCTGAAAATGTTATGCTGGATACCAGTTTGTTTTATTGTATCCATAACAACAGCAAATGCACTTGTCTTTGATTGCCTATTATCTTTATACTAGAGGCTCGATGCAATGCACGAAATTCGTGCAAGAGTAGGCCTTCCTTCCCCTGGCTGCCGGCACTGGCTTTCCTCTGGCACCCAGGATCCAAGCTTACCTCTGGCACGTGGGACCCGGGCTTTCCTCCAGCTGCCAACAGGCTCCTGGGACCTGGCCTTTCCTCGCAGCCCTGGCTTAATCCAGAAGGTCTTCCGGAAGGATGTCCTGTCTAATTAGCATATTACACTTTTGTTATTATAGATGACCCATTCTGGAAATGTTTAATAAAAAGGGCTTTACAAATTTTTCAGCTATGCACTTTTAAATATAAATGTTTATACCTTATATTTTGATCTTAAAGGTCAGGAGTTATGGTTGTAATGCTATTAAAAGTATATGTTTCTATTTAGTTTGATATAGTCTCATTCATTTATTTTTGTTTTTACTTCCCTTGCCTTTGAGATTAAATACAGAAAAGCCTCTCTAAGACTAAGGTCTAAGTTTAGTACCTATATTTTCTTCTATGTAATTTATTGTTTCGGGTTTTATAATTTAAATCTTTGATCCATTTTCAGTTAATTTTTTGTATATGGTGACAAATAAATGTCCAGTTTAATTTCTTGCATGTGGCTTTGCAATTTTCCTAGAGGGAAAGGGGAGGTAGTAAAGGGCAAGGGAGGTCAAATTTATGGTGAAAAAGGATATTTGACTTTGGGTGGTAAACACACAATGTAATGCACAGATGATATATTAGAGGATTTTACACCTGAAACCTATATAATTTTATTAACCAATGTCACCCCAATAAATATAATTTAAAAAATTTTTAAATAAAGTATATGCTGTAGGATTTTTTTCTGTGCCTAATTACCAAATGTATTTTTAAAATATCTAGAGACATCATCAATGTTAAGAAATAATCTAATACCAATTAGTGATGCAAACCTTCTTAAAAGTAATAGTTTAAACCATTCATTGATTAGTTATTTATAAGGACACATCTATAAGGAAAAAAATGAAAATTATTATCTTGAAAACTCGTAGTAACAAATGACAGTTTGGTAGTTACTAGCAAGACAGGAGATAGTGAAAGGTGAAGGGGGTCAAATATGTGGTTATGGAAGAAGAATTGACTGGGTGGTGAGCTCACAGTGCAATGTACAGATCATGTATCATAGAATTATGCACTTGAAACCTGTAGAATCTTATTAACCAACTAGAGGCCCGGTGCAAAAAAATTTGTGCACTTGGAGGTTCCCTCAGCTCAGCCTATGCCCTATTGCAGTCTGGGATCCCTTGGAGGATATCCACCTGCTGGCTTAAACCTGCTCCCTGGGGGATTGGGCCCAAGCTGGCAGTCAGACATACCTCTAGGCACGACAGCCCTTGAGGGATGTCCACTTGCCAGCGGGGAGCAGGCCTAAGCTGCAGTCAGACATCCTTAGCGCTGCTGAGGAGGTGGGTGAGGCTCCCACCACCACTACTGTACTGGAAGCCATCAGCCTGGCTTGTGGCTGAGCAGAGCTCCCCTTGTGGGAGCACATGGACCACCAGGGGGAAGCTCCTGCATTGAGCGTCTGCCCCCTGGTGGTCAGTGTGTGCCATAGTGACCAGTCATTCCCAGTCCTTCTGCTGTTAGGTTAGCTTACATATTACCCTTTTATTATATAGGATAGAGGCCTGGTGCATGGGTGGGGGCCGACTGGTTTGCCCTGAAGGGTGTCCCGGATCAGGGTGAGGGTCCCGCTTGGTGCCTGGCCAGCTTGGGTGAGGGGCTGATGGGCGTTTGCAGGCTGGTCACACCCCCTTCAGGGTGGGGGGTCCCCACTGGGGTTCCTTGCCAGTCTGGGTGAGAGGCTGAGGGCTGTTTTCAGGCTGGCCAACTCCCCCCACCCGGTGACGGAAGCTCCCAGCCTCTCCTTTTTTTTCTTTTTTTTCATTCTGGGATTTACTTACCTTCTATAATTGAAACTTTGTAGCCTTGGAAGGAGCTCAGAGCCAGCCAGGGCAGGCAGGAGGGAAGCCTCCTGCTCGCTCCAGCTCCGTGGCCACGGCTGGCTGAAAGCAGGTATCTGGGGTTTATTTACCTTCTATAATTGAAACTTTGTTGCTTTGAGTGGAGCTCAGAGCCTGCCACTGCAAGCGGGAAGCTTGGCTTCCTCCATTATTGGGGCAACCAAGCCTCCTGCTTGCTCCAGCTCTGTGGCTGCCGGCCACCATCTTGGTTGGGTTAATTTGCATATAGTTGCTCTGATTGTCTGGTGGGAGTGGCTTAAGATGTAGCGAAGGTGCAGTTAATTTGCATGTTTGTCTTTTATTAGTGTACATATAACCTCAATAAGTTTAATTAAAATACACCTTAGTTAGCAAATATTTTGTTTTTTTAAATCTAAAATTAGAAAAAAATTGATTGAAAATAGCAAATTCTTTGTTCCAGTTACTGGAATTGTAATTGAGAATGGACACTAAAATTAAATAGCTGTCAGGGTTTTCTTGGCTACTGACTAGAAAATTTCAGAGTTATAGTTTATAATTTACCTGAAAACTCCTGCTATTATGTTGAAAAATGCTTGTCTTTGTGAGTGATTCAAGTTGCCAATTAGTCCTACAGCTCTGTTGAGGGAACAAAGATGTTAAAGACTACTCTTTAATCTAGGAGACTTCTCACACTGATTTCATGTACTGCCAAGTTTCACAGATCAACGTTTTATTGTAATCCTACATAGTAAAACATTCATATTCACAAGAGGTAGGTACTTTGACTTGGAAAAAAGATGAGAACATAGGTACAATCTCTCCAATGTAGTGAATATTGATATTTTTGACCCATGGTAAAAATAAGAGACATCCTATATAATAAAGAGGTAATATGTAAATTGACCACACAAGGTGGCCACTCCCATGTAGACACAAGGTGGCCAGTAGGGAAGGGTAGTTGGGAGGGACAAGGCCGACAGAGGAGGGCAGTTAGGGGTGACCAGGCCTGCAGGGGAGGGCTTTTTGGGGTGACCAGGCCTGCAGGGGAGGGCAGTTGGGGGTGAGCAGGCCAGCAGGGGAGAGAAGTTAGGGGCAACCAGACCTTCAGGGGAGGGCAGTTGGGGGCCACCAGGCTGGCAGGGGAGGGTGGTTTGGGGTGACCGGGCCAGCAGGAGAGGGCAGTTAGGGGCAATTGGGCCAGCAGGGGAGCAGTTAGGTGTGTATCAGGCTGGCAGGGAAGTGGTTAAGGGGTGATCAGGCTGGCAGCAGAAGCAGTAAGGGCCAATCAGGCAGGCAGGCCCGCAAGCAGTTGGGAGCCAGCAGTCCCAGATTGTGAGAGGGATGTTTGACTGCCCAATGGGATCAGGCCTAAATGGGCAGTCGGACATCCCTCGAAGGGTCCCAGATTGGAGAGGGTGCAGCCTGAGCTGAGGGACACAGACACACACACACACACACACACACACACACACACACACACCCTGTGCACAAATTCTGTGCACTGAGCCTCTACTAATAGATAATCTATTTCACCTGCAGCTTTATGCCAAAAATTACACACAAATGAAACAAAACAAAAAATCTCCCACAATTTTGAAAGAATTAATGGAAATAGATGTAAAGGGCACAATATCATCTTTGTTTATTTGTTTTTTAGATAAGTATACAATACTAATTTTGGGGTCATTTACTAGTATATAATATTTAGAACTGGGATGGTTTTAACTATAATATCAAACAACACTTTTTACAAGTGAGGAAATTGAGGGCAGGGGTCAAGTATTTGTGGGAGGTCTTGGACCTATAACTACTCCCTTGAATACATTACAACATAACTATCATATCATAATGCAAATGAGTATTTTTCTCTCTGAATGCCATTTTACAATGAGTCTTTTAAGAAAAACATAAAGATTAGTTAATATTTTGAATACTTAATATTTTGTATCATGTTTGGTACATTATAAGTGTTAAATAAATATTACTTAATAAAATAGAATATCATCACAAAAGTTCCATAGTTATACTTTAATCACTTAAGAAAGAACATATTAATTTTAAAAATGGATGTTTAAATATCAATCACTTCTTTTCATAAAATATAAAAATGTGATAGTAAATTAGTCATCAATACAAATTGCAATGCCAGCATCTATTGTCAATAACTAAATACTTACGTAACACTTACTATTTGCCTGATGATTTATATGATTTAGCTCATTGTAACTTTAGGGTTAATCCTGCCTAAGAGGCAGGTACTATTATATCTTGATTTTACAGGTGAAACTTGAATTTAGAGGAGTTGGAATTTAAATTTGGGGATCTTAAGAACTACATTATAATGCCTTAAGAATTTAATTTAAACTATCTTAAATAATGTGCATTTAAAGATGTACAATGGGGCATTGGAAACAGAGAACTGCCTGGAGTTCAGGAGAAAGTAAACTTTGAAGATATAAATTTGAGCTCATCAGATATCAAAGGAATGCATGAAAGGTCCCAAAAGGATATAAATTGGGGGTGGGGGATGTATCACTGCAATTCAAATTAAATAATGTAGAGGGTGAGTAGCAGATATGCTCTAAAAAAACAAACAAATAAACAAATGAGCAGATCAAGTCTCCTACAGTACAGAGACATCATTATGGTAGACTATTCTTTAATAGATATTTTTAAAATTAACAAATTATCATATATTTCAGTTTTATTTTTGTTAAATAAATTTTTCTGATTAAAATAATTTAAAATACTAAATATGACATTTATATATTACTTTTTATTATAAACTAGAGGCCCGTTGCAGGAAGATTACTGCAAGAATAGGGCTTCCAGTGGCTGGAGCGAAGCAGAGAGGGGAGCGAAACCCGCTGAGGCAGGCTTCACTCCCACTCCGAGCCGCTGCAGCTGGGTTTCCCCCCCTCTCCCAGCCACTCCTGCTGGGTTTCCCTCCCGCTCCCAGCCACTCCTGCTGGGTTTCCCTCCCTCTCCCAGCCACTCCTGCTGGGTTTCCCTCCCTCTCCCAGCCACTCCTGCTGGGTTTCCCTCCCTCTCCCAGCCACTCCTGCTGGGTTTCCCTCCCACTCCCAGCCACTCCTGCTGGGTTTCCCTCCCTCTCCCAGCCACTCCTGCTGGGTTTCCCTCCCGCTCCCAGCCACTCCTGCTGGGTTTCCCTCCCGCTCCCAGCCACTCCTGCTGGGTTTCCCTCCCGCTCCCAGCCACTCCTGCTGGGTTTCCCTCCCGCTCCCAGCCACTCCTGCTGGGTTTCCCTCCCTCTCCCAGCCACTCCTGCTGGGTTTCCCTCCCGCTCCCAGCCACTCCTGCTGGGTTTCCCTCCCGCTCCTAGCCACTCCTGCTGGGTTTCCCTCCCGCTCCCAGCCACTCCTGCTGCATTTCCCCTCCCGCTCCCAGCCACTCCTGCTGGGTTTCCCTCCCGCTCCCAGCCACTCCTGCTGCATTTCCCCTCCCGCTCCCAGGCCCTGTGGCAGGTTTCCCCTCCTGCTCCCAGACGCTCCTGCTGGGTTTCCCCACCCCCCTCCCAGGCTCTGTGGCCAGTTCCCCCTCCTGCTCCCAGCCACTCCTGCTGGGTTTCCCATCCCTCTCCCAGGCACTGTGGCGGGTTTTCCCTCCTGCTCCCAGGCGCTGCCCCTTCCCCTCCAAGCCGCTGCCCCTTTGGCTCGCAGCCGCTGTGGCTGGTCTTGCCCTCCTACCTCCGGTCTCCCACCTCCGCAGCCCTGGCTCCTTTTCTGTCCTCGAGGCCTCTACTTAGCTCCCTTCAGTATCGCTTGGCCTCCATGTTGTCCTCAGTCTTCCCTCGCAACTGCTATATGCAAATTAACCACCATCTTTTAGCTTCTATAATTGAAACATTGTATGTTTTGGAGCTGTTGCTTCAGGAGCTCAGAGCCAGGCAGCGGCGGGGGGAAACATTGGCTTCCTCCATCACTGGAACAAGCAAGCCCCATGTTCACTTCAGCTGCCTGGCTGCCGGCTGCCATCTTGGCTGGCAGTTAATTTGCATATCTCACTGATTAGCCAATGGGAAGGGTAGCGAAGTTATGGTCAATTACCATGTTTCTCTATTATTAGATAGGATAAGTCATAGAATTATCAAAATAGAGAAAGCTTATTCACTACATATTTTTTAAAGATCTAAAAATATTTTGAAAACTTTGACCCTTCTACAAAATTGTCTCACTTCACATTGATAGAAACAAGGGAGTCTTTACAATTAAATTAACTTATTCATTCAACAAATAATAACCTATTATGTGTTAGGTATTGTTTAAGGTGTTGGAGGACTTACCAGCATATAAAAATGTATTCCTTCCTTCATGTATCTTATGTTCTTGTGGGGAAACATATTGGCATGAATGTAGATAAAACATGAAATTAGAATTTCAGATGTTGAGAAGTTCTCTAAAAAAATAAAATCAGAGAAATGCAATCGGGAGTTGTGGTAAATAGGTAAGTGGAAACTGATTTATCTAATACAGTTAGAAAAGGCTTTTTTGACTGATTAACATTTGAGATGGAATGTAGATGATAAGAATCAGTGAGCCATGGAAATCTCTGGAATGCAGTTATGGGCAACATGAAATGCAAGTACAAAGACCAAACTTGACTTATTGAAAAGGCAGTAAGAAAGACAGAAGTAACTTAATATGGGTAACCTGTAGTGGTTGAATTTCAAGAGATAGACAAAATAATACAACAATTATATCATCACATTGGCTCTACAAGGTATTACATCTTTCTATAGATCTTAGTAAGTGATTTATATTGGACTCCATATACGAGGGAAAGTATAAAGGCTTTAACCAGAAGAGTGATAATGATCTGATATATACTTTAGGAAAAGGAGTGAAGCATTTATTGGAAAATAAACTATAATGAGAAAATAGTAAAACAGAACGCTAGAAAAGAAACGATTGAAGGATTTCTATGAGAGATGATAAAACATTTGCCTAAGAGTGAAACAGATGAAACTGGTGAGAAGTAGATAAATGATGAAGTTTTTTAGAGGTAAAACCAGCAGGAGTGTTAATGGATAGAATATTGAACTGGAGAGACACAAACCGACCAAGAATGACACTTGGAGTTTTGATCTGATGGAGTAAATGGTGTTGTCATATGCTGAGCTATGGGAAAACGAGGAAAGGAGCTGGCTTGTGAAGGGGAAGAGGCAGGAGTGATCCATGTTTTCAAACCCTTTCTGTTCTTCATCACTCTGGTGTGCTTGAATGCAGCCATTGGGACACTGGAGGATCCATTGTTACCTTGTATAGAAGGGATTGAGTAGTAGAGAGGGGCATGGAGATTTAGGAAGGATTTTTAAAAAATCTTTATTGTTAAAAGTATTACATGTGTCCAATGTAATACTTCCCCGCCCCCCCCCCCCACTGATTTCTTCTAGCCTGCTCCCCCCCGCCAGGCCTTCGCCACCCTATTGTCTGTGTCCATGGGTTATGCATATATGCATACAAGTTTTTTGGTTAGTCTCTTCCCACCCACTCACCCATCCTCACCTTCCTTCTGAGATGCCACAGTCTGTTCCCTGCTTCTATGTCTCTGGATTTATTTTGTTCATCAGTTTATTTTGTTCATTAGATTCCACATAAGAGTGAAATCATGTGATACCTTTATTTCTCTGACTGCCTTTCACTTAGCATAATACTCTCCAGGTCCCTCTATACCAGCGGTTCTCAACCTGGGGGTCGCGACCCCTTTAGGGGTGGAACGACCCTGCCGGGAGCCGGTCCATCCTTGCTGTTTCAAAGGACCTGGCATATATGGCATACTGTTCTTAATATGTTTGCTCACTTTCTTGGCACTATGTGTTTTAACCAAGGTCTCCTCTCTGAGAAAGGTTGTTTCCCCAGGTAGGGATTTTCCCCTGAAGTTAGGGAGGGAATAAAACCTCTTAACTAAGTGCCAGGCGGGTAATTAATCACTTTAACTACGAACAATCATGCTTAAGCTACATAATCTTTACTCCCCGGAATGGAGATAAGAAACGCCCTAACCTTTGTTGTAGAGATTGATAGGATTGGAATCAACTGGTATAAATACAGATGTAACAACACAGAACTTAGAACACAGAACTTAGAATACAGAACCAAGAGAGACAGAACCTAGGCACAGAACCTACGCAGAACGTTCTCTAGAGACAGAAGAACTTCGCTGGAGAGAACATGGCAAAAGATCCTGGACTGAACCTGACTACAGAAATTGGCAAGAGAACCTGACTAGAACCTGATGACTGATCCTGGCTGGAGAACCTGGACAGAACCTGGCTGGAGAACCTACAAGAGAACATGGACACAGAACCTGGCTGGAGATCCTAAGCAGAACCTCTCTGGAGATCCAGACCAGAACTTGGCTGGAGATCCTGGCTGGAGATCCTGGCTAGGCTGCTGATCAACTGAACACTGTCTCTGTGTCCTTCCTTCTTCGCCGACTCTGTCTACGCTTTTGGGAACCCCTGGACCCACTGGGGTTGGACCCCAGCACGACCGTTTCACAGGGGTCGCCTAAGACCATCGGAAAACACATATATAATTACATATTGTTTTTGTGATTAATCACTATAATTATGTTCAATTTGTAACAATGAAATTGGGGGTCACCACAACATGAGGAACTGTATTAAAAGGTCGCGGCATTAGGAAGGTTGAGAACCACTGCTCTATACTGTCAAAAATGGTAAGAGATCCTTCTTTTTTACCACTGCATAGTATTCTATGGTGTGAATGTACAACTTTTTTATCCACTCATCTACCTGGGCTGTTTCCAGATCTTAGCTATTGTAAATAGCACTGCTACGAACATAGGGTTTTGTATATTCTTTCTGATTGGTGTTTCAGCTTTCTTAGAATATATTCAAAGTAGGATCGCTGGGTCAAATGAGAGTTACATTTTTAATTTTTTGAGCAAACTCCATACTGTTTTCCACAGTGACTGCACCAGTCTGCATTTCCACTAGTAGGGTAATAGGATTCTCTTTCCTCCCCATCCTTGCCAGCACTTATAATTTGTTGATTTGTTGATGGTAGCCATTCTGACAGGTGTGAGGTGACACCTCATTGTCATTTTAATTTGCATCTCTCTGATGATCAGTGACTGAACATTTTTTCATATGCCTCTTGGCTGTCTGTCCACTTTGGAAATGTGTCTATTTAGGTCCTTTGCCCAGTTTTAATTGGATTACTTGTCTTCTTTTTGTTAAATTGTATGAGTTTTTTTCTATATTTTTTTTAAATTAACCCATTATCATATATATCATTGGCAAATATGTTCGCCCTGCAGTAAGCTTCCTTTTGATTTTGTTGATGGTTTCTTTTGCTGTGCAGAAGATTTTTATATTGATGTAGTCTCAATTGTATATTCTGTTCTTAGTTTCCATTGCCTTAGGAGATGTATTGGTAAACATATTACTTAGGAGATGTCTGAGATCTTGCTGCATATGGTTTCTTCTAATTTCAAAACCAGATAGAGACACTACAAAGAAAGAGAATTATAAGCCAATATCCCTGATGAACATAGATGCTAAAATCCTCAACAAAATATTAACAAGTCGAATCCAGCAATACATTAAAAAGATCATAAACCATGACCAAGTGGGATTTATTCTGGGGATGCAAGGCTGGCACAATATTCACAAATCAATAAATGTGATACATTACTTAAAGATATTGCAAGACAAAAATCCCATGACCATATCAATTGATACAGGAAAAGTATTTGACAAAATCCAACACACTTTTTTGATAAAACCTCTCAGTTAAAGTGGGAATAGAGGGATCATTCCTCAACATAATAAAGGGCATATATGGCAAACCTACAGCCAACATCATACTCAATGGACAAAAACTGAACTCATTTCCCCCAAGAACAGGAATAAGACAGAGATGTTTGCCTTCACCACTCTTATTCAGTATAGTACTGGAGGTCTTAGCCACAGCGATCAGATTAAAAGAAAACATAAATGGCATCCAAATTGTAAAGAAGGAAATAAAACTATCATTATTCACAGATGACATGATAACGGTGTTTGATTTTCTCCCAAGTGTGGTGAGAATCTGTATGACGATTATTTGAATTCTTTATCAGGTAAGTTAATTTTCTTCATTTCATTAAGGTTTTGTTTGTTTGTTTTTTCCTAAGGATTTATCTTATTTTGTTTGGAATATATTCCTCTATTTCTTCATTTTGTTTGAGACAGGGGATCAAGGGACTCCCCTGAGTGGCAGCCACATAAACGAGCTCACTAGACACATACAAGAGCGTCTCTGAGAGATGCTGGCACTCTGGAGCAGGGTTGAAGGAGAGCACAACATTACTAGCTATCATCCTAGGTCTCAAGGGAGGTTTATAATTAGCCCTTATATTTGTGTTTAATTAGAAGCCTGCCTCTCAGGCTGTAGCTATGATGATAAGGTGATAGTCTTCTTTCACAGAAATACTAAACCCCTGGATCTGTTGCCTTGTGCGGTGTCTTGGGGTGGTAGCTGTTTAGGAACTTTTTCTCCATTGGTTACAGTCCCGTGGGACCCATGAGCAGAAGCTCTGCTGGTCACCAGAGCCAGGTGATGGAGAGGCATCTCCTGGCAGCAGCTGCTCCCATATTGTTTCCCTCTCCTTTGCCTGATGTGAGGGGTGATTTACACTTTGGGTATCTATTGCTTCTTGAGTTGGTTTTTGGTAGGTCATGCCTTTCAAGGAATTGCAACATTTCAAATAAGTTCTCAAATTGATGGATATAGGGTTTGTTGTGATATCCCTTTTCCTTTTAATCTCTGTGGGTACTGCTGTCACATCCCTATTTTCATTTCAGTATTAGAAATTAGTGTCTTCTTTTTTTATAGTGCTTCAGCCTTTATATACTTTTCAAAGTAAAAAGGTTTTCTCTTGGTCAGTGTGACTATAGGTATATCCATTTTATTCATCTTTTCAAAGAGAAGTCTTTATTTTTTAAAAATAAGCTTTTGTTTTCATTAGTTCTATTTCTTTATGGTTTTAAATTTAATTAACTTCTGCCCTGACCAGTTTGGCTCAGTGGGTAAGAGCGTTGGCCTGCAGACTGAAGGGTCCCAGGTTCGATTCCGGTCAAGGGCATGTACCTTGGTGCGGGCGCATCCCCAGTAGGGGGTGTGCAGGAGGCAGCTGATCAATGTTTCTAACTCTCTATCCCTCTCCTTTCCTCTCTGTAAAAAAACAATAAAATATATTAAAAAAAGAAAAAAAATCTAATTAACTTCTGAATTACTCTTCACTATTTCATTTACTTGTGTTTCCTTTTGGTTTATTGCTCTTCTTTCTCTAGTTTCTATGCAACCAATCTATTCTCTCTCGTTTCCTTATGTAAGCATTGAGTGCTGAGGCCAACAATTTTGAAATGTTTTATTTTCTCTTTTCTGGTTAAAATATTTTAAAATGTCCTTTCCATATTCCTTGTTTATCCAAGTGTCATTTAAAATAATAGTCTGTTTTTCCAAATACTTGTGCTGATTGCTCACATTTACTTCTGTAACTAATTTCTAATTTAAATCTCTTGTGATCTGAAAACATAGTTGTCATAATTTTTATTTGTTGTAATTTGCTAAGATTTATTTTTTTCACCTTATGTTGGATAATGATTATATGCTTTGGTGGACAGTATATTTTCTGATATTCTATGGTTCAGTTTTTTGTAACTGCCAGTTGGGTTAAATTGGTAATAGTGTTCAGGCCACCTGTATCTTTACTGATTTTCTTTATACTGATTCTATATATTATTGAGAGCATTGAATCCTACAGCTATACTTTGTGTATTTGTATACTTTTTTTCTTTCAGAGCTATCAGTTTTCATCTAATTTTTTTTTTTTTTTGGTAGCTCTATTGTTAGGTACATACACTTTTATGATTGCCATGTCTGCTTAGAGAATGCATCTGTTTATAAAATGGCCTTTTAAAAAGTCTCTAATTACATTCCTTCTTCTGTAATCTATTCCATCTTTTTTTAAAATATATTTTATTGAGTTTTTTACAGAGAGGAAGGGAGAGGAGAGGGACAGAGAGTTAGGAATATCGGTGAGAGAGAAACATTGATGTTCCTCTTGCACACCCCCCAACTGGGGATGTGTTCACAACCAAGGTACATGCCCTTGACTGAAATCGAACCTGGGACCCTACAGTCCGCAGGCCAATGCTCTATCCATTGAGCCAAACCGGTTATGGCATCTATTCCATCTTAACAGTATATACCTGTTCTCTGTTTGTTATGTTTGTCTGTCTGGCACATCTTACTCATTCTTTACGTTTAATTAAGTTACATCTTTATATTTAAAACTAGTGGCCCAGTGCACGAAATCTGTGCACATTAAAAGGGGATTAATTAGAGGGAATATTTTAATATTGCTATTGCCCTTTCTCTATAATAGAAGTGTCAGAGATGAAAGAAAATTAGTAAAATGTATATGAAAATCTTCCTCCTGTCAAAGTCTGGGGCACACCATGGGACCCAGAGTCAAGTCCTCACCCACCCGCATACACCTTGAAATAGCGTGAGACCCAGACCCGGCGGGCCCCATCCCTATTGGGCTAGATCCAGACCCAGCTGTCCCACCCTTGTCAAGCCCTGCCGGGCGTGGGGTGCAGCCACAGGTCCCCCCTGGCCTAGTGCCAGGTAGGAGGCACAGCCTGAGGTCCCCTATCAAACCCTGCCAGGCAGGGGTGTGTGGCCTGAGGTCCCCCAGCCTGGAGCCGGGGTGGGGGGAATAGCTTGAGGTTCCCTGGCCCAGTGCCAGGGTAGGGGGGGCATGGCCTGAAGTCCCCCAGCCCAGGCCAGGTCTGGGGGCACTTGTTAAGGTCCCCCGGCCTGGAGCTTGGGCAAGGGGAGCGGCCTGAGGTCCCCCAGCCTGGCACCGGGGTGGGAGGCAAGGCCTGAGGTACCCCGTCAAGCCCCACTGGGGCCGGGGGGGCTCACAGCCTCAGGTCCCTGTTGATTTATTGTTAAGGCTCGTTATAGGAACTCTACCTCCACTGTGGGCACTGCCATCTTTGTGACGGAGTGATGGTCAATTTGCATATTCCTTCTTTATTATATAGGATAGTTTATTTTGAAAACAGCCCGTAATTCCAAGAGGTTTCCACCAGTTTTCCAAGGTGGTAGATTTTGTTCCTCTGTCCCCTAGAAATGAAAATGTTTCTTCCATAGGAGAGATAGGGGAGTTGGGTCTTAGCAGAATTTCAACAGTAACTGCTTTTCCCCTCTCTTAGCTACTAGCCCAAGAACAAGTTTGGTGGTGATTTTCCATATGAATGCTGTTGAGTTTGTGAGGTATAAGCTTTAGGAACTTTCAAGTCCTTTTATGCCTGTAGCAACCCAGGACTTCACATTTTCATACTGATCTGCACTTAGCATTTAACAATTTGTTTAAGGAAATATAGCTGAATCTTTTTATTTTTATGAACTCAGCCTCCAATGCCATCTACCATGATGAATTAATGCCTGGGTATTGTTGCTCCTTGCAAGTACGTATCTATCACCTAAATTCCAAGTCACTTCTTTAACTTGTATATTAGGTTTTCATGACTGCTCTAGCAAATTATCAATTTAGTGGCTTAATCAACACAGTCTATTTTTTTACAGTATGTAGGTCAGAGGTGTGACACTGGAATAGAGTCAGGGCTTCTTTCTTTTTGTGGACTCTGGAAAGGATTTATTTCCTGTCTTTTCCAGCTTTTGAGGATGCACTTGGCCCTTTATCTTCAAAGTTAATGAAGGTAGGCTGAGTCCTTCTCATATTGCACCACTCTTTGGTCCCACTTTCCCACCTTCATGGACCTCTGTGACTACATAATCCTAGATACTATCTTGTCTTAAATCCAGCAGGTAAGCAGCTTTAATTTCCCTTTTCCATGTATCATACCATATCCATTGGTTCTGGGAGTAGGGCATGGACATCTTTGGAGGGGCCATTATTATCAGTCACAGTCTGTCCTATGGTTCCCAAAGAATCACATCTGTCTCACATACAAAATATCTTCATTCCATTTCAAGGTTTCTAAAATTCTCAATGTATTACACTATATGAACTCAGGTCTCTGAAAGGCTAAAAAATTAAACAACTTGTATTTTCTAGCTTTTTATTATTTTTGTAGGAATTGCCATTTTTGGAAGAAGTAAGATATAAAATGTTATAATATGGCTAATCATGAATTCATATGTGAACAAGAATTTGACCTAAAATACTGGTAAATAATTTACTAACTACTTTAGACTCTGTTACATTTTTATGCTATAACATTATGTATATCTTGTTATGAAATATACCTGCTTCCTACATATGCAGTGAATTTGGTAACCTCATAATTCCCCGTTTTTTATGTCAATCTTATCAGATTGGGGATAGGATATTCAAAACTGTATGTTGGATATCAACTATCTAGACATTTCTAAAATATGCTTTGTGGCTGTACGTAGTAAAATATCTCTGCTATTTTTTTTTTTGAAATGTTCACACTTTATTTAGGTACTTGGAGTTATGTTCATGTTATTAGGTCAGATACATTCCATGCATCATTTAGGCATTATTTAGGTTGCACAACTGCCCACCTTTAGATTTTTCAGTCAATATACAATATGCACACAAAACATCACCAAGAACCTCAAAGTACACATCAGTGAAAAATATGTTGCCTTCTCCCCACCCCAAGGGAATTTCAGGTATTAAGAGAGACATAAAGAATATCATACCTGAAGACCATCATGAACCATAATCATAATTCATGTGAATTGAGGGAAATAGAAAGGATGGTAATATTCTTGGGGCGTGAACAGAAGGGAAGGTTATCAAGAAAATTTTTTAACAAAATGGCATTTGATATATATAAGAGGCTTTATGGTGCTCAGCTCATGTTTCTGCACTTATGCTATTGTACCTGGAGCTGATAAATCCTGAAGAATGCATCTACAAACTGCTAGCCAGGAACATAAATTTATTCACATATAGCCAAGAAGTAAAGTATATCATAGTAATCTATCAGCATAGAAATGATATATAAGAAATCCAGAGAGAATATAGCCTGGCTAGATCTCAATCTTTGTTCTGTGGTTGTACTGAAATCACAATAAATCTTTCTCATTTTGTTCTACATCCCCCAAACTGTAAGATCTGTGAGGGCCAAATGCATGGATAGAACAAACAGTACCTTGTAGAGAAGGCTATTCATGCAGCACTATTTTCTTTATAATTTGCACTATATAAAATAAATTGTCAGTATCCTGTTAGCTACATGATATTGCATTATTATATTTTTCTATTTGATATTCCAATCCAACAGTGAGCTCAAGAAAAATATTCTGATCAAAGTAGTCAAAATTATAATTTTGTATTCTGTAAACTGTCTGTGGACTTTATAGAAAACAATTTATGGCTGGCCAGTGTTGTTCAATAGTTGAGCATTGACCTATGAATCAGGAGGTCACAGTTCAATTCCCTGTCAGGGCACATGCCGGGGTTGCACACTGGATCCCCAGCAGGGGGAGTGCAGGAGACACCTGATCAATGATTCTCTGTCATCATTGTTTTTATCTTTCTCTCCCTCTCCCTTCCTCTCTGAAATAAAAAATATATATATTAAAGAAAACAATAATATATGGTATTCTAAAACTTTCAATACAATATATTTCATTCAAAAATCATATTATTATTTTTAAATACATCTTTATTGATTTCCGAAAGGAAGGGAGAGAGATATAGAAATATCAATGATGACAGAGAATCACTGATTGGCTTCTTCCTGCACACCCCACACTGGAGATCAGATGGAGCCTGCAACGTGGTTATATGCCCTGATGGGGAATCCAACCGTGATCTCCTGGTTCATAGGTTAACACTCAACCACTGAGCCACAAGGGCTGAGCCAAAAATAATATTCTTACTGTTGTGATGGAATCCAGCCATATATATCTTTATAAATTAGAGGCAGAAATCTGCTTTATTTTATCCTTAATGGGTAAATTCTTCCTGGATCATCCTAAGAAGACAAAAGATTATAATGCATGGACAAGTCCTTTGGTTGATCTCTTACCCCACCCCACTTTCCCCTGCCTTCCCTCTGAGTTTTGACAGTCTGTTCAATGATTCTATGTCTCTGGATCTATTTTTGTTCATCAGTTTATGTTGTTCATGGCAGTGGGCAGGGAGAAGTCAATAGGGGGAAAGGAGACATATGTAAAACTTTCAACAATAAAGAATTTTTTTAAAAAGATTATAATACATTGATAGGAATCTAATAGCGAAAAAGCTTTTCTTTTCATTAATTTTTTTTTCAAATTGACAATAATTAATTTTGCTGTGAACTTTAGCCCCTGGATCATAATGAAATTAATTGAGAAACCCTGTAATTTAATGGTCAACTAAAAATGGTCCTTGGTTTAACTCATCCATTAATTTCCTAAGAAAGAAAATTATCCATACCAGTTATGTGCATTCTTCCATCCACAGACATGTGAACCCTACTCACTTTGTGATGCATGTCACAACATGATTTTTAAAATATGTGTTTATACCTTTGAAAATAGAGGATACTTTTAAAAATTAATCTGCTTTGGTTAAATATATATCTGTATTTTATTATTTAAATAAAATGATACCTTTTACCCATTTCTGCAACCTCCAACCCTAAGCACTCTGTTGCAGCCGACACTCGTGTTGTTCCGTCTGTCTATAAACTTTTTGTTTTTGTTTATTTGTTTTAGATTCTGTGGATCGCTGAAGGAGGAATGCATAAGGCCAAAGGGTAAGGGATTATAAATTTACTAGGGTCCTGGTGCACAGATTCTTGCACTGGTGGGGTCCCTTGGCATGGCCTGCGGGGATCGGACCAAAGCCGGCAGTCCAATGCTGCCTGCTGCTCCTGCCTGCTGCTCCAGCTCATCCCAGCCCTGCTGCACCTGCCTCCACCACTGCTTGGTAGGCTCGCTTCCACTCCGCTGTGTCTCCAGGCTGTGACGGCCAGCTGTGAGTCCTGCGTCTGCCAACCATCGGTCAGCTGAGCAGTGTTCCCATTGTGGGAGTGCACTGATCACAAGGGGGCAGCTCCTGCATTGAGCATCTGCCCCCTGGTGGTCAGTGCGTGTCATAGCGACCAGTCAAATGGTCGCTTAGACTTTTATATATATAGAAGATTAGGTCATCTGGATACCAGATGGGCTGAGCCCCAAAATGGTGCCAGCCCCCAAAGATGGGGAGTCAAAGGTTTTTAAAGGACTCGATGTGGGCTTTTTCTGGGTGGAGGATTCTCTATGCAGGTTTGGATTCTGGGAAACTCCAGAGGGGAGAGATAATAGTCTTAGCAAGTGGAATGTGGTCTAAGGTAGTGGAATGTCCATTGTGAAGTGGCCTAAAGGTCAGTTCCCAGGGGAGAGGGTATCAATTCAATTATTTGATCAGACCTAACAGATTCCACACTCATATCATACAGTATTTGTTTTTCCGTCTGAGTTATTTCATTTAGCATAATATCCTTGAAGTCTATCAGTATTATAGCAAATGACATGAGCTTTTTTATGGATGAATAATATTCACTTTATGTGTGTGTATAACTTTACTGAGTTCATTTATTAATCTAACAGGATTTTTAATAGAGGTTTTAGGGTTTTTTATATATAATATATTATCTGCAAATAGTTACGATTTTACTTTTTCTTTACAATGTGGATGTTTTGGGTGTGTGTGTGTGTGTGTGTGTGTGTGTGTGTGTTTCTACCTTATTTTCTCTGGCGAGGGCTTCCAATACCATCCTATATAATAAAAGGGTAATATGCAAATAGACCAAACGGCAGAACAACCAAACAACCAATCAAAGCGTAATATGCTAATGATATGCTAAAGCTGCTCAACCGTTTGCTATGACATGCACTGACCATCAGGGGGCAGACAGTCAACTGGTCGACCAGTATTTATTGCCATTTTGTTAATTGTTTACTGGCTGTTTTTGTATGTCTCTCTATGCCTTTCTTATCATTTGCTTAGTGTGTAGTTATCACTCAACCAGCCTTTAGGTTTTCTTAAGAAAAATTGCTCTAGTCCTAGCTGGTTTGTCTCAGTGAATAGAGCATAAGCCTGTGGACTGAAGGGTTCCAGGTTTGATTTCGGTCAAGGGCATGAACTTCAGTTGCAGGCTTGATCCTTGGCTTTGGTCAGCACTAATGTGGGAGGCAACCAAACAATGTGCCTCTCTCATATCAATGTTTCTCTCCTCCCCCTACCTCTACTCTCTCTAAAAATCAATGGAAAAACATCCTCGGGTGAGCATTAACAAACAAAAAATAAATAAATAAAACTAAAAGTTACAATCTTTTTTTTTTTTTCAAGAAAAAATTGTTCCATAAGTAGCTATAAAATCAGTATGTCCCTGTGAGGAGGTGAGTTCAGGATCTTCTTATGTTGCCATCCTGAATTGGAATCTGAAACACACAGATTGTAGGAGCATCTTCATCTAATACATGAAAAAACTGGTACATATTTTATCTGACTCATGCGATCCACCTCGTCTCTCTCAGTAGTTTTGTGCTAACTACTTACTTTAAAGCTCTTCTGGCCGGGACTGCTCATTAGCAGGGTCAAATTTAATGAACATAAGAATTCATTAGGGTCTGGCTTTAATTCCATGCATTATGCATTGTTATTCCAGGTTTGATTTTCTATTTTCTTTCTTTCTTTTTCTTTTCCTTTTTTTTACTGTAATATATTTTAACATGTACTCCATGTGTGGATGTTTCTTATTTTCAAAGTTTGATTCCAGCATAATAATTGAAGGGATATAATATTAACCCTAACGTGGAAAGTAACTGGTTATCCAACTACATATCTATATACACTGAGTGGCCAGATTATTATGACCACCTGACGTTTGTAGGCAAATTACCTATAATTTCGCACTGAAGTTGCTAGAGGGCCAGACCATTATAAATAGGGAAGCAAGTTGTTTACCACGACAGTAGAAGTGATTTTTTCTGAAGATATGGGTTAATAATGTGATTTAAAAGCCTTTGAACATGGGATACACACACACACACACACACACACTGAGTGGCCAGATTATTATGACCATCCCATCAGTACTTCGTTGGGCCACGTTTTGCCTTCAATACTGCAGCGATTCTTCTTGGCATTGACTCCACGAGATGTTGAAAGGTGATGCGAGGAATCTGACACCATGCCTGATGACTAGCACTGTCCAGTTCTGTGAGATTTGATGGTTGTGGAACCAGCTGCCTGATGGCTCTTTTGACTTCGTCCACAAATGCTCAATTGGATTCAGGTCTGGTGATTGTGGGGGCCACCTAAGCAAGGTAAAGTCTCCCTCATGTTCTTGAACCCACTCCTGCACAATACGAGCATCGTGGCATGGCGCATTGTCTTGTTGGAAGAAGCCATCTCCATTGGGATACACCATCAACATGATAGGATGAACTTGATCACCAATGATACTTAGGTATGTTGTGCTATTCAGACATTCCACACGAATTAAAGGGCCCAAATCATGCCAGGAAAACATGCCCCAAACCATAACACTGCCCCCACCAGCTTGAAGGGTTGTACTCATGCATGTGGGGTGCATGCTTTAATGCTGTTTCTGCCCAATTCTCACTCTGCCATCTGCATGATGCAACTGGAAATGTGATTCATCGGACCACATGACTTTTTTCCAATGCTTGACTGTCCAATCCTTGTGTTCCTGCACAAATTGGAGACGTTTTATCTTGGTAACTGCAGACAGCAAAGGTGTTCGAACAGGCCTTCAGCTTCCATATCCCATATGATGTAGTGTATGGCTAATTTGCCTACAAAAGTCAAGTGGTCATAATAATCTGGCCACTCACATTCAAATATATCCCACGTTCAAAGGCTGTTAAATCGCTTTGTTTACCCATATCTTCAGAAAAAAATCACTTCTACAGTTGTGGTAAACAACCTGCTTTCCTATTTATAATGTTCTGGCCCTCTAGCAACTTCAGCACAAAATTATAGCTAATTTGCCTACAAACGTCAGGTGGTCATAATAATCTGGCCACTCGGTGTATATAAAGAGCCAGGGTCCCTAACAAACTAAGACTCGACCAAACACCAGAAGTCAGTGCTGGGTTGCTGTGGTGGCCCAGCACTGACTGCTGAGGGGGCTGCAGATCAGGCCCAGAGAGGCCTGCAGAGAGAGAGGCAGGGTCTGATCCACAGCCTCTGTGGCAACTGTTGATCAGCAGTTGCCTCTCTTTTTCTCTCCCAGCTTTGCCAACAGCTGTGCCTCTGTTTCTCTCTGGGCCTCAGTGGTGGCTGCTAATTAGCCCCTCCTATTTGATCAGTCCAGAGATTCTAACTGGCCCAGAGATTCTAACTGGCATAGAAACTGACCAATCAGAGCCTAATCTGGGTGAAGTGCCAGGAGCCAATGGCTGCCTAGGAGGTGGCGCTTTTGATGCTGACTGGCATTGAAACCAACCAATCAAAACCTAATATGGGTGAACTGTAAAGGCAGAACCTAAGGTGGGGGCTGAGGAGGGGTTTTAAGGGCAACAGCTATTTGGTCTAAGGTGTAGGAAAGCAGTTCAATTTTTTAATGACCGCTTTGGCAGTATAGCGCATATGGCTGGCTATCAGTCCAGATATAGGGATTATGTGTTTTTGTCTGCCAAGAGCATCTCCTCCTGCTGAAAAAGGCTCCCCCGCTCCCATTTAAGCAATCCTTTCCTATATAATCTACCTATACTAATAAAAGGGTAATATGCTAATTAGACCAGTTCGACTGGCCATCTTCCAGACATCCAACTTCCTTCCGGACAAAGCCATGGTGGTGGGGGCTGAGGCAGAGGCCATTAGGGACAATCAGGCCAGCAGGAGAGGGCTGTTGGGGGTGAGATCAGGCTGGCAAGGGAGGGCAGTTGGGGGTGAGATCAGGCTGGCAGGGGAGGGCCGTTGGGGGTGAGATCAGGCTGGCAGGGGAGGGAAGTTGGGGGTGACCAGGCCAGCGGGGTGGGGGCAGTTGGAGGTGAGATCAGGCCAGCAGGGGAGGGCAGTTGGGGGAAATCGGGCCAGTAGGGGAACAGTTGGACATCGTTCAGGCTGGCAGGGGCATGGTTAGGGGGTGATCAGGCTGGCAAGTAGAAGCAGTTAGGTGCAATCAGGCAGGCAGGCAGGCAGGCAAGCAGTTTTGAGCCAGCAGTCCCGGATTGTGAGAGGAATGTCCGACTGCCCATTTAGACCTGATCCCACAGGAATTGGGCTTAACCCGGCAGTCGGACATCCCCCGAGGGGTCCCAGATTGGAGAGGGTGCAGGCTGGGCTGAGGGACAACATCCCCCTTCTAGTGCACAAATTTCATGCACCAGGCTTCTAGTTTGTTAATAAGTGTGTTGATATCACTTTGGAAGATTAACATTGCTACTGAGTAATTAAAAGAGCATAGAACATGAATAATATATTGCTTAAAAACCAGATTTTTTTTTTTTTTTACTTTGCCACTACTTACAGTAAAATATCATTTGGCAAGATAGAAATGTTGGTGTGCATGGAAGACATTTCATAAGCAAGGAACATTTACTCTCTGTAGGTAGCTAATCAGAATTCTGTCAATCTTATTCAAGATTTTGAGTTCTTGATTCACATCTAAATATAATATAACTAGGGGCCCGGTGCACCAAAATTTGTGCACTCGGCGGGGAGGGGGGTCCCTCAGCCCAGCCTTGCCCTCTCGCAGTTTGGGACCCCTTGGGAGGTAACGACCTGCTGGCTTAGTCCTGCTCCCAGGTGGCAGAGGGCAGGCCCAATCCCTAGGTACAGCCCCTGGTCAGGCTCAGAGCAGGGCTGATTGGGGAGTTGGGTGCTGCCCCTGTCATGCACAGAGCAGGGCGGATTGGGAGGTTGCGATGCCACCCTCAGTCACGCTCAGGGTAGGGCCGATTGGGGGGTGGGGCACTGCCCCGTGTCACACTCAAGGCAGGGTCGATGGGGAGGTTGCGGCACCACCCCCTGTCACGCACAGAGCAGGGCCAATCAGGGGGTTGGGGTGCTGCCCCCTGTCACAGAGCAGGGCCCATCAGGGGGGTTTGGGCTCCGTACCCTGTCACGCACAGAACAGGGTATATCAGGGGGTTGGGGAGCTCCCCCCTCTCACGCACAGAGCAGGGCCCATCAGGGGGTTGGGGAGCTCCCCCCCTCACACACAGAACAGGGCCGGTCAGGGGGTTGAGGAGCTCCCCCCTGTCACTCACAGAGTAGGGCCAATAGGGGAGTTGGGGCACCGCCCCCTGTCACCCACAGAGCAGGGTGGATCAGGGGGTTGGGTGCCACACCCTGTCACACTCAGGGCAGGGCCAATGGGGAGGTTATGGCTCTACCCCATTACACACAGAGCAGGGCCTGTGGGGAGCAGTTGGGGCGCTGCCCTCTATCACCCACAGAGCAGGGCCGATCAGGGGGTTGGGGCACCGCCCCCTGTCACACACAGAGCCGCAGGGCGATCAGGGGTTTGGGGAGCTCCCCCCTATTAGGCACAGAGCAGGGATGATCAGGGTGCTGGGGAGCCTTTCCCTGTCAGAAACAGAGCAGGGTGGATAAGGAGGTTGTGACCCCGCCCCCTGTCACACACAGAGCCGCAGGGCGATCAGGGGGTTTGGGCGCTGCCCCCTGTCACGCTGATCTTGGTGCCGGGAGGCCTCGCGGCTCCACTGATTCTGGTGCTGGGAGGCATATTACCCTTTTACTATATAGGATAGAGGCCTGGTGCACGGGTGGGGACCGGCTGGTTTGCCCTGAAGGGTGTCCTGGATCAGGATGGGGGTCCCCACTGGGGTGCCTGGCCAGCCTGAGTGAGGGGATAATGGCTGTTTGCAGCTGGTCACACACCCTCCAGGGTCGGGGTCCCCACTGGGGTGCCTGGCCAGTCTGGGTGAGGCGCTGAGGGCTGTTTTTTAGGCTGGCGGGTGACTGAAGCTCCCCAACGCTCCTTTTTTTTTTTTTCTTTTCTTTTTTTTTTTTTATTCTTTGCCAGCTTTAGCTCTGAGGCTTGTCTCTAGCTCTTAGGCCTCGGCTGCTGAAAGCAGGTATCGGTTTGTTTGGGTTATATAGTCAAAACACTGTTTCAACTCCAGCTCTGAGATCCCAGCTGGCTGAAAGCAGGTTTCTTGGGTTTGTTTAGCTTCTATATTTGTTACAATGTTTCAAACTGCAAGCTCAGAGGCCGGCAGCGGCAGGCGGGGAATGTTGCAGTCCTCCGTCACTGAAGCAAGCAAGCCTTATGTTCACTTCAAGCTGCCTGGCTGCCGGCCGCCATCTTGGCTGGCAGTTAATTTGCATATCGCCCTGATTAGCCAATGGGAAGGGTAGCGGAGGTACGGCTAATTACCATGTTTCTCTTTTATTAGATAGGATTAGAATATTATTGAAATAATTTACAGATTCAAATTTTACTTATAAAGTTTTAAAAATGGCTATACAGTTACAGTTTTAAATAAGTCAGTTTTACTGAGTCAAATTTTTCTTTTTTGCAATATTCTCTAAATACTACTAAGATTTTGAGTCACACCAAAGTTCATTCTATCATGATAAATTTTAATTACTGTGTTTTAAATTAACTTTTGTTTATTCTTACCCTTATCCTTCCTAGAAGTATTTTATTATATGCTTATTAGGTTAATTCCAATATGATAACGTTATTATTATGCTCAATTTTTTTCAAGTCCCTAAAATATATGGCATCTATTTTAGGCACAATATTGCAGATGTAGTTCTAACTATCCAAGAATACCCTGCAAAGAATAAGAAGCAACTACATAGAAAGAGTAAGTAACAGATTAGAAGAAGTTAAGAAAGAATACAAAATAAATAGATATTAATTTATTCTCTCAGTTACTATGGCATGATCAATACCTGATAAATAAATACATGTTGATGGATAGATAAGTTACAGAATATCTTGGTAATTGTTTTCTAAGGCAACTAAAAAATGGTTATGGAAACTTCCAGTTACAGAAGTTCAAGCATGTTTTTGAGTGGGCATAAAAATTAGGGTCTAAAGACCCCCTTCATTGTATAACCTTAGCTAAATCAATTAATTGGAGTTTTGTAGTTACAAATGGGAGTTATAGTAACACCCCAATAAATCAATTCAAAATAAAAAAAATAAAAGAAGTAAATAAATGCTAACTGACTGGATGGCTTATAATGAAAATATTAATTCAGTTTACCCAATTTAGTGCTGACACATTCTCACTCCCTAAATTTTTTACTGAGATTATAATGAGGCACATTGGAAATGCTAAAAGTTTAAAAGTGACATTTTTAATGTTATCATTCTCAAAATTTTCAAATCTACAGTTTTCACTAGAGCTTAATCATTGATCTCTAAAAATAATACACACACACACACACACACACACACACATCTATATATATAAAAGCCTAAGTGATCATCGCAACTGAATGCATGGGGCGACCAGGCCAGCAGGGGGGTTAATGAGGGACGATCAAATGACTGAGCAGCAGGCTGCAAAAATGGCCAATAAGGAGGGAATATGTTAATTGACTGCCACACCCTAAAAGATTGCAGCGCCCACAGCCACAAGATGGTGGCACCCAGTTTCCTCAGCCCCCCAGTCATCCAGGGCCGGCCAGAGGCTCAGGTAACCAGGGTCGGCTGAGGCTTGCGCTACCGGCAGTGGCAGCAGCAGAGGTGTGATGGGGTGTTGCTTTCCCCTGATCACCGGGTTGCCCCCCACCCCTGAGGGCTCCTGGACTGTGAGAGGGGGCAGGCCGGGTGTAAGGACCCCCCCTCCAGTGCATGAATTTTCATGCACCGGGCCTCTAGCATATATATATATATATATATATATATATATATATGTATATATACACAATGACCTAGCCATCTAATACTATATATATATATATATATATATATATATATATAGTATACATATATATATAGTATATATATAGTATATATATATATATATATAGTATACATATATATAGTATATATGTATATAATTAGTATATAATAGTATATATATATATATACTATTATATATATATATATAGTATATAATTATTTAAGAGTATTATAACCTATATAGAGAACCAATTATGTGGTGAGTTTGAGGAGCTTTAGGAATTGAAATTATTAGGGATTTAGGTAATTAATCATGTTTCATAAATAAAGTAATATGGCCATAGTAAAGTATTATACTGACCTTCAAATAGTATCTGTATTGAAAGAGAGAAGTGATTCCTGTGGGATATGCCAGTCATTTAATTTATTTAGTAATTCCTTAGGGAAATACTGGACAATTTATATTCATTCACTGGCTTGTGATGTAATGATGTGCTTGGCAGAGGTAAGTTAGTTTAACAAGCTGACCTGCTTACACAGAATCTGTAAATATTGCATGAGTTGAAGCATTAATTGGCTTTTTTGATTTCACAGACTGAAATGAAGGGCTTCTGGGAGGAGTTTTGTAGCTTTTGTAGTATTTGCCAGTTTAATATTACTCAATGAAAGGTCACTGGCTTGAAATACATGCTGAACTTATTTTGAATTTACATCCTAGTAATCATTCTAAGTTTCTGTGCATGATGCCGGAAATTTGCAACCAGTGATGAAACTGGTGCCTACATTAATTAATGGTGTGTCCCAATCTGTAGTTCTGATGAAATGAAATAAAGAAGTTGTTTTATAAAGTTTCTATTGAAAAATATTTATCTTTACGTAGGATTGTAGATAGCAAAGGAAATGATTTTTCAAAGGTTTTTGTCATGCAAAATAAATTAATATTTTTACCTCATATATTACCTGATTTTGTGCATTTCATAGGACAGCAATATTCTGGTTTATAAATGACCCTGTAGAAAGGATGTTACAAAATCTGTTACTGAAATTTGAATAAAACTGTCATGTAAACTTTAAATATGTGATGAAAAAGAAATAATAATTAAATATGCTATTAGTTTACTGTATATTAATAGTATAGATTTCAAAATTAGTGGTGGAAAATTTTACATTTTTTGCATTTTTAATTATGCATTTCTCTGTGTAAATAATATTATCTTGTAAAAGTAATGGCATGTCTTCCATTTTTAATAGGCAATACAGAGTTTACTAGAAGTTTATTAGCATAGACTTTGAACCCTACAATTGTTTTTAACTATCTAGAAAGGTGTATTTTCAGGGTATAAATAAGGGCATAAAAACAATTTTTGCCCATATTTTCAAAATGGATCTTGAAACCATTTCTGAGGCAGCTCAGATATCTAAAAATGTTCTCTGGAAAGCATTAAAATGCCATCTTAGTCCTTGTTTAGACATTATTGATTTTATATTATAAGTAGATGAAAAGTTCACTTGGGGAATACTGCTGTATAATTGCTGCAATGACCTAGCCATCTAATACTACCCAGGGCAAAAACCATTTACTCAAAATCAATGTGAAATATACATTTATCCTTTTGAGACTTCTAGGGTATAGAGAAGAAAAGAGGGGAGACATAACATATGAAGAGCAATATTTAATAATTTGACTTTAAAAGTAATAGTAATTACATCCTTACTAATTCTCAAATGCAGATGACTTCATGACTCTGAATTCTGGAGTCGTAAGGTTTATTGACAATAAAATAGACAAGTCAATAACTTCTGCAAAAAAATCAGTGTTTGAAAGAAGGAATCTTGTTTTAGTGTGTGAAGGTAGCTTTACAAAACTGCTCAAATGTCATGCTCCTTGTTTAAGTACATGGTTACATAAAACACTGGGCAAGTCTTCTATTCTATCTCTTCTTACATTATATCCACATGAAAATTCTTCTCAACCTTGGTAATATTAGACAGATTTGTAAAACTCAAGTTTTGCTCTATTAAGTCCAACTTCTTATTTGATCCCAAGAATATGAGAGGGTTGGGCATTGATGGATAGCCTTTATTGGAGAGATGGACTTACCATGAGCAAATGAAGCATCCAGTTCATGCCTTCTTGGGAAGGACTCTTTGTGTGGCCCTGAAATGTGTATAAATATATTCATGTTTGTTTGTAAAACTTAGGTTTATAAAATGGTAAGATATTTTTAACTTTATGTGATTGCTTTTCCAACCCAAATATTCATGATTTTTTTATTTTCCTTGAAGAAGAGTCCAAAATTGTATTATCTTGAGACCCCACCCACTCAGAATCTGCTCCTGCTTTTGACAAGACCCATGAAATTATCCAAGTTGAGTGTGTAGGTCGGGGTGTACTGTATCACCAATAATGTGTTCTTGGTCTCGATGTCCAGGTTCTGTGTCACCCTGATTGAGCAATTTCCAACTGAAAAGGATAAGTCATGTATGAAATCAATATTTCTAGCAAGAACAGAACTTGTATTTCTAATGCACCTTAGTACAATGTTATTTTAATAACTTGCTATACCCTTGCAAGCAGGACATCAACATTTCCAGCAATCATAGCTTCCATCTCCACTATTTCTCACACCCACCCATGAATGCAATGATATAAAAAAACTTTCCAAGTGGATCATTATCTATGAGAGATAAATTCTGAACCTAATGATTTCTAGTGTATTCTCTGGTATACAAAAAATGTATAAAAGTTAAGAATTTATCTTCAGTATGTGAGGCAATTAAAAAGGTTAGAAATTTCCCATCTGAGTTGGAAGCAGAAAAACATTGTCTTTAGACCCTTTAAGGCAGTGTTTCTCAACCTGTGGGTTGCGACCCCTTTGGGGGTCAAACGACCCTTTCACAGGGGTCGCTTAATACCATCGGAAAACACATATATAATTACATATTGTTTTTGTGATTAATTACTATGCTTTAATTATGTTCAATTTGTAACAATGAAATTGGGGTTACCACAACATGAGGAACTGCATTAAAGGATTGCGGCATTAGGAAGGTTGAGAACCACTGCTTTAAGGCATCAAAGCTGCTCACTTTATGCTTCATCATTCTGCCTTCTACCTGTGCGCACTACATTCTTCTATCTAATGCAGGGGTGGGGAACTCTTTTTCTGCCAAGGGCCATTGGATATTTATAACGTCATTTGTGGGCTATACAAACTTATAGACTTAAAAATTAGTCTGGTATGTTTGATCAAACATTTAATTAACTCACCCCTAATAACTTAGCAGGGCCAGATCAAATGATTTCACAGGTCTTATACAACCCTCAGGCAGACGTTCCCCACCTCTGATCTAAAACCCGCACTCACATCAATATATCTTATGTGTAAGAACCAAAGGATTCATTCATTCCTTAATTCCATCTATTTAAGAAATATTTTTGTAAGATATTTCTGAGCCTGGCTTTCGTTTAGAAAAGGAGCAAGACAAATTCAGGTACTACTTTTAAAGAACTTAAACTGGCAAAACTTTGATGCCATGATAGTCATTGCAGTGTCAACAGAGAGGATCAGTCCTGAAGAAGCAAGAATAGTACATCGTCTTCCTTGGAAATGCACCAGGACTTTCTGCCTGGCATATTCAGAGAAACCCAAGACTCATCATCTAAGCAGTGGTTCTCAACCTGTGGGTCGCAACTCCTTTGGCGGTCGAACGACCCTTTCACAGGGTTCGCCTAAGACCATCCCGCATATCAGATATTTACATTACGATTCATAACAGCAACATTACAGTTATGAAGTAGCAACAAAAATAATTTTATGGTTGGGTCACCACATGAGGAACTGTATTTAAAGGGCCAGAAGGTTGAGAACCACTAGGAAAGGCACTCTTGGGTTGGAGGATGAGGAAGTATCTTGCATGTCAGAGTATTACTACTGGGATCATTATCCCCATAAAGACTACACATGCATTTGTTGTATAGTCTCCTTGCTTGATGACATGCTACGTAATGACAACTTATCTCACGCTACTGTATCCCATATACACGCTTTCACAGCATAGTGAACCTTCAGTGTTTCTCAGAATAGTAGACAGAACTGAATTTTTTTCCCCATTCTGTAGGTTGTTCTTTCACTTTGTTAACGGTTTCTTTTGCTGTGCAGAAGGTTTTGAATTTGATGAAATCTCCTTATTTTTATATTGTTGCTTGTGCTTTACATGTCATATCCAAAAAAATCATTACCAAGACCCATATCAAGGAGGTTTATTCCTATAGTCTTAAATTTAAGTCTTTAATCCATTTTGAGTTAATTTTTGTGAGTGGTGTAAGATATGGGTTCAGTTTAATTATTTTACATGTGAAAATCCACTTACCCCAGCACCATTTATTAAAGAGACTGTCTTTTCTATGTTGAATATTCTTGGCTCCCTTGTCAAATATTAGTTGACTATGTATGCTTGAGTTTATTTCTGAGCTTCCAATTCTGTTCCATTGGTCTATCTGTCTGTTATTATGCAAGTACCATACTTTTTTGATGACTTAGCTTTATAGTACAGCTTAAAATCAGGTAGTGTGACGCCTCCTCCTTTGTTCTTCTTTATCAAATTTGTTTGGCTTTTGGGGGTCTTTTGTGATTCCACATACATTTTAGGGGTGTTCTTGATCTTAGAAGAAAATTTTTTATTCTTTCATCATTGAGTATGTTGTTAGCTGTGGTTTTTATTATGTTGGCATAGGTTCCTTTTATGTCTTATTTGTTGCATTTTTATGAATGGATGTTGAATTTTGTCAAATGCCTTTTTCTGCCTTTATTGATATGACCATATGATTCATTACTTTCACTCTGTTAATGTGAAATATCGCATTGATTGATTTGCATATGTCGAACCATTCTTCCATCCCAGGGGTTCATTCAATTTGATCATGGTGAATGATCCTTTTAATGTGCTCCTGAATTTCTTTTGCAAGTATTTTATTGAGAATATTTTTATATTTATAAGGGATATTGGCCTATACTTTTCTTTCCTAGAAATATTGTATTCAGTTTTAGTGTCAGGATAATTCTGGCCTTGTAAAATTAGAGAATATTCTATCCTCTTTGACTTTTTTGGAAGACTTTGAGAAGTATTTACATTGATTTTTCTTTAAATGTTTGATACAATTCACCAGCAAAACCATCTGGTTCTGGGCTTCTACTCATTGGGAGAGTTGTAATTTTGTAAAATGTTTTTTATTTCTTCTAGGTTGTTCAGTTTGTAGTTATATAGTTGTTCATAGTAGCTCCTCATAATCTTTTGAAATTTTGAATTAACAGTTGTAATGTCTCCTGTTTCACTTACAATTTTATAGATTTGGTCCCTTTCTCTTTTTTCCTAAGTTAGTCTAGTTAAGGGTTTGTCAATTTTGTTTCTTTTCAAAAAAACAAACTCTTCACTTGGTTAATATTTTCTATTGTTTTTCTGTTCTCTGTTTTATTTGTTTCCGCCCTAACCTCTGTTGTTTCCTATCTCCTGCTAACTTTGAGCTCAGTTTGTTCTTCCTTTTCTAGTTCTTTAATGCATAGAGCTAAGTTCTTTATTTGGGATGCTTTTTTGCTTCTTAAAGTAGGCATGTATATTTGTGAACTTCCTTCTTAAAACTGCTTTTGCTATTTCCCATAAATTCTGGTATGTAGTGTTTACATTTTTATTTGTCTCAAGAAAAATTTTTAAAATTTTCCCCTTAATTTCTTCTTTGTTTAGGAGCTTAGCACCTTTTAACATCATGCCATTACACTAAAATCAGATTCCTTGTCATAGCTTATGAAGATTTTAACTTTCAGATATTTTCTATACAAAGGCCCTCTGAGTATTTTATCTTTTCCTAGAATGTTCCAAGCTCTTTTTCTTCTCTGGGCCTTCTCAAATGTTCTTGTCTTCGTAATACTTTTCTTTTTATGACCCTCAGCCTTTAGGTCTTGACCTAAAATTGATTTATTTATAAATTCCTATCCTCACACCTTATCTAAGCAGGGTCCCCTTGTCAATCTCTTTATTATTACAGACTGTCACTTTATAGAATTATATATTTATTTATTTACTTGTTTTTTTTGTCAACCACTTCTACTACAAGCTAAACTCTCTGAGGTCAACACAAGAGCTTCATTTATTTAGTATTTATCATCCAGAACCTAGTACAAAGCCAAAAGCTTACAGATATTCACAAATTTTATTCGATGAGTTTTTTTTAAAGGACATTAAGGTAGGTAATAAAATGAATTTCACAATATTATATGACTGATAACCAAGTTAAGAACTAGAACTCATACTCAAATTCATTTGTTGTTTGTAAAGGTCTAAGTTTTAGAGGGGAAAATCAGTAAAAATGTAGTTTATATGTAATATATCTAGTCCTGGTATATTCAGTGTTTTGGTAATTCATACCAAATCTTGATGAACCAGTCATTGAAATATCCCTGAGTAAATGGTTCATTATTTAAGTTATGCATGATTGTAAGGTTTGTGTTTATACTACTTGGAATAATAATTTCCACTAGCCTCAAGTACTTTAGAAGTACGTATTAAAAATTCACAAGTGAAATATATAGTGTTATTTATTTATTTAAACAGATACCCTCAAGGTTCTCTATTATACAGCTTGATCTACTTTAGTAGAAGTCTCTGATAAATATTTAATGGTATCTAAATATCAATTCTTTAAAACTGTTTCATATTTTATACTAAGTGTATATTAATGCTAATTGGTATCATATCCCTGTGTCAGAATAGAATAGATTGTTCCAAATTGAACAGTAAAATATTAAAGACTACAACAACAAATACTTATTTCCTGCCATATATCTGTCATTGATTGGATTAGGCTCTGTTCCGTATAACCTTTACTTTAGGACTTAGCCTAAGTGAATAGCCTCTTTCTGGAACTTTGTTAGTTATTGAAGAGGAAACCTAAAATGCTATGAAACATGAGCTGGTTTTTAAATCTTCTGCTCAAAAGAAAAGAACTCTTATCATTTGCAGCAACTTAGGTGGACCAGAAGAGTATTATGCTAAGTGAAAGAAGTCAGTCAGAGAAAGATGAGTATCACATGATCTCACTCATATGTGGAATCTAATGAACAATGTAGATCCAAAGACATAGAAGCATGGAACAGACTGATGAATTTCAGAGGGAAGGTGGGGGTGGGTGGGGAGTGATTAATTAACCAGGGAACTTACTGTATGCATATATGCATAGCCCATGGACACAGACATTAGAGTGGTGGAGAGGGTCAATGGGAAAGAAAAAAGGGGGGAAATCTGTAATACTTTCAACATTAAAGATAAATTTTTTAAAATCCTCTGCCCAAGATACATGTCACTTCTATTCTTATTTCCTCACACAAAGCAAGTTATTTTATGAAGTATGAAGTCATTGTGACAAATACAGATAATGCTTCCTAAGGGTGTGGCACTGAATGTGGGCAAAAATTAATACACTTATGACACCTCATTTTCCTTATATGACCACTATATAAATATTAGGCTTGTTTTACTTCAGTACTCTGAAATTAGCAGTTTGCCAGCAATTTTTTGTTTATTTTTACTACCACTTGATTTCAATAGAGACATGCTGAATACAAAGGGCTGAAATAAATGAGTAATCATTAAAATAAAATAATAGACCATTTTAATAAAAATTAATATTTTTTCTTGAACATTAACTTATCAGAACATTAACTGAATAACTGCAAATTAATAAGCATAACTCAAGTTAACCTATTTTTCTTCTCCAAAAGTGAAATATTTCCTGTTGCACACACCAAACAAGTCAATACAAGACTAATGACGTGGCAATCAGCTGCTAAAATATTTGCTGATAGTATTAGTGGATTAGTGGAGAGAATGGTGCGCCTGTGAGTAAGGCGCGTAAGGGAAATGAATGCAACATGATTATAGTAATCAGTCATTAGTAAACATTGTAGTTCATTATTAATAATTATGTATAACAGGATATTATAAAAATTAAGTTATGAAATTTTTATTAAAACATTTCTTACATACCACTATATTGGCTGAGCCACAAAAATATTCATTGTGGGCCGCATGTGGCCCGTGGGCCATGAGTTTGACATGCTTGCTCTAGAGAGATCTCTTACCTCTTCTACCATATGAGGATATAGCTAGAAGCCTTCAAATTAGAAGAAGGCCTTTATCAGACCATGATGTCACCCTGAACTTGATCTTTAAGACTCATGAAATATGAAAAATAATTTTCTATTGTTTTATAATCCATCTAGTCTGTGATATTTAGTTATAGCAACCAGAAAAGATTAAAACATACACCATGCCCAAATTTGAGTCTTTAGAAACAATATAACAAAAAATAAATAATAGTGTGCTTAGAACTAGAACCTTAGTTTTAATACAAAAAATGGCCTGTAAGCACTATTATGTTATACTAATTATTGTATGACATATTGGATATTGGAAGCCGCTTTGGAAGAAGGGTGATGATGTTGCTATTTCTGTCAAGAGCCAGAGGGTGATTAAGGTCAGTGTTGCATGAACATTTCCCCAAATAACATATTATTAAAAATTAAGAACAATAATAAATGATAATATTTTACGTAAATGTTCCTTGATAGACCTAATATGAATTTTGAGAAAGTAGGTTTCATAAATAATGATGTAGATGAGGAGACATCAATTCATTTATCTGTAATGGTGACATTACCATGGACTAAAATTTGCTTTCAAAGAACAATAGTAAGTTTAGGACACTGCCCCCAAAGAGTTCAGAGTTTTCAAGGTTATCAAGATGTAGACACAGAGAAAAGGTATGGTGTGGGTAATTTAGAAAAAGTTATAGCTGTCAGGATTAAATGACATAAGATGGCAGTGATTGGCAAAGTAGAATCTAAATTATATCATTGAACAACCAGTTAGTCTAAACCTGGTACTGACCAACCAGTCTGTCTAGAGTCAGACATAAAAGAAACTCACATATTCTTGCCTAAAAATGGTATTTATCCTCCTGGAAAGCTTAGGAATGTTACTATGACACAGTCTCTAGACAGATAAGAAAAATTATTTTATTAGTGAAATAACAGATACTCTGGCTAATTGCTACCACATCTAGGTTATGCATTTCTTTATTGTACACTAGAGGTCTGGTGCACAAGATTCATGCACTGGGGTGGGGGGCTCCCCTCAGCCTGGCCTGCACCTTCTTGCAGTCCGGGACCCCTCGGGAGATATCGCATACCAGCTTAGGCCTGATTTCCAGGGGATCGGGCCTAAGCCAGTAGTCAGACATCCTTCTTGCTGTCTGGGGCTCTTACAGTCCAGGATCACTCGCTCCTTACCACCCACCTGCAGTGGAGGCAGGAGAGGCTCCTTGCCAGGCATGAGCCTGGCTTCTGGATGAGCAGTACTCCCTCTGTGGGAATGCACTGACCACAAGGGGGCAGCTCCTGCATTAAGTGTCTGCCCCCTAATGGTCAGTGTGCCTCATAGTAACCAGTCATTCTGCCATTCAGTTGATTTGCATATTAGGGTTTTATTATACAGGATAATATAACTTCTTAGTCTTCCAGTTGTCAGCCTCTTTCTCTTGGGTGGTTTATCATGTATTAGAATTTGTCAGCACAATTAGATATAGACTGTTCTTCTCAGGAACATGATCATTATGTGAAAATATATGTCTCAGAGCCCATGTGAGGGAAAAACAAATGCTACATCTGGGTGCTAAATATTAACCTAAGTAGATTTAGGGTACTGATAGTGGAAAGGAGACAATAGTGTTTTGTGTCCTGATTTATCTTGGTAGAAATTCCACCAAGGCTTCTAATATGGGAGAGTTGAGGAAATTGTATTTGGCATCAGAACACCTTTTGAATAACTAGAATGTAGTGAGACAAGCACCTCAGACCTAATTTATGGTGCTTAATTCTCTTGTAATTCTTTTATTTTTTTTAAACAGGCTTATCTCTGTACATCAGAAGTAGGGCTATGCTTCTGCATTTCTTCCATCAGAAATGTGCTAGTACCTATTCCTTATAATTCATTTATTACTAAGACTTAAGAGGATTAAAGGGCTCATTGGCTCAAATGAGATTTATCTTAGAAAGTCAGATGTATTAGTGCTGGAAAATTTAAGTGTCTATAATGTATAATTATATAATACTCTAGAGGCCCGATGCATGAAATTCATGCAAGGAGCTCGGCCCTCACAGCCCCAGCTGCCTCAGCCTTCACATCTCTGGCTGCCTCGCAGCCCCCCGGCCCCATGGCCCTACAGCCCCACCCACTGGTCTTTCCGGTAGGTAGTTCCAGAAGGTCATTTTGAAAGGTCATTCCGCTGTCCAGTCTAATTAGCATATTAGCTCTTTATTATATAAGATATATATGTATGCATATATCTGTAGAGTTTGTGTGTGTGTGTGACTGTCAATGCAGGTTTAAGTTTGGTTGTTTACTTTACAAAACTACTTCAGTCAAAGCAAGCATTCCATAAAATAACATAATTTGATTCTCCTAATTTGATTCTCTTCTTTTTTTTCAATGAAATATAATGGAAATATATTTTTGTGGAACTTCCTAATTTAGATCCACAGAAGAAACTGCAACAAGGCTCTCTTAATTAGGGTTCTATTCATTTGGGCTGTTTGATAAGCGGTAAGCCATTGGATCAAAATTCCCTTTATTTAAATGGTCTAGTCATTGTAGTAAAGAAACAGTGAATACATTTTAATATATTCCATGAACTACATGTGCTAGATTACAGTATTGTCAAAATGCATACTATTCCTTTCATCTAGATCCTCTCTATGGGAGAACTATATTTATCTTCTCATAGATTTTGGGCTTAGACATGTTATTGCCTTTGAGGACAAATATTTTGGCAAGTGTCATGTTGATTTTCTAAGTGGAGGCCTTGACAGTCATTGAATGATACCGTTATATCTCTTCTCTCAGTCAAGAGCTGGGCAGCATTCCAGATACAGGAGTGAAGTGAATATTGAAAAGAGAATAGGCAGAATTAAACATCTATTATTGTGTAAGCCATCAAGATTTGAGGCTGAATGTCCATCATAATATAACTTAGCTTATGATTTATAAAGAAATGTTTCCCAAAAGAATTTAATGCAAAGATATAATTCATTTCTCTTATACAAGCACACAGGCACTAAGGATACAGCAAATACAATAATTTCATGATAATTCTAATATCAGGTAGTATAATATAAGAAATTATGTTAGACATAAATTTAATAACTAGTGTTTAGAGCTCTGGCCTTTTATACAGTGCTAAGGGAATATAAATTGTTACAATATTTCCAAAGGGCAATTTTTAATTTATGTTAAATTATTAAAATACAATCTTGGACACAGTAATCTTACTTTCAAGAAAAATATAACAAAAAAACAAAATATGCAGATGAAGTTATTTTTATGTATAAATTTTTGAAGCAATTTAATGTTCAAAAGTAAAAGATTGGTAAAATGAATCATCACCCATAAAACAAAATATTATGTAGCTATTAAATAATATTATGGATAAGTATTCAATGATATAAATATTTTTGATAAAGAGAAAAAGCAAGCTAGACTTGTAAACAATGCATTACCTCAGTTCTTTTAAGTCATAAACATGTACATGGAGACTGGGAAGAAATGAATCCACAATTTTGACAGTGGTTATCAGTACATAGTTTAACTTTAAAAATTGACATGTAATACTTTTAGAACTGGAAAATTGTTATGAATTTCATTACAAATAAAATGTGGTAAGAAAAGGGGAATATATATTTTTCATATACAGCACATAAAGTTCCAAAATATGCCTTAAGTGAGAAAAGCTCTGTCCTTGGCTCTCCCTGCCCAATTTGACTATCTATTTGTATATGAAATGTTAGTTGCTATTACATCATACCTTCATCTTGACATGGTAATTTTTAAAATACATTTTTTATTGATTTCAGAGAGGAAGGGAGAGGGAGAGATAGAAACATCAATGATGGGGAAAGCCATATACAGGGGATCAAGCCTGCAACCTGGGCAAGTGCTCTCACCGGGAATCAAACCATGACCTCCTGGTCCATAAGTCCATGCTCCACAACTGAGCCATAAAGACTGGTCTTGACATGATGTTTTAATTACATTTACACTGGTTTTGAAGTTGGGGTAATGGAGTTGTTAAATCAAGGGATTCAAATCTTTAAGTTAGACTAAATGCTGATAATGAAGGCCACTTCATAATACTAAAGGGATTGATAGAACAAGAGGATATAACTCTGATAAACATATATGCACCCAATGCAGGAGCATGCAAATATATATATATATATATATATATATATATATATATATATATATATATATACTTTTGGATGATTTTAAGGAAGAGATCAACAGTAACACAATCATAATAAGGCACTCTAACACCCCACTGACATCACTGAATAGAACTAGACAAAAAAATCAACAAGGACACAGCAATCCTGAATGACACATTAGATCAGATGGAATTAATTGAAATTTTCAGAAAATGTCACCCTAAAGCTAGAGAATATTCGTTCTTCTCAAGTATACATGGGACATTTTCAAAGATAGGCCACATATTAGGACACAAACTAAGTCTCTACAAGTTCAAGAAGATTGAAATGATATCAAATATCTTTTCAGATCACAATGGCATAAAATTAAAAATCAACTACAATAAAAACACTCAAAAGCATTCAAACCCATGGAAGCTAAATAGCATGTTATTAAACAGTGAATGGGTTACCAAAGAGATTGAAGAAGAAATAAAAATGTACTGGAAACAAATGAAAATGAACACACAACAGCCCCAAATCTAGGGGCCACAGTGAAAGCAGTCCTGAGAAAGAAGCTCATAGCATTACAAGCCTACCTCAAAAAATAAAAGCTTTTAATAAGTTGTCTAATGCTACAACTTAAACAATTAGAAAGAGAATAATAAGAAAAGCCCAAGTAAGTAGAAGAAGAATGGAAATAATAAAGATAGGAGCAAAAATAAGTGACATAGTGACAAAAAAAATTAATAAAACCAAGGGCTGGTTCTTTGAAAAGATAAACAAGACTGATGAACCTCTAATCAGACTCGTCAAGAAACAAAATGAGAGGACCCAAATAAATAAAATAAAAAACAAAAGAGGTGAAGTAACAACTGGTCTCATAGAAATACAAAGGTCCATAAAAAAATACTATGAATGACTATATTCCAACACTGGACAACCTGGATTAAATATACCTAGAAAAATACATTCTTCCAAAAGTGAATCAGGAAGACTCAGAAAACCTGAATAGACCTATAACTACTGATGAAATTGAATCAGCAATAAAAAAACAACCAAAAAAACAACAACAAAAACATTGAGCAAACAAAAGCCCTGGTCCAGACAACCTCACAGGGGAGTTTTACAAAACATTCAAAGAACTAACAGCTATCTTCCTCAAACTATTCCAAAAAATCCAAGAGAAGGAACACCTCCAACCTCTTTTTAGGAGGCCAGCATTACCCTATTTCCAAAACCAGATGAAGACACTAAAAAGAAAGAGAATTACAAGCCAATATCCTTGATGAACATAGATGCTAAAATCCTCAATAAAATATTAGCCATAAGATCATACACCATGACCAAGTGGGTTTTATTCCAAGGATGCAAGGTTGGTATAATATTCACAAGTCAATAAATGTGACCCATCACATAAACAGATTGAAAGACAAAAATCAAAAGATCATATCAATTGATACAGAAAAAAAGCATTCAATAAAATCCAACACTGTTTTTTGATAAAAGCTCTCAGCAAAATGGGAATGGAGGAATTATACCAAAACATAATAAAGGCCATATATGACAAAACTACAGTCAACATCATACTTAATGGGTAAAAACTAAAACCATTTCCCCTAAGAACAGGAGCAAGACAGGGATGTCTGCTTTCACCACTCTTTTGTTATATAGTACTGGAAGTTGTAGCCATAGCAATCAGACAAGAAGAAAAAATAAAAGGCATCCAAATTGGAAAGGAGGAAGTAAAACTCTCATTGTTTGCATATGGCATGATATTGTACATAGAAAACCCTAAAGACTCCACCAAAAATCTACTAGATTTAATATACGAATTCTGTAAGGTAGCAGGATACAAAATTAAAACCCAGAAATCTATGGCATTTTTATACACCAATAATGAACTCTCACTAAGAGAAATGAAAAAACAAAAAAAAAACAAAAGCAATCCCATTGACCATTGCAACAAAAAAATTAAGATACTTAAGAATAAACATAAGCAAGGAGGTAAAACACCTGTACTTGGAAAACTACAGAACATTGAAAAAGGAGATGGAGGAAGATATTAAAAAGTGGAAGAATATACCATGTTCATGGATTGTTAGAATTAACATCATTAAAATGTCATACTACCTAAAGCAATCTATAGATTTAGTGCAATCACTATTAAAATATCAATAGCATATCTCAGGGATCTAAAATAAATACTCCAAAAATTTATATGGAACCAAAAAATACCCTGAATAGCTGCAACAATCCTGAGAAAGAACAAAATTGGAGAAATCACAATCCAATATATCAAGTTATACTACAAAGCCATCATAATCAAAACAGTCTGGTACTGGCACAAAAACAGGCATATAGATTAATGGAACAGAACAGAGAACCCAGAAATCAACCCAAGCCATTATGCTCAATTAATATTTGACAAAGGAGGCCAGACAGTCTCTTCAATAAATGGTGTTGGGAAAACTGGGCAGGTACATGCAAAAAAAGGAAACTAGACCACCAACTTACACCCTATACAAGAATAAACACAAAATGGATAAAAGACAGTGTAAGTCAGGAAAGTATAAAAATCCTAGAAGAAACCATAGACAGCAAAATCTTAGATATCTCTTATAACAATACATTCATGGATATATTGCCTAGGGCAAAGGAAACTAAGGAGAAAATAAACAAATGGGACTACTTCAAAATAAAAAGCTTCTGCACAGCAAAAGAAACCATAAAAATATGACAAGATAGTCCACTGCATGGGAGATTTGCCAATGATGCATCTGATAATGGGTTAATTTCTGAAATCTAGAAGGAACTCATGCAACTTAGCAAACGGAAGACAAGTAATACAATTAAAAAATGGGGAAAAAACTAAATACACACTTTTCCAAAGTGGAAATACAGATGGCTAAGAGACATGAAAAAATCCTCAAAGCTACTAATCATCCGAGAGATGCAAATTAAAACTACAATGAGGTATCACTTCATGCCCATCAGAATGGCTACCATCAACAAATGACAAGTGCTGACTAAGATGTGGAAAAAAAAGAACCTTTGTACACTGCTGGAGGGAATGCAGACTGGTACAAAATGATGGAAAACTGTATGGAGTTTCCCCAAAGAATTAAAAATGGAACTGCCATTTGACCCAGTGATCCCATTTCTAGGAATATATTCTAAGAAACCTGAAATACCAATCAAAAAGAATATGTGCACCCCTATGTTCATAGCAGCACAAATAGCTAAGATCTGGAAACAGCCCCAGTGCCCATGAGCAAATGAGTGGATAAAAAAGAGCCATGGCAACCATAATGGTTTGGCTCCATGAATAGAGCACAGGCCTGGGGAACTGAAGGGTCCCGGGTTTGATTCTGGTCAAGGGCACATGCCTGGTTTGTGGGCTTGATCCCCATTAGGGGTCATGCAGGAGGCAGCCAATCAATAATTCTCTATCATCATTCATCTCCCCCCTCTCCTCTCCTCTCCTCTCCTCTCCTCTCCTCTCCTCTTCTCTCCTCTCCTCTCCTCTCCTCTCCTCTCCTCTCCTCTCCTCTCCCTTCCTCTCTGAAATCAATAAAAACATATTAAAAAATATAAAAAGCTGTGGTACATTTGCACAATGGAATACTATCCTATCTAATAAAAGAGAAACATGGTAATTGGCGTGCGACCGCTATCCTTCCCATTGGCTAATCAGGGCAATATGCAAATTAACTGCCAGCCAAGATGGCGGCTAGCAGCCAGGCAGCTTGAAACTAACATGAGGCTTGCTTGCTTCAGTGACGGAGGACTCCAACGTTCCCCGCCTGCTACTGCAGGCCTCTGAGCTGCAACTCTAAGCAACTATGTAATAAATATAGAAGCTAAACAAAACCCCAGAAACCTGCTTTAGTCTGCCGGGCTTCAGCCAGCAGGATCGCAACATTGAAAGCAAAGGCCAGAAACCTACTTTCAGCAGCGGAGGCCTAAGAGCTGGAGCCAAGCCTCAAAGCTAAAGCTGGCCCAGAATAAAAAAGAAAAAAAGAAAAATAGGAGCAGTTGGGAGCTTCAGTCACCTCCAGCCTGAAAACAGCCCTCAGCCCCTCACCCAGACTGGCCAGGCACCCCAGTGGGGACCCCCACCCTGAAGGGTGTGTGACCAGCAGCAAACAGCCATCATCCCCTCACCCAGCCTGGCCAGGCACCCCAGTGGGGACCCCCACCCTGATCTGGGACACCCTTCAGGGCAAACCAGCCGGCACCCACCCGTGCACCAGGCCTCTACCCTATATAGTAAAAGGGTAATATGCCTCCCAGCACCGGGATCAGCGGAGCCTCGAGGCCTCCCGGCACCGGGATCAGTGTGACGGGGCAGCGTCCAAACCCCCTGATCACCCTGCGGCTCTGTGTGTGACAGGTGGCAGGGCCACAACCTCCCTATCCACCCTGCTCTGTTCGTGACAGGGGAAGGTGCCCCAACCCCATGATCAGCCCTGCTCTGTGCCTGATAGGGGGGGAGCTCCCCAACCCCCTGATCACCCTGTGGCTCTGTGTGTGACAGGGTGCGGCGCCCCAACCCCCTGATGGGCCCTGCTCTGTGCGTGACAGGGGGTGGCACCGCAACCTCCCCATCGACCCTGCCTTGAGTGTACAGGGGACGGTGCCCCAACCCCCCAATCAGCCCTACCCTGAGCATGACTGAGGGTGGCATCACAACCTCCCGATCGCCCTGCTCTGTGCATGACAGGGAGCGGCGCCCCAACCCCCCAATCGGCTCTCCTCTGAGCCCGACCAGGGGCTGCACCTAGGGATTGGGCCTGCCCTCTGCCACCTGGGAGCAGGCCTAAGCCAGCATGTCGTTATCTCCCGAGGGGTCCCAGACTGCGAGAGGGCACAGGCCAAGCTGAGGGACTCCCCTCCCCCCCGAGTGCACAAATTTTTGTGCACCGGGCCTCTTGTCTTATCTAATAAAGAGAGAATATGCAAATTGACCATCACACTATAACGGTAAAAATGGCTGTGCCCACAGCTGAGGCCGAGATCCCGTAACAAGCCTTATCGAGCAATCAGCAGGGACCTGAGGCTGCATGGCACTGGGCTGTGGCAGGGGACCTGAGGCTGCACCCCCTGCCTGGTGGGTCTTGATAGGAGACAGGCCATGCCCCCTGTCTGGTGCCAGGCTGGGGGACCTCAGGCCATGCCCCCCGCCATGGCACCAGACTGGGGGACCTCAGGCCATTCCCCTGCACCGGAACTGGGCTAGGGGACCTGAGGCCGCACACCCAGGCCCAGGCCAGGGGACCTGAGGTGCCCCCCCACCTGGCAGGGCTTCATGGGGTTGGGGCTGGCTGGGTCTGAATCTAGCCTAATGGGGGTGGGACTGGCCCAGTCTGGGTCTTGCGCAATTTCCAGGCACATTGGGTGGGCGGGGACTTGACTCTGGTTCCTGTGGCGTGTCCCAGACTCTGATAGGAGGAAGATTTTCATATACATTTTACTAATTTTCTTTCATCTCTGACACTTCTATTATAGAGAGAGGGCAAATAGCAATATTAAAATATTTCCTCTAATTAATTCCCTTTTAATGTGCATAAATTTCGTGCACCAGGTCACTAGTGCAGCTATAAAAAAGAAAGACTTACCATTTGAAACAGTATGGATGGACCTGGAGAGTATTATGCTAAGTGAAAGAAGCCACTCAGAGAAAGATAAGTATCACATGATCTCACTCATGTGGAATCTAATAAAAAAAAAATACAATGGCCCTAACCGGTTTGACTCAGTGGATAGAGAGTCGGCCTGTGGGCTGAAGGGTCCCAGGTTTGATTCTGGTCAAGGGCATGTACCTTGGTTGTGGGCACATCCCCAGTAGGGGAGGTGCAGGTGGCAGCTGATCGATGTTTCTCTCTCATCGATGTTTCTAGCTCTTTATCCCTCTTCCTTCCTCTCTTCCTTAAAAAAAAAATCAATAAAATATATTTTAAAAAATAAATAAATAAAATAAAATGATGGAAAAAAAAATAGACCCAGAGACATAGAAGCATGGAACAAACTGATGAATTTCAGAGGGAAGGAGGAATCGGAGATGTGAGAGGTATGATTAACTATGGAACTTATATGCATACTAGGGGCCCAGTGCACGAATTCATGCACCTTGAAAGGAACTGTGGGCTGAGAGGCTGTGGTAGGCACAGGGGCAGGTGTTGGCCTATCCTCCACGTGCCCACCCGGCCCCTCCTGCTGCATCTCCCATGCCCCTGTCTGCCGGCATTCCTGCTCCCACTGCTGCTACTCCCATGTGCTGATGGTGCTGGCCACGATCACATCTGGTGATGGCACAGAGTGATTGGGGCCAGCGCCATTAGTGGGTGCAAGCAGGGCCAGCACCGTCAGCTGGTGTAAGTGGCGGCTGCTGCCCCAATCACCCCTCAGGAGCAGGGGGAGGTGGAGAAGCCGTCAGGGTTGATCAGGCTGGCAGCTGCTGCTCACATCTGCTGATGGCGCCGAGTGATTGGGACCAGCACTGGGCACAGGCAGTGGGTGCAAGCAGGGTCAGCGCTGGCAATGGGTGTGAGCAGCGGCTCCAGCACTGGCATGGGTTTGAGCAGGGCCAGCAGCAGTTGTGAGTACAGGCGGGACCATGGTGCACAGGAGCAAAGAATTTTCAGTAACCACCAGAGGCTCACCCAATGACAGCGACTGGTGCCCCGCCTTGGTCTGGTGCCCCCGCTCACCTACTCCACCATCCCGCCATGGCCAACTCCCACTATGTTCCACGCACAGCCCCTGGTGGTCAGCACACATTATAGCGACTGGTCTTTTGGTTGTTCTGGTTGTCCTGCCATTCAGTCTATTTGCATATTAGCCTTTTATTATATAGGGTATGGATAACTCAATATATGGACATTAGAGTGGTGAAGGTCTCGGAGGGTAGGGTACTGAGTGGAAGAGGTCAATGGGGAAAGAAACACAAGTAAACAAAGGGGACATCTGTAATACTTGCAACAATAAAGATAAATTTTTAAAAATAAAGTTAGACTAAATGCAAGTGTCTTAACTATATTACTGCTCTCTGCTTTCTAACTACTGTAGGGATAGAGAATTCATGCTAATTAAATATTATTTAGTCATTAAATCCATCTGGGACTGCTGATAATTATGTCCCAATATGATTTCCTCTAAGATATCTCAAATACCATTGATAAATAGCTAAGAAAAAAATAAGGGGATTAATAGTAATTATTGCAAAGTGGTTTGCTATTAAATTAATTGAATAAGAAGTAAAGTAATTGGATTATGTATGATCTTTAACAGCTACTAGAGTTTAAACTTTAATTAAATTGTCATAGTCATTCAAAAAATGAATGTTTAAGCATAAACTATTTTTAAACAACAAGTATAGCAGACTACTAATCAGGGCAGCCTGTACCACCAGCCCTAAGTTAAAAGCTCCAGCTGACTGATTACCAATCACACATTATAAACATTGGAAAAAAAGGGTTGAGCTCTAGTAATAATTTGCAGGCTTTTCAAATATTATTACTTGATAAGAAGTCAATTAACATCAACTAAGAAAACTCATTCTTAACAATTAGATGGGTTGTGTGCATTAAAGAAAACCTAGGATTTTAATTTTGCCTGGAAGTTTTTAGAGGCAGACTTCCCCAACTAAGTCCAAAATTATATTTTATCAACTATCTATACTAATAAAAGGGTAATATGCTAATTAGACTGGGAGACCTTCTGGGAGACCGGCCAGGGAGGGCAGTTGGGGGCCATGAGGCTGGCAGGGGAGGGCAGTTGGGGGCTGTGAGGCTGGTGGGGGAGGGCAGTTAGGGACAATAAGGCCAGCAGGGCAGGGCAGTTGGGGGCCAGAGGCCAGCCGGGGAGGGCAGTGAGGGCCCTAAGGCTGGCCGGGGAGGGCAGTTGGGGGCGATCAGGCCAGCGGGGTGGGGCAGTTGGGGGCAATCAGGCCAGCGGGGTGGGGAAGTTGGGGGCTAGCCGGCCAGCAGGCAGAGTGGTTAGAGGCGATCGGGCAGGCAGGCAGGTGAACGGTTAGGAGCCAGTGGTCCAGGATTGCGAGAGGGATGTCTGACTGCCAGTTTGGGATCGGGCCTAAACTGGCAGTCGGACATCCCCCGAGGGGTCCCAGATTGGAGAGGGTGCAGGCTGGGCTGAGGGACACCCCCTCCCGTGCACGAATTTCATGCACTGGGTCACTATTTTCTATATATATACCATGAAAGACTTTTAAACACATAATTTTTCACATCCAGCTCATTCTAGTAATTTTTAAAGTAAAAATACATAAACAAAAATATTGTATATGAAATTATGTATATATACATATTTACATAAATGAATGACAGACACACATATATACATACATACAGATACACATATATGCATATCATCTAGGATATCTTTCAGGCAACTACTTGAAATCTGTAGGTTAAATTCCTAAAATTTCTCCCAGTCTAATTAGCATATTACCCTTTTATTAGTATAGATAGTTGATAAAATATAATTTTGGACTTAGTTGGGGAAGTCTGCCTCTAAAAACTTCCAGGCAAAATTAAAGACAAGCAGTTACTTTGTGCTTTGATTTTCTCGTTCTGCCTTGCACAGAGGTGGTAAAAACATAAAATTACCTCATTCAAATACAAATATTCAGAGAAATAAAGGTATTTGAGTATTCTAATTTTAAGGTGTTTTTTTTTATTGTAGTCTCTGAACTATTCTAAGAGAAGCTTATTTTTTTAAATCTTTTTGTGAAATGCTTGGTAAAATGATTCTCAAGATGTACCACTACTTTAAATTTGGGGAGAAATTATTTTGAGTTACTTTGAATTTAAACTGAAGACTTTTTTCAGCACATTATGGTAGATTTTATATTAATATTTTAGATATAAATTTTTATTGTTTTTATCTTTTATTGACCTTTCTATTGATATATTTGATCTATGTAGCTATATATGTATTTATGTATCTATGTATATTTTATATCTGCCACCCAAAACTCAATTTTAATATAATTAGGACAACATGCAACATAATATCTTTAACTGAACTTTGAAAATAATATCGTACTACATACATAAATTTCCTATATAATAAAGAGCTATTATGCAGATGGTTGTCAAGCCCTCATGTCATTACGCCCTCATGCCATCATGCCGTAAACTGCTCAGCCACTCAACACTGGGGAGAGAGGAATGGGGACCAGCCAGGCACAAATGAGCTTGTGAGAGAGGAATGGGGACCAGCCAGGCTGCAGCCCAGGAGAGGGACAAGCCACCTGTCCCACAGTCCCAGGTGCCAGTGCCTGTGCCTGCGGCTGTGGCTCAGGTAAAGCCGTCTGCCCAGGTAAAGCCGGCTGCAGCTGGCCCGAGCAAAGCTGGCCTGGGTCCTGGGTGCCTGCGGCTTGCCAGAGATAGGGAAGTCTGCATCCCGGGTCCCTGCGACTGACCGGAAGAGGGAATCCTGAATCCTGGGTGCGGGGCGAGGCAGAGGTGGTTAGGGGTGATCAGGCCAGCAGAGGAGCAGTTAGGGTCTATCAGGCTGGTAGAGGAGCAGATAGAGGCAATGAGGCAGGCAGGTAGAGGTGGTTAGGGGTGACCAAGCAGGTGAGTGGTTCGTAGCCAGTGGTCCTGGATTGTGAGAGGCAGTCAGACATCCACCGAGGGGTCCCAGATTGAAGAGGATGCAGGCCAGGCTGAGGGACACCCCCCACCCCCCCCCGCCACACCTGTGCACCGTGCCTCTAATAAAGATATAATAGCCATAAGTACAATTATAAAAATGAGAATTATGATAATGATGGTTGTCTGATCATAACCTGATTCCTTCAGAAAGGGAGGTGGTGGTCTCCACAGAGCAAATAATTTCCCTAAGCAATTTCAGCCCAAAATATGTCAAGTAGATGCTTTGGATTTCAGAATTATCGGTGTAAAGGGTTTTTTCAGTAACGTTGAGAAATTACAGTATTCCACTCAGCAAGTTTTTTTCTTTAATTTTAATTATTTGTATAAATCACTTCCCTCTCTAATTGAATACATTTTATCTTTTAACTAGAGGCCGAGTGCACAAATTCATGCATGGGTGGGGTCTGGCCGGCCCGCTCCCTGGTTGAACTCCTGGTTGAGGGGACAAGTTTCATGTTAGCCTTTTCTTATATAGGATATCAAAGTAATATAACATAGCTATTCTGGTCTTTATTCCCTAAATATTAATATTTCAATGCTGTTATATTAAATATCACATGATTTTAATTTTTTTGGCCTATAGCAATGATTTTAGTATTCTTGAGTTTTCCTTGCTTCTCTCTAATTTCTTGTTTCTTCTCTTGAGGGAATTCTAAATTCTAACTAGACAGACTATCAAATTACAAGTAATAAAACTTGGAATGGGAAGTAGAATTGGAGAGCATAAGTATGATAATCCAGACATTTTCTTTAACTTTAGGGGCTGAGATTTTGATAATCACATTATCCAGAAAATTCTAAAGATTGTGACATAACTAACTAGTTAGAGCTGCTAGTGAAATTTTAACATTGGTATATTTCCATTACTATTTGCAACATATATATCACATATATATGTATATATTTAGTCCTTACCTTAAGATATGTGTAATGATTTTTTGATTTTTTTATGTTTTTACTGATTTTAGAGAGAGAGAGGAAGGGAGAGGAATAAAGAGATAGAAACATCAATGAGAGAGAAACATTGATCGGTTGCCTTCTGCATGTCCCTACTGAGGATTGAGCCCACAACCTGGGCATGTGCCGTGTCTTGGAATCAAACTGGTGACCTCTTGGAGCATGAGTCAACATTCAACCACTGAGCCACACTTGCTGGACTGTTTTGATTTGTTTTTCTTTAGAGAGAAGAAGAAGAAGAAGAAGAGGAGAGGGAGGGGGAGGGGGAGGGGGAGGGGGAGGGGGAGGGAGAGGAACAAAAAACAAAAACCAAAAAACATCAATTGATTGCCTGTCTGACATGCCCCAACCTCCAACCTAGGTATGTTGAGAGTCAAACCTGACTGGGAATCAAACCCGCAACCCTTTTTTGTTATATGGAGGGGGAAGCAACCAACAAAGCCATCCAGCTTGGGCTGTTTATAACATATTTTTAAGTTTAAAACTATATTCACATTTTTGCTTTAGAGTGCTTTACAAAAGTCATTTATGTATTTATAATAATCTACCATGTAACTGCTACATGCAAAATTATGTAATTTTAAAGGGAACACATTCTTCTTATTAGGCAGGCCTGGACATAAAACTGAACACACACAAACTCACAAACATAACACAAACAAAATAAGACCACCTAGCCCCAGGAAAACAATATTTTTGCATCATTTACTTCTGTAAATAGAAAAAAAAATGGTTAGAATTATATTTTTTAACTTCAAAGGTTTATTGACCTTACATGAGAATTTTCAACTCTTTTAAACTATACTTTTGTGTATCTACTCTATCAATGCAGAATAGCATGTCTCAGACTTTTGCAAACTACAGTATGTATGTAAAGTAAAATATGTAACAATTCAGAACTATTAGGTTATTAGAATATAATATAATCTATATTATAAGTACATGACAGTTTTATAGTGTGAATTTCTCAACTGCATAGGCGATAAACATTTCCAAGAGTATTGGGAAAAATACATTGATTAACAGCATGCTATATTACATACATTAATGCAGATATAAAGTGACTTTTATGAAAAATAAAAGGCATATTTAGTGTGTGTTTTTTTCTCTATAGGTAAAATAAAACCAGAGGTAAGATAAAACATGAGATTTTTTTTTCAGGCTTAAGACTTTGAATGACAAGGTGGAGTTTTTGTTTTTTATAGATGTTGAAAGTAAGGATGAAATTGAAAGTGCTGAGCAACTTCTACTCCAGAAGTGCTTCCCTAATAAAATTTACAAGGCTCAATAAAATTTCTGTGATGTCTTGGCTCATATTAATTTTCTCATATAACTGTGCAGATTTAAAAGGATTAAGAAAGTGAAAGGACTGAATATTTTGAAAAATATAATATTTATTATTCAAAATATTTCTACAAAAATCTTTGAGGAGATTTGTGGTAAATTTGTTTTTCAGGTATGGTAGGAGGGTTTGTTTTTGTGGTAAATTACTAAAAGAAAGAACTCTTACCATTTGCAACAGCATGGATGGACCTGGAGAGTATTATGCCGATCAGAGAAAGATAAGTATCACATGATCTCACTCATATGTGGAATCTAATGAACCAAATAAACTGATGATCAAAAATAGACCCAGCCCTAGCTGGTTTGGCTCAGTGAATAGAGTGTTAGCCTGCAGACTGAAGGGTCCCAGGTTTGATACTGGTCAAGGGCACATGCCCAGGTTGCAGGTTTGATGCCCAGTGTGGGACATGCAGGGGGCAGCTGATCAATGATTCTCTCTCATAATTTATGTTTCTATCTCTCTCTCCCTCTGCCTTCCTCTCTGAAATCAATAAAAATATATTTTTAAAAATAGACCCAGAATCACAGAAGCATGAACAGACTGTTGAACTTCAAAGTGAAAGCAGGGGAGAGTGGGTGGGAAGAGATCAACCAATGAACTTGTATGCATATGTGCATAACCCAAGGACACAAACAATAGAGCTGTGAGGGCCTGGCTGGGAGGGGGGGGGGTTGGGGGGGGTTGGAGGAGGGATGGGAGTGGACTGGAAGAGGTTAATGGGGGAAAAGAAGGACCTATGTAATACTTTCAATAATAAAGATTTAAAAAAAAAAAAAGAGAAAAATACTTAACATGATATGCACCCTCTAACACAGTTTTAGGTGTACAATACATTATTGTTAAATGTAAGCACTATGTTGTACAGCAAATCTCTAGTCCTTATACCTATTGAGCAACAACTTTACATTTCCCTTTCCCAGCTCCTGGCAATCACCATTCTACTCTGCTTCTATGAGTCTGATTATTTTAGATACTGCAGATATAAGTGGAATAATGTGCATCAAATATCCTCTCATCATCAATGTGTTTCCCAGGTCTCTGCAATTAGAAACTTTTACAAGATTACTCAGGCAATATAATCTCCTTCATAATTTTCTTTCTCTTAATTACTAGTGGAATATCACATTTGCTTGTACTACATTTGATATACACATAAAAGTCAGTCACCAAGAGGGGGGAGGGTAGGTGGGGCTTTCCTTAATTTATCTTCATGTCCAGTGAGCAGTGTTGTGTCCTTGTAGCATTTGGAAATGATTTACTGGAATTACAAAACCTATATATTTTTTAAAAATTTCAGCTTTGGCTCTGGCTGCTTTTTAGAATAATGCAAGACAAAATCATACCTGAGGGCTAAAAATGAAGAGGAAATGGGAGACTTGATATTTAAGCAGCTTGAATGGTTTCTTTTCTTTATTTTTAAAGAAATGCACTTGCCTGTGATATTGTCTCTCCAGTGAAATGATTATTCCTCCATTACTCTATTGATACAATATTGTGCATGCTAGTGTTATATTTCTATAAAGTAGCTTGAAATTTGTTAACTTATACTGTAGGTGTTATGTATTCCTATGACAAAAAATTAACTCTTCAAATTTTTTAAAGTTTCTTTTAAATTTAAGTTTTCCTTTTGGGGGTAAAGTTGCTCTACAAAATAGTGATTGTAACAAATAATCTGTTTTGGGTGTTGCTATAGTGACATGCAGTTATATATTTTGTTTTTAAGGGGGAGGAGGGGCAAAAGAAACACCAGTGTTAGCTTAATCTTAATGTCTGGTGTTTGTCATGGTGAAATTATGGTAATACAATGCTCACACAAAAAGCTTATTTAAGTACTTTAGAAAATAATATACAAATGTAATGGTTCAACAAATGATTTATAACACTTAATAGATGGAATTTATGAAGACTACTTTTAGTTAGAAAGACCATCAATAGGTGATTCTTTGAACATTATTTCAACTTATACTGGAATTTTTATACCTTTAATATTAAAATCATTCAAATATTCATGATTTATGTCATTCATAGTCATATAGTAAGTCATGGGTTTGGAAAAATATGAAAACTCAAGAATGAGAACAAGACTCATGTAGCAAACTTTTTGAATGAGAATTTGCATGTGAACTAATCCCTTCTAAGAAAATGTTTGATTTTCAATTGCTAGGACTAGTCAATCAGTGCTCATTGTAGGCAGCAATAGGATCTAAGATAAAAAATTAGATTATACTTATGACATGTTAATTAGTCATGTTTTAAGAGGTAGATCAGTGAGGTGAGAGAATAGACGAACAGTTCATTGTATACTGCCAAAGAAAAAGTATGTGAATACTGAGTGCATAATTTATGATTCATATTAAATATTCATGGCTTTGATTCATTATTATGTTTTAAGTGTGCTAGTAAATATTTTGATGTAATTAAATCAATGGATAGCATTATGACATGGCTGTTGTTTTTTTTATTTTAATTTGTTTTTAGAACTATATTGAACTATCTGAAAAAAAATTATTTGGCAGGCCTGCCAGCTGTTTTATAGGCACTCTGAGCAATTTTCTGACATTCTACACTTGGAGAAAATCCTGCTTTATTAAATTTGCTTCAAATTGCATCACATTTTAAAAAATGGTTCCAAATTATCAGATTGAATGTGAACTTGTGTTGTACATAACTTGGATTAAAATATTTAAAATTTTGGTTAAAAATGTAAACAGCAACACTTTTTCAGTAACTAGTATGTTTTAAATAAAACATTTTTATGAATACAAATAAAAATTTAAAGAGCTTATTTACTCTGCATTATGCATATAAAATGTATTAATATTTAGATCTAAGGAAATGCATTTTGTGTAGTGTATGTGTGTAGTCAATAAAAACAAATTGAACAAATCTTTATAGGCATTAAGGATCATATACACTAAACACTTGACAATACATTAGTTTACAAACAAATATTGTTCCATCTCATATTTATGAAGGGCTGTTTGTCAAGGTAAGCATACTATTTTATTTCCAAAAAAAGTATCAGAACAGAATTTACTAAAAATCTTTACTTATTTTCAAATAGTAATTAAATTTTGTTCTGGTGTTTTAGCATTTTCATTAATAGAAATAACAGTCATAGATATATTCAATATGTAGTCAATAAAGAATGAATTTTGCGGCCCCCATATCATGAGTAAAAAAGAAAAAGAAAATAAGGAATTAGCTAAAGAACCAAGAGCACTCTAAGAACATTGCTGCTCAATGATGGGAGGGCAATAAAATCTCCTGCTCCAATACCATGCAGTACTCAAGCATGATTTTCCAGTGCATTAGAATGTTTCTGATTTCAGAGCTATCAAGTCCTCTTCTTTAAATATCTCTCTCCACCAATGACTAGGTTGTCCAATATCTTTTCTTTTCTTTTAAACTCTCTTTTAAGCTCCTGAAGCATATTGGTTTCGAAGAGTCCCTTTTTGGGAAGAGTACAGGATGGCATCCTGATATAAAGTGACCAAGAGAGATCATGCGGAAAGTCCCAGAAAAGAAGAGGTAAGTCATGCATTTAAGCATTTTGTGTCCAACTGACTTTGAGTACAAATTCTGTATAATTCAAATAGTATTTGATAACCTATTAAGAACGTTTTATGTATAAGTTATGCTATGGCGTGAAGCCCAAATGCATAGTCAATCCTCATTATTCTCACATTCTGTATTTTCTAATTTGCCTACTAACTAAAATTTATCTGTAACCCCAACTTTTATACAAAAGTTTATATGTTCCTTTGCAGATATGTGCACATCATCACAAAATTAGAGTCTCCTGACAGGTACATTCCAAGCTAAGGTCGCACAGAACAACGTTCTGCCTTCTAGTTTCAGCTCTCATCTATAAACAAGTGTCTTTTTCATTCTATTTAGGGTCACATATTTCACACTTTGGTGCTTTTAATTGATAATTTTGCTGTTTTAAATTGCCCCACCTCCTTGGTTAAGTTTAACCTAAGTATTTTATCTTTTTGATGCTCTTGTGTGTGGAATAGTTTTCTTACTTACCTCAATTTATGGTTCGGTTTTAGGGTAAAGAAACAACTTATTTTTGTATAATGATTTTGTATCCTGCAACTTTAGTGAGTTTATTTATTTATTCTAACAGTTGTGTGTGTGGATATGTGTATTCTTCAGGGTTTTCTAAATATTAGATCATGTTGTTACAGGCACCTCTTACAGGCACCAGGGAGATGTTCCAGGACAGCCCTCTGAGTCAGAGGGAGAAGGCTGTCCACCTCCATTCTTTTTGTTGTTCTTGTTAGTCCTTACCTGAGGGAATCCTTACTTGAGGAAGGATATTTTTCCGTTGATTTTAGATAGAGTGGAAAGAAGGGAGGGGGAGGGGAAGGGAGGACCGGAGAGAAAGAGGGAGAGAGGGGTAGAGAAAGAGAAAGAGAGAGAGAGAGAGAGAGAGAGAGAGAGAGAGAGAGAGAGAGAGAGAGAGACATCTATATGAGAGAGACACATCAATTGATTGCCTTCTGCACATGCACCTGCTGGGGCAGGGATCGAACCTGCAACCCAGGTATATGCCCTTGACCTGGAATTGAACCTGTGACCCTTCAGTGGATGGGTAGATGCTCTAACTACTGAGAACACCGACCAGGGCCCTACCTCTGATTTTTGTCAAGCTTGTAGGAATAAATCCAAATGAGTGACTCAATATAATTGCATTGTGTTAAAGTATATTTATTAAAAAATTACAGCAAACAAATTTATTAAATAAGCAAGGCAAACAAATGTACTATATCTGAGCTGGGCCAGCTAGTCTGGAAAAGCAAGTTTGATGGAGATTTGAGGAGTTATATACCCTCCTGTCTATAGGTGTTTCTTTTTGTTCTGTTGTTTTGTTTTGAATTCCTCTGCTAGTTATCCTGGTACAGGTTAACTCTGTAGGTCTCCTCTTTTCTTTGTTATGGTTTTCCCAGAATTTATGAGAAGCAATTGGTAACTTTATCTTGACAAACCCAAGAATGCTGTGCTGGTTAAGCTTCATTCATGCAAGAGTTAATAAATTATTATTCACTGTAAGTTTAATGTAATAAAATTGAATCATCAATATAGAACATTCAGATAAGGGAAGAGGAAAGTCATCTGTATGTAACCCTAGAAAACACTAAACATCTGAGGTGCATTATGAAGCTATGGAAGAGTTGCAAAAGAGGCTAAATATGTGTATTTTTGTGGTGACATTCAATTTTAAAAAGCATGGTGTTAGAAAATTGCAAATTAAAGCAACTTGAGATACCATTACACAACTATTAGAATGGCTAAATCCAAAACACTGACAATACCAAGTGTTGATGAGGAGAGTGCATCAGGAATTCTCATTTATGCTGACCACTTCTACCATTTTCTGTAAAACTAAACAATCTTATAAAGGATCCAGCAAAACCTGGAAGCAACCACCATGTGCTTTAATAAGTGCATGAGTAAACAGATTGTAACATTTTCAGACAACATAATATTGTTCAGCACTAAAACAAATGAGCTCTCAATCCATGAAAAGACATGAAGGCAGTTATCCAAGATTGCTGGCTATATTACATCTGTTCTTAAGATTTTAAAAGGTATACCTTACTTTAGAAAATATATTACTGTAATGTGAAGAATCTTTAACTTTGAACACCCTTGGCTTTGTTTTGATGGCTGGAAAAAATAGCACAAAAGGATTCAATCACTTTTAGATTAGTTGATGAAGTGAAAAAAGCATTAACCTAGTATGAGGGGACTTAAGTGAGTTATGGAATGTTGAGAGGAAGAAAAGTTACTTTCCATGTATCCTAAAGTGCGGAAACATTTGAAAAAGAAGCAGGGCTTGACAAACATAACCTTGGAATAAGTTCTATTTGAAGAACGTATTTAGTTCTTAGGATGGAATAAAGGATGTATTCAAGAGAAAAGTTGAGAAGATTAAAGCATATCACAAAATATGTTTGGTTAAGCTGACTAGAAAATAACATTTTTAAATTACTATATTTAGTAACAATTTAGCCTGAATGTGATCCATTTTCCCTCTGATTTGGGGGGAGGTATCATTGAATAAATATTTTAGTGTTTATACTTAGAAAATAGAAGTCATCAGCTGCTAAGTTGCTGTTAAACATTTTAATAGAGCCTATTTCTTCATTAATGTTTCAGTTACATATCTAATTTCTTTGGGAACTTTTAAAAAGTGTTAGCTATAGAAAAATAAAGGAGATAATGTCCATGTCTTAAAGTAGGAGTTAGTCTAGTAGTTATATAGATATAAAAGTTAACTGACAGTGACCATAATTCATATTAGGGTGAACCATCTGAGGTATTATTTTGTAACTAAAATCTATTTTCATATTGGCAACTTCACATGGCTTAACATGGTGCAAAGGTATGGATATTTGTGCCCCTCAAATTCCTATGCTGAGGTTCTAACCACCCTACAGGCAATTGTTTTAGGAAGGGGGCTTATGGGAGGTGCTTAGGTCAAGAGAGTAGAGCCCTCTTGAATGGGACTAGTGCTCTTAAAAAACAGACCCCACAGAGCTCATTAGTCCCTTTCACCAGGTGAGGACACAGCAAGAGATTAGGAGTCTGCAACCTGGAAGGGTCCTTATCAAACTATGGCCCCCTGATCTTGGTCTCCAGATTGTGAAAAATATTTCTTTTGTACTTATAAGTACCCAGTCTGTGGTATTTGTATAGTAGCTCAAAAGGACTAAGAAGATTGCATTGTAATAACTATTTTGATGGAAGAATTTGTAGATTGCAGTGAGAACAAAAATACATTCATTTCAGATTCGCAAAATGGGCCTGGTTTTCAGGATGAGGTGACACAAACTAAGTCTTGTCTTAATGGTGGTAGCAGGGAGAGGAAAGTTTGTTAAATAGGCAGGGGTAGTTATTCCACTTGGCGTATGTCTAGTTCTCTTTCAAATTTTCAAGGCTGGATTACTTATTCTGCCATAACAATCATCTGGCCCCATTCTTACAGGGAGCATTTCCAATGACTAAAATAACATCCTAGATGGATATTAAAAGTCAAAAACTAGATCTTTATAAGCTGGCACTTTATCTTCAGTTAGTCTCTGTGATATTACATTGGAGTGTAAACTAAAGAAGGTTTTATCTGAAATTGGTAACATTGATTAAAAGGAAGTATGGTCTTTGGTTTGTGATTCTAGCTGATAGTCTATCTTGAAAGTCTATTATTCAAAAATTTGTATTTAAAACAGTTACATTGAATGACTAATATTGACAGACAAAGACATCCTGGCATGCATCTATAATAATAAATGCATAATATGCTAATTAGACTGGACATCCTTCCAGATGACCTTCCAGACCAAGCCGGGGCTGCGAGGGAAGCCTGGGTCCCGAGTGCCTGCCAGCAGCCGGAGGGAAGCCCAGGTCCAGGTGCCAGAGGGAAGCTGGTGCTGGCAGCCCAGGGAAGGAAGGCCTACTCTTGCATGAATTTCATGCATCAGGCCTCTAGTGACATATAGTAGGTGTTTATAGAACTCATCTTGTTGCCTTACATCTCTATTTGTTTCATGAGAATATATTTCTGTACATCTTCAAGGTGATAACATGTGGTCTTTATTGTTCCCTTAATACATTGCTGATTTTTATTGTTATCTACTAAACTTTTTATTAGATAATAAATCCAAAACAAAGATAAAAATTAATAATAAAATATATCATAGTAAAGCTGCAAAAGGGGAATTTTGCAAATACACAGTTTTTATCAACAAATGACAAATTCCAAGTTTATGTCAACATTAATTTTTTTTTAAAAAAATGGGAAGCTGCCTGTCAAATCTACTAAACAAATGATAAACTAGATCTTATAGAAGTAAAAGTAAACAATAAACCACTGGCTTTCCTTGCAGTATAAAACCCTCTTTTTCATATGCAATATGATGAAACATTATAAAACAAAATAAAAAATGGCATTGAACATGCTAGGAATGTTTCTTCCCTACTCAGCAAACTATGAGTACTTTTAGTATTTTTAATGTTTGGCTCTTAGAAAGGTCAATTTCATTTTGGGGGTGGCCAGAAAAAAAGTGATATACATAGTAACAAATAAATCTCACTACTTCCGTTTCTACAGTTATCCATATATTGCTAAAGTTCATTGAAATATTTGGATTATTTCTAGGTGAAATTATTTTATATACATATAATTTTAAAATGTTTTATATGATGACTTGATTGAGATTATATGCCATTTGGATTTTTTTAAAAAAACTGATGTTTGCTTTAAAAATGTTAACCTAAGACAACCAAAGTATCCTTCAATAGAAGGTGGATAAAGAAGATGTGTTACATATATACTATGGGATTTTACTCAGCCATATGAAAAGTTGAAATATTGCCATTTGCAACGATATAGATGGTCCTGGAGAATATTATACTAATAAAATAAGTCAGTCAGCGAAAACTAAAAATCACTTACATGTGAATATAAAACTGAAACAAATAGACACAGAACACAGAATGGTGGTTACCAGAGAGAGGGGTGAGGGGATAGTAAAGAGTAAAGGAGGCCAGTATATGATGACAGAAGATGATTTGACCTTGGGTGATGGGCACACATACAATATACAGAATTTTTTTCTTTAAAGTTTTTAATGTAAATGTAAACTACTTTTCTGTAGTTTTTCCTCATTGAAAGTGTTTATAGATTAAACTTTTTATAATCTCTATCAGTATTCATTTTTATAGATTTGTGTTCTCAAGCAATTAAAGCAAAGAAAATAAAATGCTGTAAACATATTACAAATTGTTATTTGTATTCTTAGTTTGATAGTATGGAAAATCAAAGACTAGTACATAGACTATGACTGAATACAGATTTATGAGTCTATATTTTTAAAGCATGTCATTATTTAATAATTTTATTTGCTAAGTGGTCTCTTTGTTATTCACTTATCTTGTGTATATTTTCTTTTGGTCCTCTGTTAACAACAATCTCTTTTCTTTTGCTAAGTGACTTTACACTTCTCTATGTTTTATAGTCATTATTATCAGAAACAAATTTCATTTTTATTAAATAAGGAAAATATCTATTTTAGAGTATATTTCAAGAGTTTATAAGCATTTTTTTTGTTTGTGTTATTGACTTTAAAACAAGCTTTGTTTATCATGAAAAAGTCTATCTTTTTGATATTTATTAAACCTTTAGTACACTATTGTCTCCATAAATCTAATACTCTTTTTGGTTTATAGATTTTACTTATATTGCTCTTTCAAACTATCACATTAAAAGTGAATTATAATTCTTAATATGAATTTGTTCTCAAGAATAATGAGTTATAAGACAAGTAGCCATTTTCATGTTACTCAGAACCATTTTCTCCCTCTCCATCATTTCCACGGACAAAACTTTTTAGTACAAGATATGTTCCATATTCTGTATTCCATATTCCACTTGCATTTGGTCAGACTATGTGTGAACTCCCCACCTTCTGGAATCTCATTTGAGAACTAGACAGGAAATCAAATATCACAATGGACTGATCTTAAATTATATAAATAGAGATACAAGGAAATCTGTGATAAGCAGCATATATTCATACCAATAATTGCATGCATTGATTACTCCCATGCATTGAAGGAGTTTGCTTGTCAGTTCTCATCTTTAGTGCTTAGGACATTTGGCCACCCAGGATGGGTGAGCGGCAATAAATAGAAAGCAGAAATAAACTAAAAAATTTGTGAAATTTTCAGGTCAAACAAGCATATCTGTCATTGGATGTAAGTTGAGTAGAAGTTGAGACAGACATTTAAGCATTGCATCCAGATCGGTAGATGATCAATGCTAAGGCACAAATTTAATGAAACACCCTTGTTTGGTATTTTCCCTTCATTGAAGTTAAAAAAGAAGAAACGTTTTGAAAGCTGAGGGGAACCAGTAACTGAGTTCTTTCTCAACTCTGATATCAATTCTTATGCATTCTGTAAGTTTCTTTTGAAATTAAGTTTTGAAATCTATGTTATTTTTACTTCTGTAGTAGAAACAAATAATTTTATTTTCTTAGACACTAAGTTACGTAAAACTTAAGTAAGCTCTGGTTCTCAGTTACTTGCCATTTACAAAGTTACTGTAAATTTTTGGTCATATCCATTTTTATTGTAAAACTAGAGGTCCGGTGCACGAAATTCTTGCTTGGGTGCAGTCCCTAGGCCTGGCCTGTGATCGAAGCATGAGTATCTTGCATGGAAGGGCAGGTCCCAGCTTACCTCTGAGACCTGGGCAGCACCTGGGTCCCCGGGGTCCCCCACACACCCCCCTTCACCTGAGTCACAGTGCCTGAGTCCCCACGTGGAGTTGCAGTGAGCGTGACCGGACACTGTGGGCCAGAGCACAGAGGGGCCTCTGGGCTGCCCAGCAGCACCACACAGAAGCCAGGCGGGCAGCGTGCTCTCTCCTGGCCAGCCGGCCTTGCAGCCCGGCTCCTGTGCAAACCCATGGGGAGCCTGACCAGACCCTGTGGTCCCGATGGCTATGGCCTGGCTCACCTGAAAGGTGCTGTGGGTGTGGGGCGGGCTCCTGGGGCTCCTTTCAGGCAACCCCGGCACCTGAGCGTGGGGGGCTTCCCTGGTGCGTGAGCCCTGGGGTCCCGGGGGAGGGTGGCAGGGGGAGTGAGAGTGAGCTCGGCAGACACCCCACTTCCTCACCACACCTTCGTCCCCGTCACCCCCATCCCTACGTAGCCAGTGAGAGGTTGCAGTGTGTCACCAACGCCCACCATGTTCCGTGCCACCCCCTGGTGGTCAGCGCATGTCATAGCAAGCGGTCAAACTCCTGGTTGAGGGGACAATTTGCATTTTAGCTTTCATTGTATAGGATTTGAGGACATTCTTTTGTGTGTCTCTGATCTCTTCCAAGATCACAGTTTAAGAATTAGGAATTGTTGTTATGGTTACACTAAAAGTACACATTGTAACAAGGTTGGAAGTATTTGGGAGACTCAGTTTTAAATCCCAACTCAGTTACATAAACTCTTGAGCAAATCCTTTCAATTCTTAAGTAGACAACATAGTGTAGTGCTTGTATTCATGGATTTCAAAACCAGACTCCCTAGATTCACATCCTATATTTAATTGTGTTCACTTACCCAACGTACTCTCCTCCCAGGGAAAAGTAAGGGATGCCTTCTTACCTACTGCAAGTACCGCCCTGTAGCTGGCTGGACATGGAGGAGGGTAGGATTGACTCTTAAATTAACCTCGTGGTTTTGGTTATTAGTGCCGTCTGGATGTAGTAAAAATACTGAACATAGGCTGTGCTTTTAGATGTAAACTGGTGTTTTGTTTTTATGTTCACTTTGCTTATTTGTTTTTTAAAGTAAAACACATCAGAAAAGTATTGAGGACTATACTTATCATTGGACATATAGATACAGCCAGACAAATGAGGGGGATTAAAGGAACAGTGGGAGCAAAAATAAAATTGTTTTATGATTACTGCTCTGAGTACTGGTTGTTTACAATAAGAGTTACACATAAATTTTGCAAGGATACAGCCACTATATTGTAACTTTTTCAACCCATGTAAACACTTCCTAGAATTTTTCCTGACCTAGTCCTATTTTTATTTACTTCTGCCTAACCTCTATCATATCCTGGTTCTTTTAAAATAGTCTTATATATTTACTGGATATTGTGTTCTATACTAAAAAGAACAATAACAATAACATTAAATAACATGTATAGGTTTAAAATACCTTAGGGTTCTGTGTGAAATGAATCCTTAGTTTTCAGACTAGTTGAAAAAATCCTATGTGGTGCAACAGTTACAATTTGTCCAGTGCAATTTACCACAGAAAATACCATTCAATTTTTTTAGAACCTGTTGTTTTCTACTTATTCCCTGTTTAGGAAAAGAGCATGTAGATTAAAAAGAAATGGCAGCATTCACTGTCAATTATTCTTAAACAGGGACATTTGAACACAAATATTGAATTTATTTGAACATAAATGAACTGGTATTCTATAGAATGATAGAGCCAATAACAAAATATGAATATTCATTATATGATCAGAAATAATGAGCAATTTAGTAAAGAAAAATTATGGAGATAGATACATTTAAAAAATTAACAAGTTACACAACATTTTTGTGAGAGTGACGAAGGAAATATAAAAGAGAAAAGACAAAAATGAATAAAATAAAGATGAAAAGGACAAAATAACGCATGCAATAAATTTGGAACCCTTGTGAAACATATATTCTGGAAAAAACGTAAAGCATCAAAATTGATATGAGAAATTAAAATTGTTTTGCAGGCCACTTATGAGTTAGGTCTTAGAGCATCAAAAAACAGATGCTGTTATTTATTTTGAATAGCTAATTACAATAATCACTAGAACAATTTTAAGGTAACTAACAAGAAATATTTAAACTATTTGTGTGTGTATGTATGTATGTGTGTGTACATATATATAAATTCTATATAAACTGAGAGAGCATGGATTGTACTGTGATTTTCCTACTGATGATTGATATATTCTCAACACATCTTCTCTTTTTGCCACATAAACATTTGGCAGCCATTTTTCATCATTTTAATTCTGTTACAAACAAGGAAGATTCTATATTTTTATTTTATTGCATCCATCTAAATCTATTGAGACTTGCCTGGCAAACAGGCAGATCAACTAGATCATGTGAAACCTTGGGTTCAGGGACCAATCTATACCTTTCTATTTTTCTTTTTCTTTTTTTAATTTAAATTCTTTATTGTTGAAAGTATTACATATGTTCCTTTTTCCCCCATTGACCTCTCCTTTGCCCCTCCCACCCCCCAACACATGTCCTCACCCCCCTACTGTTTGTGTCCATTGGTTATGCTTATATGCATGCATATAAGTCCTTTGGCTGATCTCTTACCTCCCCTACCCCCTCCCCTGCTTTCCCTCTGAGGTTTAATGGTCTGTTTACTATTTCTCTGTCTCTAGAACTATTTTTGTTCATCAGTTTATGTTCTTCATTATATTCTACAAATGAAGAGATCATATGATACTTATCCTTCTGTGACTGGCTTATTTTGCTTAGCATAATGCTCTCCAGGTCCATCCATGCTGTTGTGAATATAAGAGTTCTTTCTTTTTCACAGCAGCATAGTATTCCATTGTGTAGATGTACCACTATTTTTCAATCCACTCATCTGCTGATGGGCACTTAGGCTATTTCTAAATCTGAGCTATTGTAAATTGTGCTGCTATGAACATAGGGGTGCATATATTCTTTCTGATTGGTGTCTCTGAGTTCTTGGGATATATTCCTAGAAGTGGGATTACTGGGACAAATGTGAGTAAAATTTATAAAAATCTAGAAGAATCCATAGGCAGAAAAATATCAGATATATCTAGTAGCAATATATTTACCAACACATTTCCTAGGACAATGGAAACTAAGGAGAAAATAAACAAATAGGACTACATCAAAATCAAAAGCTCCTGCATAGCAAAAGAAACCATCAACAAAACAACAAGAATGCCCATGGCATGGGAGAACAAACATATTTGCCAATGTTATCTCCAATAAGGACCTAATTTCCAAAATTTAAAGGGAACTCATACAACTTAACAAAAGGAAGATAAACAATCCAATCAAAAAATGGGCAAAGGACCTAAATAGACACGTCTCAATAGTGGACATACAGAAGGCCAAGAGGCAAATGAAAACATGCTCAGTCACTAATCATCCAAGAGATGCAAATCAAAATGACAATCTCACACCTGTCAGAATGGCTATCATCAACAAATCAACAAATGACAAGTGCTGGCGAGAATGTGGAGAAAAAGGAACCCTCATGCACTGCTGGTGGGAATGCACACTGGTGCAATCACTGTGGAGAATAGTATGGAGTTTCCAATCTGTTTCTTACTTAGGGGCTAGAGACGCCCTACTTCTAAAACATCTTACTCAAGGTACAATAGAACCTTCAATGAGGTATCTCCATTTTTGCCAGTCACATTTGCCAATTCTCCAAACAATGTGGTATGTCCAGAATAGGCCTAAACGGGCAGTCGGACATCCCTCGAGGGGCCCCAGTTTGGAGAGGGTGCAGGCTGGGCTGAGGGACACCCCCCCACCGTCCACAAATTTTGTGCACCAGGCCTCTAGTTTCAATATATATAAGTTGAAAGACTTCTTACTGAGACTTAAGCTTTTTCTAAGAAGAGTTTTATTCACTAGAATATGTTATTGATGGAGATTTGAAAAATGTCATTCTGAAATTTTTCAAATGCAATAACCATATTATAACTATGTTGTGTATAAAGTTTTCACTTAACATATCTAAGATGTAATCCCTTACACATAGAAGAGACAAATAATTTACCTACCTGTATAAGGAATTTTCTTTAGACAGTATATTAGTTTTTATGATTTTCTTCAGATGGTGTATTAGATTTTTTATTGTTTCCATAAAAATTTCCACAAATTAAGGAACTTAAAGTGATGCAAACTTATTATTTTATAATTTTTGTAGGTTGGAAGTCCAACATGGGTAGACAGAAAGTTTGGTGGATGGTTACATTCCTTTCTGGAAGCTCTAGGAGAGGACTTGTTTCCTTGCTCATTCAGATCATTGACAGATTTTAGTTCCCTGCTATTGTAGAACTATGGTGTCAAATGTGTGTCAACTGTTATCTCTGTTTCCTTGCTGGCTGTCAGTTGAAGACTTGTCTGTCTTATACATCATATTCCTTGGCTCATGGCCCCCATTCCACTATCTTCAAAGCCGCAAAGGCTGACCAAATCTCTCTCAAGCTTGATTCTCTCCTGCATCTTGTTTTATTTCATTTCTGATAGTTTCTTTGACTCTAGATGTGAAAGGTTCTCTTGTAAAATAGGGATTATGAGAATAGAATGAGCCCACTTGGGTAACCCAGAAAAAATATCCCCATTTCAAGGTCTAAATTCTTAATCACATTTTCAAAAGCTCTTTTGCAAAATAATATAATATATTCACAGGTTCCAAGGATAAGAGTCTTGACATCTTTGGAGGCCATTATTCTGCCTACCATAGTAGTCTTTCAAAGATCTTTCAGTTCTAAAATCTATGAATGTACAATATTGCTTCCTTAATAATATCTCAACTTTCTGAGAAAACTCATTCTATCTCCTAACTCCTTTAAGCCCCTTTAGATAATAGTCAAAGAAAGTTTTTCTCTTGCTCTAAATTTTATTTGGAGAAAATTTTCCTATGTTCCATTTGTCACCTATTGTATTAAACATATTTTAAAAGGGAATATCTCTATTTGAATATATATAATACAAATGTTTTTTATTCCCATGCCATCCAGAATGAATGGTGATTATTTCAACTGTGATGTTTGTCTATGTTCACATCTAAGGACTGTTACTTATGATTGTGATACTTACTCAAATGGTTTAGCTTCCCTTAAGCTCAGTTTCCTCGCCTCTCAAACGAGGATAGTAATACTGTGTATTATATAGAATTACTTTCGGTTAATAGCTAATAAAACTAAGTTAGTTAATATACAATTAAGTTAACAAGGTGGTAAGGAACTTGGGAAACTTTGACATCTAAAAAAGAGCAAAATAATGAATTAATTAGCACATATCAATAATAAACTAAAAATTATGTAAAATATATACATTCTATTTGGTAAAATATGTTTTTTATAATTTGTAACCTGTGGTCAGCCTTTTACATGAGTACATATAAAACCAATAAAAGAGAAATGAATCAATCCCAGTTCTCTTGACTTCTACAGTAATAGAGCTTTCTATCATGAATCATCTTGCCTCTTTGATATAAATATGTATTTATGTAGTTTGTGAAAATGTCAGTGCCTGAGATAATGCAGAATATAAATTTTCAGTAGGTTTTATTTATTTTGGTTCTCAAATTAGAGGTATGATATTGCTCACAGGGATTTTATTTGTATGTTTTATTTCACTTAGTTTCAGAAATAATTTAAAACAGTTCATAAGAATACAACTAGCATTTCAATATAATCTTAATTAAAATTGGTGATAAAGAATAAAGAGAAATGGGAATGGAAAACTTTTATAATTAAGGTAAATGTCAAAATTACATATCCTAATTGGTTTTCCATAGTCAAAGCGAAACAATAAATTTATTACCTTATACAGTTGTCTATGTACCTGAAAAAACATAGCTAGTACATCTCCTAGAATGTAACTCTGAGGACAGATATTATTGTGTATTTTTCTCTTGGTTGAGTGGAACATAAGATGTACTCAATACATATTTGTTGAGTAAATGTTTAGGAAGGAATCGTCTGAAAAATGCCTATAAGAAAGAACAACGCTTGAATTGATATGTGTGGCTCAAGCCAAATATACAGTGGAAAGTTTTCTATCTGAAAATGTGTGTCAACTGTTATCTGTTGATAAATGGCATCCAGAAATGTTACCTACTTAATTGAATTTCTGAAGACCATTGTATTGCAATCAGGTTAAGTTTGTTTTCTTAGCCAGATACATATAAAACAGTTACTCTTTACTTTTTCTCCTCTCATTCTGGCTTTACTCAATTTTATTCCATGATGGCTCTAGGGTGCAGGAGTGGAAAAACTTGTTGACTATTAAAATTTAAGATATCATCTATTAGATGTTGTTATTATTAGTAAAATTACATTTCTTTAGTTTATAGTAAAAGTCATTGGCACTTGACTTTAGAAATCTTCTAACCTGAAATAGTTTTTTTTACACCAAATATTTAAACATGGCCTTAAACGATGAAACAACTTTGTCAGGCATAAATTTTTAAAGTAGTTATAAGTTACCATTTACTTATTTAATATTAAATTATCTTTCTCTTGAATTATGATGGCACAATTTATTTTTTTCCTACTAGTACTAAAAAACTAGACTTTCAAATTTTGAGAATAAAAATAGATGTGGTGAGGAAGGGAAATATGGTGAGCAAAAATACTAGGCTACAGTATGTCAATCATTCTTAGCAAAACCGCTAACTTTCCTTTCTACTTTACCAGCCAAATTAAAGTAATAAAAGGGATGGGTTGTCATACAAGCATTCCTATAAAAAATGGAGAGCATCTTCTATGTTGCAAGTGGTGGAAACAGTGTGATGCATTATGGTTCTTGGGTAGCTAATCAGATAAGTTGCTGTATATGAGTCCACCTACTGAGAAAAAAAATGTATATATATATATATATATATATATATATATATATATATATATGCTAATATGGTAAGTGTCTGACCATCCAACTTGTTGCTATGACGCACACTGATCATCAGGGGGCAGACACTCAATGCAGGAGCTGACGAGCTGCAATGACTTGGCAGCAACGGTTCTCGGGTGACGCACCCCGAAACTAGAGAAGATGGAGCCCGATTCCTCGCAGGGCCACGCTATTCCACCTTCGGCCATGGGTTATGTTGTTGCTGGGGCACTGTTGGCCCCGCATCTGGTTTACTGCACATTTGCGTTTGCATGCCACACCCTGTACCACTGCAACTTTTCAGAGTGCCCTCTTGCACTCTGGGACCCCTTGGGGGATGTCACAGAGCCAGTTTTGTCCTGATCCACGCAGGCCAAGCCAAGGGACCCCACCTTCTGGAGGGACCCGCTCACTCTGCAGATGCCAGGGAGGGACCTTGGGAGGTTGGCTCCAGGGCATGTCTGGCCCATCCCACCCAGTCCCACCCCACCGGCCACCTGCTAATTATTTTCCTTTCAGTGTGCACAAATCTGTGCACCAGGTAACTAGTATAAAAATAAGAATGAAGCCCAGCCAGCATGGCTCAGTGGTTCAGTGTTGGCTTATGAACCAGGAGGTCAGGGTTCGATTCCCATTAAAGCAAATGCCCAGGTTGCTGGCTCGGTCCCAGGTTGGGGGCATGTAGGAGGCGATTGATGATTCCCTCTCATCGTTGATGTTTCTAATTCTCACTCCCTCTCTCTTCCTCTCTGAAATCAATAAAAACATGTTTAAAAACGTAAAAGCGAAATGAAAATCTTCTTTCCTATCTCTTTAGTCTTTCAGTAGCCAACCACCACATCTATTCATAAACTAATGCCTTTCCTGGGTTTAAACCACCCAGTTGATTTAACAATAGACTAGACCACATTATAGTCATACTGATTTGAATCCCACAATTTAAAGCTTCTGAGAGAGAAGGATTTAAAATCTTGAAGACGTCTGAAGCAAGGGCATATTTGGAGTCTCCAGATAGAGCGTGGTTAAGAAACAAACAAACTTTACTATCTCTATTTTTCTTTTCTGAGAAGCAAGAAGCCCCTGAGGAGTACAATGGGAGTAATTCTGTCTGGGATAGTTTACAATCATCCAGAAGCCTAAGGTTTTACGATAAAAGATGACTCCCCCACCATCATTGATGAATGGCTATAATTTTCCATCAGACATCCTGAATCAGCTACCCTGCCAGAACAGGGAAAAAAGCTCTCTAACTCTGAATTGAAGGTATAATTCTAAAACGTAAGATTTGGCTGCACAACAATAACATTTTCTAGGAACCCTTGACATATAGGAGTTATAGAGAAGAATAACAGGATAGGTATTTACAGAGCACCAACATTTGGATAAATTCATAAATTTCATTATAAAGAATAAATGATAATGAGATAAGGAAATAAATATTCTGAAATAGTGGTAAGACATTCAATAAAAATTGAAATTCAAACAAAGCTATCATGTGAGACAATCAGTCAAAGCATCTTGAGTGCCTAATGTTCTTTCAATTTTGTAATAAGAAATATCTAGCAGGGGGCAGATAAAAATCTCACATTCTATTTTAAAGAACATACAACATACAATAATTTGATAATTGCCTAAGTATGAACAAATTTATTCTAATATGAGATAAATGAAAATCTCATATTTGGCAATTATATATTGTCTTTTTGGTTATTTTTGTCCCTCTCTATTTCATGATACCCCCGAAAGTAGTTACTTCTCTCTATTTGAAGATATCCTAAGTTGATTTACCCATTATCTTTTCTTCTGAGTGGTCAACAGCTAAGTTTTTTTTTACTACTATAGTATGAACATTAGTAACTTCATTGTATTTAAAAAACTTGTATCATTTTTTTTTAATTCACAAATTAGACATTTGATTTAATTACTATAGTCACACAACAATTTGGATATTACTAGTGCACTGTGGTGCATTTATGCTGGCAGCTACTGAATATTCACTGTAGTGTCAAATTGCACATTGAGTAAGCAGGAAAAAGCAGTATTATCTCAGTTTAATATGTATTTCTAAGAAAATGATAATACTGAATATGTAATAATGAACTGAAATGAATGAGCACGAAAAATGCCTGAGTTTCTGTAGATAAACTTGTTATTTAATAGTGTATTATAGAAAATATCAAGGCTTCTATGTTTTTGCCTATGAATCCTTTCAACTTGTATTCCAAGGCAAAAGTAACTTTTTTCCCCCAACCAAAATAGACTATTACTATAAAAGTGGATAGACATTTATTTATAAACTAGGGGCCCAGTGCACAAAGATTCATGCACTGGAGTGGGGGGGGGGGTGGAGGAGTGGAGGGGGAGTCCCTCAGCCCGACCTGCACCGTCTCCAGTCTGGGAGCTCTCAGGGGAGCCCTCTCCAATCCAGGAGTTTCTGTCTGTCTTTGCAATCATATGAATGAATTGTCTGAGACCCCCAACCCAGTTTGGTTTGTTGCTCACAGAATAATAGAGGCATTTTTTTTTCCTTTGCTCCATTGGTGGAGATTTCCTGGAAGTTTTAAGATATCCTCCCTTTAATTTTTCCTCAACACTCTGATTTTACTTATGTCTCTCACCTTTGCTTTCCCTCCATCCCCAACTGCAACAGTAACTTGCTCCAGGCTCACTTTGCTCTAATGTCTAGGTCCTCTAGGAGATCTGTCTGCCATCAGAACTACAATTCCCAGCATTCCTGGTGCTCCCCGCGCTCTGGGCTTCTGCTTCTGGTCCTGGGGCTGCCACCAAAACTACTGTTCCCAGAATTCCTGGTGCTCCCCATGCTCTGGGTTTTCCCTGGCCACATCCTCCCAAGGGAGCGACCGAGGGAGCCATGTCCCCCCAACCTGCCGGCTCTCCCACTCTGATCTGTGTATGCAAATTACCCACCATCTTTGTTGGGTTAATTTACATACACACTCCTCATTGGTCGGTGGGCGTGGTTGGTGGGCGTGGCTTGTGAGCATAGCAGAGGGATGGTTAATTTGCATGTTTCTTTTTTATTATATAGGATATATCTAATACTATAGACATACATTTAATCTAATATAAAGAGTTGATATGGGATTCTTAGAGCTTTAGCTACTGGCAGCTCTTATATTTATATAGAGAAATAAGCTGGTCTTCAATGACCAGGAATATTCATTGGACTCACAGAGGTATTTGCTTAGGTTGTGTGCTTATGTGGAGTAACTTTTGGTACAGGGTAAATTATTCCCAACACTTTGATGATCACTTACCACATCACCATGCAATAACTCAATTCCTGAAGTAACTAACTGATGAGGCAATCTGAATTTTAGAGGAAGCAGCACTGCTTAAGGTACAGTAGAGTGTACTTAAATTTGACTTTGAACAAATGCATTGAGACAAATTAAGAATGTAAACTCTGATAAAAAGGAGGCAAAAAGTATAAAAATCTTAGAGGAATTCTAATCAAACATAGAAATCACATTAACCATTTTTAGTTCACACCTCCATTATTGTGGACAGAAACTATATTTTGGCCTTGAGGTTAGGTCAGGGGTGGGCAAACTTTTTGACTCGAGGGCCACAATGGGTTCTTAAACTGGACCGGAGGGCTGGAACAAAAGCATGGATGGAGTGTTTGTGTGAACTAATATAAATTCAAAGTAAACATCATTACATAAAAGGGTACGGTCTCTTTTTTTTTTAGTTTTATTAATTTCAAACGGGCCGGATCCAGCCCACGGGCCGTAGTTTGCCCACGACTGGGTTAGGTGATTTAATTCACCAGTCAATGAGTAAGAAGAATTTAAAACCTTATAAAAAAATCACAGTACTTAATAATAAAAACCATTTCATGGATTTTTATGTTGAAAGAAAATTTAAGGTAGTTAAAAAAATTTCCATTCAATAAACTTCATTTATTACCAGAAAAAAAAAATCATTCCATAAAATTCTCACTTAAAATATCTGGCCTGTCAAGTAACTGGAATGTCCCGACGTGAGTAAACCATATGTTTCATCCCAGTTCCCATCACAGGATGCAGCCTGCATGGAACACAAAACAATGTCCTCGCTTAATTAGACTCAACTCTACACACCACAACTCTACACTATGATGCTAATTCATATGCCTGTGCCTTGAACTTGCTCTTCCTTCTTTTGGAATGTTTTTATTATTCTTGTCCCTGTATACAACTCCATCTTCAAAAATTGTAATAAAACTCATGCATTCTTTTCTATTCTACTCTCCCCATATGTAGTTGACCTACACTCACTCTATATTTTTGTTCTTCAATAGCTCTTGCATTTTTTTTAAAAAGCATCACTATAATTACACAGAGAATATATAATGTATATAATATATATTATATTATGTTTACATATTATGTTGTGTTTTATATTGTATGTTATATATTAATATATAAGGCATATATCATCCATTATATATATTTACATATGAATTTACAATATAATATTTATGCCCATTTAAACTAATCTCTCATTTAAAGATAGCTTCTTTAATGTTAATGTTCACATTTTTTACTTTACTTTTCCAGAAAAAAATAAGCATTCATTAAATCTTTGTTCACTTGAATAAAACTCCTCCCTAATATTTAAGTTCCGTCTTAAGTAAACACCAGGAAAAAAGTAAATACCAGAAACAGAAAATTTCAAAGTGGAAAAAAGTAAATTGAGTGAAATTTTTCTTGTTCAGATGAAAAATTTAAGGTAAAAATAGAGTTAGTAGTGCTAAATATAGAGGGGGAAAATGAATCCATCCTGTGTCTTCTACATATTCCACAAAATATGTCCAATGCTGGTCAGACATATTTGTTTGGGGACAAATTTAACCTGAATAAGAGCAAAAGCAAACAACACGATGAACTTCCAAAATTCCAATAATTATTCACTTACTATATAATGAAGCCCCTGAGAGCTTGGTGTTAAGCCAAACCGTAACATGATTCCTGCTACCCAAAATATGGGTTCAAAGCAAGAAGAAATTTTAAAGGAATCTTCCAGTGAAAAATGAAACATAAATTCTATAGCTCTAATTGAGGAAAGGATAGTTAAGAACCAGCTATATCACATGGTAGTATTACCTGGAAGCTACTGAACACCACAGACTCACACCATGAAGCTCCAGCACTAAAGCTACTGGGAATAATAGATAATCAGGCACCGCAAGCCATATGCTTGAAGACAAATGACATTTTTCCTTCCTCGTTATACTAAAAATTACACCCGGGACAAATGGGGCCTCCTGAGAAACAGAACATGAGAGTAAATGAAAATGTACCTTTCACAATCAAGTGGAAATATTATGCAGCTAGAACCAGACAGTATTTTGGAGATTATACTTTTTCTGTTGCCTTAGATTTATATAACCACTATTTGCAGTAAATTTTTATAAAATGAATACCTTTATTTTAATGGGAAAACTATATTACTTCTTAAAAGTGTAATACAATGCTTGGGGCATAGTCTTTATAGCCAGCATACAGTAAAAATAAAATGTTCCTGAAAAATAAATCATAAAGCATTATGCAAATGTAGGGATTTTGAAGCTGTTACATCCAACATCTATGTGAGGACTGATGAATGATGGGGGATTCTGGGAGGAATGCATAAACCTTGATACTGTTTGTTCCCTTATCCTGCTGGAGACATAAAAACTATAGTAAGCCACTGGTGGAAACAGGAGAAACCCATGGTGGTGCTGCAATGTGACTCTAGGTGATACATGTTATTGGTATGGAGGATAATCCTATCTAATAAAAGAGAAAGATGCAAATTGGTGTTACTCCACTACCCTTCCCATTGGCTAATTAGGGCGATATGCAAATTAACTGCCAGCCAAGATGGTGGCCGGCAGACAGGCAGCTTGGAGCAAAGATGAGGCTTGTTTGCTTCAGTGATGGAGGACTCCAACGTTCCCCGCCTGCAGCTGCCGGTCTCTGAGCTTGCAGTTTGAAATATTGTTACAAATACAGAAGGTAAACAAAACCCCAGAAACCTGCTTTCAGCCAGCCAGGATCTCAGAGCTGGAGTTGAAACAGTGTTTCGATTATAGAACCCAAACAAACCAGATACCTGCTTTCAGCAGCAGAGGCCTAAGGGCTGGAGTCAAGCCTCAGAGCTAAAGCTGGCCCAGAATAAAAAAAAGAAAGAAAAAGAGGAGCGGTTGGGAGCTTCAGTGACCCGCCAGCCTGAAAACAGCCCTCAGCTCCTCACCCAGACTGGCCAGGCACCCTAGTGGGGACCCCCACCCTGAAGGGTGTGTGACCAGCTGCAAACAGCCATCATCCCCTCATCCAGGCTGGCCAGGCACTCCAGTGGGGACCCCACACTGATCCAAGACACCCTTCAGGGCAAACCAGCTGGCTCCCACCCGTGTACCAGGCCTCTATCCTATATAGTAAAAGGGTAATATGCCTCCCAGCACCGAGATCAGCGGAGCTGCGAGGCCTCCCAGCACCGGGATCAGCGTGACAGGGGGCAGCACCCAAATCCCCTGATCGCCCTGAGGCTCTGTGTGTGACAGGGGGCGGGGCCACAACCTCCCTATCCTCCCTGCTCTGCTTGTGACAGGGGAAGGCACCCCAACCCCCTGATCAGTCCTGCTGTGTGGGTGACAGGGTGCAGCGCCCCAACCCCACCCCCATGGGCCCTGCTCTGTGTGTGACGGGGTAGAGCCATAACCTCCCTATCAGCCCTGCCCTGAGTATGACAGTGGCAGTGCCCCAACCCCCTGATTGGCCCTGCTCTGTGGATGATAGAGGGCGGCACCCCTACCGCCCCCCACGGGCCCTGCTCTATGTGTGATGGGGTAGAACCATAACCTCCACATCGTCCCTGCCCTGAGTGTGACAGGGTGTGACACCCCAACCCCCTAATCCGGCCTGCTCTGTGTGTGACAGGGGGTGGTGCCCCAACTCCCCTATCGGCCCTACTCTGTGAGTGACAGGGAGCTCCTCAACCCCCTGATTGGCCCTGCTCTGTGCTTGACAGGGGGTGGCGCCTCAACCTCCCCATCAACCCTGCCTTGAGTGTCACAGAGAGCGGTGCCCCAACCCCCCAATCGGCCCTACCCTGAGCATGACTGAGGGTGGCATCGCAACCTCCTGATCCGCCCTGCTCTGTGCATGACAGGGGGTGGCGCCCCAACTCCCCAATCAGCCCTACTCTGAGCCCGACCAGGGGCTGCACCTAGGGATTGGGCCTGCCCTCTGCCACCCTGGAACAGGCCTAAGCCAGCAGGTCGTTATCTCCCGAGGGGTCCCAGACTGCGAGAGGGCACAGGCCGGGCTGAGGTACCCCCCTCCCCCCCGAGTGCACAAATTTTTGTGCACTGGGCCTCTAGTCTTATATAATAAAAGCTTAATATGCAAATTGACCAAATGGCAGAATGACCATTTGGTCATTCAGTGGGGGAAGGGGGGCAGGGCTGGCGAGCAGGCAGCTTCAGGCCAGCCAAGGCGGATGCCAACAGGCAGAGGGAGAGGATGGCTATTGGGGGGTGGGGCCAGCCACTCGCTGCCGACGCAGTCCCCCAACCACGCCACCAGTTGCCTCCCACAGAGGGAGGCCACTGATGGCGGCAGCAGGGCAATGGGGTGCGGGGCTGGCCGCTCGCCAGCTGGCACCATCCCCTGATCAGCCTGCGGGTCATCTCCCATGGACATCCCTGAGGGCTCCTGGTCTGCCAGAGGGTGTGCAGGCTGAGCTGAGGACCACCCCGCCCCCCCCCCCCCGCCCCCCGAGTGCATGAATTTTCATCACTGGGCCTCTAGTTGTATGTAAGGTGTAGAAAGGCCAGAGGGGAAAAATGATCATTCTTAGTGTGGATAGACTTAGAATGGAACTAGGTAGATAAACCACTGATCCCACCATTAGGAGTAGGATGAGGGGGAAATCTGATGATTTTGATTAATACTCATGAATTGGGCTGGGCTGCCACTGATAAATTGTTCTGGTAGTCCTGTACTGCTTCCAACAATGTTGGCAGGCTTGCAGCAGTGTTTGTGCTGAGAGGATTCATCCTTTCTTATCTCTGAATATAGACAAGTTGTCCCCCATAAACCTCAACCACAGGTCAGAGCTTCCCAAACTGAATTCCATAAAACTTAAGAACAAAGAGAGCTTATTCTCTTCTATTGCATACTAGTCCTCAACTACCTGTGAAGAAGAACCTCAACAGAATAACCACCTGAGGACTGAGTGATCTCACATTGGACTTAAATAGGCAAAAAGTGAATGGCTTGCACCTCCTTTTAATCCACTATGGAGCTCATGCTGAGGTCATTGTAACCTCTGACCCACTTTAAGGGATTAGAAACCCTTTATTAGGGAGAAGGCTGAGTCAACCTTATTTAGGTGCAGACATAAGAAGAAACATGAGGGATCAACAGTTCATGCCATTTATTTTATTTTATTCTTTATCTGGTGGCCCAATAAATTGCTTATCTTATTTTTTATAAGCCAGCATTTTAAGGTTTCCATTCTAGGTTAGGAGTATGAGTATTGAGTACTGAAAGAACTAAGATAGAGTAGATTTTAATTTCTCTACCTTGTTCAAAAGTTAGTTGTGATGCTCAATAGAGAATAGTTCCTAGCAAAACGAAGTAATGGATAAAGTTTGATTTTTATTGCAATTTTTAAAACCTATCCTCCCCTTCCTATCTCCTCTCACCTCCAGGGAGCCCATCAACTCATTTTAGCCACAGTAAAAATTTTCCTGTACTGTTCTGAGAGGGGCTTACCTCAAAATTGCACAATTGTCACATCCAATGATACAATTCCCTGAGGGTCCAAGTTTTAGCTACATGCCTCAGGAAATAATCATATAAACCACTCTGAGGTCATGGCTGATATTGAATGTTACATAATTTCAGTTTCTGATTGCTATGACTATGAAGGTGTATAGTCAGCTTCCTAAGAAGTAAATTGAATATGCTTATTATTAGATAAAAAAACAACTAGAAAAAAGGTGTGTAATATTTTATTTTGTAAAAGAGAGGAGAAAAATTTCCAGCCGCACCATTAATTGCTTTGAACTTTTGTTGTCAAGATTTTGCTTGCAGTTATACCCTTTAGTTTGTTTTTTAAATGTGTCATCCTATATATAATATGTAGTTTTGGATATTTTCTCAATACAAACTATTAAGTGAGCTTATTTTCATATTACAAACTCTGGAAAAAATTGCTTCTTAAAACTAGTTTTTTATTAACCCTATTTTCCTTCAATATTATATTTCAAGCATTCTTAACATGGCTGAGAAAATAGTATCTGTAAAACTGTGTCTTTATCTAATGTAATTTTATTGAGAAATAATTGGCAGAGTGCATAATATGTACATACTAGAAGCCCGGTGCACAAAAATATGTGCACTCGGGGGGGAGGGGTCCCTCAGCCCAGCCTGTGCCCTCTCACAGTCTGGGACCCCTCGGAGGATGACCACCTGCTGGCTTAGGCCCGCTCCGTGGGGGATTGGGCCTAAGCTGGCAATCAGACATTACTCTGGCAGCCCAGGAGCCCTCGGGGGACGTACACTTGCCAGAGGGGAGCAGGCCTAAGCTGCATTCAGACATCCTTAGCAATGCTGAGGTGGCGGGATAAGCTCCCACCACCACCGTTGTACTGGCAGCCGTCAGCCTGGCTTGTGGCTGAGCAGAGATCCCCCTGTGGGAGCGCACTGACCACCAGTGGGCAGCTCCTGCATTGAGCGTCTGCCCCTGGAGGTCAGTGTGTGTCATAGTGACCAGTCATTCCCAGTCGTTCTGCTGTTAGGGTCAGTTTGCCTATTACCATTTTATTATATAGGATATAGGCCTGGTGCACGGGTGGGGGCCGGCTGGTTTTCCCTGAAGGGTGTCCTGGATCAGGGTGGGAATCCCGCTGGGGTGCCTGGCCATCCTGGGTGAGGGGCTGATGGGTGTTTGCAGGCTGGTCACACCCCCTTCAGGGTTGCGGTCCCCACTGGGGTGCCTCGCCAGCCTGGGTGAGGGGATAATGGCTGTTTTCAGGGTGGTCACACCCCCTTCAGGATGGGAGACCCCACTGGGGTGCCTGGCCAGCCTGGGTGAGGAGCTGATGGCTGTTTGCAGGGTGGTCACACCCCCTTCAGGGTGGGGGTCCCCACTGGGGTGCCTGGCCAGTCTGGGTGAGGGGCTGAGGGCCGTTTTCATGCTGGCCAAGCCTGTTGGCGACACAAGCTCCCAGCCTCTCCTTTTTTTCTTTTTTATTCTAGGATTTATTTACCTTCTATAATTGAAACTTTGTTGCCTTCAGTGGAGCTGAGAGCTGGCTCCTGCTCGCTCCAGCTCCATGGCCTCGGCCTGCTGAAAGCTGGTATCTGGGGTTTATTTACCTTCTATAATTGAAACTTTGTTGCTTTTGAGTGGAGCTCAGAGCTGGCGGCAGGCTGGCTTCCTCCATCATTGGAGCAACCAAGCCTCCTGCTCGCTTCAGCTCCGTGGCCACAGCTGGCTGAAAGCAGGTATCTGGGGTTTATTTACCTTCTATAATTGAAACTTTGTTGCTTTTGAGTGTAGCTCAGAGCAGGCCGCAGCAGGCTGGCTTCCTCCTCACTGGAGCAAGCAAGCCTCCTGCTCACTTTAGCTCTGTGGCTGCCGGCCGCCATCTTGGTTGGGTTAATTTGCATATAGTCTCTCTGATTGGCTGGTGGGCGTGGCTTAAGGCATAGTGAAGGTGTGGTCAATTTGCATGTTTGTCTTTTATTAGATTAGATAAGTAGTCAGACAATATTTATAAAATGAATACCTGCAGTTGATCACATCAGTCTTTCTCTAGAGTTAATGACTGCCATGATTTTCATGATTATCTGTCTTTCTTTGTAAAAGCTTTTCCAAATTATCTAAAAAATAGTATAGTTTTTCCTATTTTAAATTACTTTATAAATGAGTATTACATTATGCTTTCTTTTGTGACTTTTTTTTTTTATTATTGCTTCTGAGATTTATTTAGTTTAATGTGACAATTATATAATTAAATTTAACTTTGTTTATAAAATAATACCCTATGATAGGAATATACTACAATTTATGTGCCCATTTGCATTGTCTGGTTAACAACACTTGAGGTCAACAGAAAGACCCAGGTTAGGATGTCAAGAAATAGACTGTGTCTGGAGAAGCAAATACCATGCTCCCGAACACCTTTTATTCATTTTCCTTCAACATGCTGAGTGGTGACTGGGAGCAACCATGAAAAAGGAGTGGATGGAATGCATTACTTGGTCCAGGGAATGGATTGGTCTCTGTTCCTATCACTTTGTCCACTCCCTACCCTCAGCCTTGGCCACTACTCAATCCTAGCAAGTGTATCAAATGGCCACTGCTTGTAGATGTCAGCAAAAGGGATTGGAGTAGTTTTATTTTACTTTATTTTTTTCCCCATCAGCAATGAAATTTATTAATCCATGTCTGCAAGCATTACTGATATTTTCCTTAAGGAACAGTTCCCTAAAAAGAGATGAAAGTGAAAACTCATGGCCAAAGCAAAGGGGGTGGAACCCCACCAAATAAACATAATTGAAGTGTATTATTACATGTTAATTTTTCGGGAAAGTTTTTGTGTCCTCTAGTGATGTCTTCTTTTTTATTTTTTTTTCAAATATTGATATTTTCTTTTTTTAAATTTATCTTTGTTGTTAGGAGTTTTACAGATGTCCCCTTTTTTTTCATTGACCCTCTCACCCCACACCTGCCCCTCCCAGGCCTTCACCACACTATTGTCTATGTCCTTAGGCTATGTACATATGCATATAAATTCCCTGGTTAATCTCTCCCTACCCACCCCCCAACCCTCACCTTCTCTCTGAGATTCCATAGTCTGTTCCATGTTTCTATGTTTTTGGATTTATTTATTTTTTCCATCAGTTCGTTTTGTTCATTAGATTCCACATATGAGTGAGATCCTGTGATACTTATTTTTCTGTGACTGGCTTATTTTGCTTAGCATATCTTGAGGTCCCTCCATGCTGTCTCAAATAGTAAGAGATCCATCTTTTTTTTACAGATGCATAGTATTCCATTGTGTAAATGTTCCACCACTGTTTTATCTACTCATCTGCTGATGGATACTTGGGCTGTTTCCAAATCTTAGCTGTTGTAAATTACAGAACATAGGGGTGCATATATTCTTTCTGATTGGTGTTTTGGGTTTCTTAGGATATATTCCTTGAAGTGGGATCACTGGATCAAATGGGAGTTTCATTTTTCATTTTTTGAGGAAACTCCATACTGTTTTCCACAGTGGCTGTACCAGTCTGCATTCCCACCAGCAGTGCACTAGGCCTCCCTTTTCTCCACATGCCTGAATGAACTTCATCTAACACATGAATCTTCTTTTAGCCTTCTTGAACTTAGGGACACTAGACACTGCTTTAGCCATATGATTAGGGACTATTCTAAACAACAAAAATGCAAAAAAAAAAAAGTGACATAATAAAGCACAAAATGATACTTGTTTACAGTGTGAGAGCTAATTGTGTGTCATCTTGTTTAAGTTTATTATGTGTGTCAGGTGACTCGAATTTTTCATCACTCTGTACATGTCTATGAATGAGCGCAAAAGTGACACTAGTATTAATTTGGGGGTTACAAATAAATTTGATGTGTAGGCAAATTCGTAAATATGTAATCCATGAATAATGAGGGTCCATTGTACTTTGTTGAGATAAAAGTAGTCTTCATTTCACTAGGCAGAAGGAAGCCAGCTTTTCAAGGGCCAGACAGCCAAGTTAAACAGAGATACAATAGGGACCGCCCTCTCTGCATCCTGGAAGTTAGTAACGGCAGCACTAATTTCTCCTCACCCACCAGATGCAGTATTGTTTTTTTATTTATTATCCCGATGAAGGTGGATACTCAGATCTGAAAATGGGCTGAAGTCCAGGAATTGAAGAACAGATACTGACTTTTTATCAGGACTATTATCCTCATTATCTTATAACTCCATTTTTGCCTTTTACAGTTTATAGATTTTAGGCACCAACATGGTTTAGTGCTCATCTGTTTTTCCCCTAGAAACTTCAAACTGTAACCATCTCCACAATACCTTGTAAGTCAAACACCTTGGCTGTTATTCTGATCAGGCTAGTTTTACAGTCCTTTTGGCCCTGACTTCTGGGTACCTCTGCCTGGACATACAGTGTTGGGGTCCCAGCATCCCAATGACTCTAAATGAACTCAGCCAAATCATTACATAGTTATATACAATTTTTATTGTTTCCATTGCTTCAGCACTCCTCTGTCAGTTAATGGCACTCTATTCATCGTTTAAGATGTAACTGAGGGTTACTTCTATGAAGGCTTTCATTCCCACCTTCACTCAGCCTTTTCCTCAATCTCAAGTAGATGATTTTTCTATAGGTTCCTATAATACATAGTGCAAATTTCTCCTCTAACATTTACCATATTAATGTTCAGCCTACACGCCTTTTTCTCCTATCATCTAGAAAACAGACAGCATAATGTAGCTTTTATATATTGAGCCCATCTTATGTACTCAATAACTTACCCCAGATTCATATGAACAGACCTCAAATAGCTCCACAATGAGAGTTCCTTGCACTGCAAAGAGATTTAAAATTAAAAACATTGCCTCCATCAGATATTTTGCTGAGAATCACACATATATACATTTACAGGGGTAGGCAAAAGCAGGTTTACAGTTATAAGTGTGAAAAACACAGAGTTTATTCTTATTCTTTATTAATTAGTGTTATTTTTCATATGAATTATTTTTCAACTGTAAACCTACTTTTACCCGCCCCTGTTAAATGTATATATGTATATATGCATGGACCCTGTACCCCATAGGAAAATTAAGCCAGCTCAAGAGATCTCTAGAACCTTACTTTTATAAATCACCAGAGAAAAGTTCCAGAAATGATAACCAAGTGTCTGTATGGATAAGAAATTTACAAGAAGCAATATACAAAAATAAACTAAGTAGTGCTCATCATTAAAAATAATTTTTTTTCTTCTTCAAGTGTTAACTCTTTTAACTGCATTTAAATATTTAAATATTTGAAGCTTAGACTCTGGGGGAAATGAAGGCACCATTGTTGTCTCCAGAGGAATTCTTCCATATAGTGCTCCTGAGCTAAGGTCTATATTTGAATGTTTTAAAAGTCATCTTTGAACAGCAGAAATTCTTTATACTGAAAGTTTGTCTGTGGTGCAACCTAAGATGTTGCAGCATAATCTGCATACTAAAAGCTCTCTTCCCTTACAATGCAAATTCACTTGCCACAAAGACACGCAAAAATCAGCGTCCATTTTCCGCGCCCTTTGTTTCTTTTACTAGTTCAGACAGTGACAGTTTACTCTGTGCCCCTTTATCCTAGGGCTTTCTATGAATTTTCCTAATGCTCACCCCTCCTTAGGTATGCTGTTTCTATCGTATAGGTGAGGGAACTGATGGCAAGAGAAGGTCATTTACTAACTCACGGAGTGGCTGCAAATACTTTAGGGTATAGAGCTGCAGAAAGAAACTTTTCTAGAGAGTCAGTTAAGACTATGCTAAAAGTAAATGGAGTATTTGCAGGCACAAAGATTAAAAGCAAAGGGAAGAAAAGACCTAAACGTAAAGACACACAATCCCAGTAGAAAAGAGTATGGGGCAAGACTGCAAATGACATACAGCAAAGGATGGACAGAGAGCAGATAATAAAAGATGCCATCAAGAAAGATGCCTCTTTCTTATGTCAAGAGTTTTCACAGTTTCTGCTCATATAGATTTATTTTGTTTGTTTAATTGTTTTAAATTATATTAATAAATGTTTAGATTTCTTTTCTTTGTTTAATTGTGTTTTAAATTATATAAATGTTAGGCCACCAATTAGTGAAGGTCAATAGGAAGAGTTTGAATATGAGATGTAAAGCAGAGAGGAAAGAAGACATGGAATATAAGGATGAGAAAGGACAAGGAAAGGAAGAAAGAAAGAGAATGATTATTAAGAATTTTTGCAGACTTTAAATTAAAGGTGTAAAAACATTTTGGACCGTATGTGAGTAAGTTAGATTATGGTGGAAACATAATCCTATCTAGGTTTGACTGTTGCCTTAGTTGAACCACTGTGCAGGAGAACACTGAATATATGACTATAAAAGGAATTGCTTAAAAATTAAAAATTAATTTAAAAAATTAACATATAATCTGTGTGCTTATGTACTTATGAGGCATATTTGGAAAATCAACTTTTTCAACCAATAATAACTTTTAAAATTATCACTCCAAATCCTAGTTTTAAAACTGTAAATGGATTGTCCAGGCTTTACAATATGCTATTGAGTTATGTGTTATAGAAAAAAAAAATACAAATAAAACCCCATAAAATGACACCTGGATAGCTAATACACCATTGCCAAGGCTAGTAAACAGAATGCTTTATCATTAATGCATGTATCTATGGCCAAGGAAAGATTTTCAGGTGAATGATGCCTCAGCATTGGTAGTTTGCTATTTGAACTTATACTGAGCAAAACAGGAGTTTCATCTATTATTTTCATATGGCATATACCACATTAAACAGTCAGTTAAGCCATCAAAATTATAAATATTACTGCCCAGCACAACTTAAATGCTTATTTTGAAAAGTGCAGAGTTAAGAAAAAAAATCAGGTGCTTAATAATATGACATGAGACACAGATAGTGCTGGACACAGAAATAACTTTGCTATGTGCCCAGAGGATAATTCCTTTTTGTAAACTTCCAAGTTCCACAAGAGTTTCTTGAGAGAAAAACTATACAATGTATATAATATCCAAAAGAAACAACAACAAGCAACTTTATTCCAAAGATCTGACATTAGGGAACCAAGGTCATTGGAACATAACTGTGGAGATCTGAAATAAATCACATGAGCAGGAAGGTAACAGACACTTTGCTAGAATACCCTCTTGTCACAAAATGTGGCTCATTCCAAAACATTACTTACCAATAATTTTGGTGCTTAAAAGGCACCGAAATTTTCAGTATGAAACTTTCAGTCTATTCTATCTCAATGAATAATCATCTGTAATAAAAAATGTAGTAAGCATAGTGAAGTCATGAATCTTGACATCACCATTAAAGTCGCAGTTCAAATGTCACTTCAGCAGAGAATTTAAGCCATTCTAGGATAGCTTAAATCAAAATATCAAAATAGTTATCCTATCATTTCTATTTCTATCTAGTTCATTGTCTCTATGATTCACCTCCCTAACACTCTCTGAAATTATTATAATTATTCATTTGATTATTTATTCTACAATGTCACTCCTAAATGTAAGTTCAATGGGTACCTGTGGGCTTTGTAGTTCCAATGTCTCGAGGGGTTATTATAGGGCAGGTGCTCAATAACTATTTGTTCAATCAATAAATTACCATTCAAATTTAATGAGATTGAACTGTACTATAGGTTCAAAATTAAGCATGTCATACAGTATTCCTATTTCATCAGAGATCATTTTAAGAGTATAAAAGTGCCTTGCATAAAGTAATATTAATTATACTAGAGGCCTGGTGCACGAAATTCATGCTCAGGGGAGGAGGGTCACTCAGCCCAGCATTGGGCCCTCTCGCAGTCGGAGAGTCCTCGGGGATGCCTGACTGATGACTTAGGCCTGCTCCCCGTGGGCCTAAGCCATCAGTTGGACATCCTTAGAACTGTCACAGAGGTGAGAGAGGCTCCCACCACTGCTGCTGCGCTCACCAGCCATGAGCCTGGCTTCTGGCTGAGTGGCACTTCCCCTGTGGGAGTGCACTGACCACCAGGGGGCAGCTTCTGCATTGAGCATCCACCCCCTGGCAGTTAGTGTGTGTCATAGTGACCGGTTGATTTTCATATTAGCCTTTTATTATATAGGATTAACTAATATCTTTTGTGATAGTAAAGAAAAATTTGAAAACATGATAAAGCACTCATTCAAAGTCATATGACAAAATATGTTCATTGTCTTCTATGGACCAGCCATTCAATTTTCCTTTTACATAGATTTTGTGACTCAATCCTAGCAACATCTGTGTGAGGTGATATGTTGACATTAATATAGAGCAAGGGGAGCAGGATTTAAAAAAATGTTAGTGTACCCAGGATCAAAAAGCAAGAGTCAGTACTTCTCATTATAAGACACTATGTTTTCTACCACATCACAGGTGGATAACTAGGCATTTAGGTTATCTGGAAGTTCAGAGCAAATATAAAATACTCATATTTACATTGATTTTATACTTGTATCTTAGGGTCTAACTAAGAAATCATTGCTCCGTAAATACCTCCAAAGTTTTTAAATATTTTAAAACTCTAGTGCGTTTTGAAGCATAATGTCAACCCCTTATTTGGATTGAACAGCAGAATTAACTAATACCTTAACAAGTGAATGCCTAAATATCATAAACAACGGCATCAATGATATTAAATAACCTCATTTCCTGGAAATCTTGGTCCATTTCAAACATTCCAGATCACTTGTCATGAGCCCATGAGCAGGTTAGTCTGATAATCTGGACTTAACATGATTCCAGTGTAAGAATGTATAAAACAAATTTCTTAATTCAGAATTTGTTTTACAAGAACCAATAGAGAAAATGAATGAAACATGAGTTTGTTAATTTCCCTATTTATATACTTCCATGCATTTTTTATACTGTTCAGAAATTCTGTAATCTATGGTGAGTAAACAAAGAGGTGTATCATTAATGCCTGTATCTATGCATTAATCTAAACACAAGTCCTAAGGATTAAGCAAGCAAACACAAGTATCTGCTTAAGGGATCACTTTTTAAAAAATATATTTTTATTGATTTCAGACAGGAAGGGAGAGGGAGAGAGATAGAAACATCAATGATGAGGGAGGGTCATTGATAGGCTGTCTCCTGCATACCCCCTAATGGGGATCAAGCCTGCAAGCCCAGCATATGCCCTTGACCAGACTCAAACCTGAACCCTTCAATCCACAGGCTAATGCTCTATCCACTGAGCCAAACCAGCTAGGGCTAGGGATCACTTTTATGGTACAGGGTTTTGAAGAGATAGAAAAAAAAAGGAAAGCATCGCCTTAAAGATATGCAAATTCCCATTTGTCTTTATAAAGATCTGATTAATGCAAACAGACTCTGAGTTTGTACTTTCTCACAATTCACTATCTTTATTTTTCAACTTGAAATTCAAACCAATAGTCCTACCAGCTTTGACAAACTAAATCTATAGGGAATAAAGAGGTGATCCAGCTGCTACGCCAGCCCACAGATGAGAGAAAGTTACAGTCAATCAGAGGGAACTCCGGCAAGAGCAGCTCTGGGGCCTCCAGTGTCACTCACACCCAGAGCTTCTCTCCAGGAGGGAGCATCACCTCGTGAAAGAACATGGCTGTGAGCGGACAGTGAAATGCTTTGCCGACGTGCTCACTCTTTTTCCTATGATTTTTCACTTAGTAATTTGACATGTGGATACTTATTTCTGTGAGTGTCTAGCAAATTATACCATGAGTATACCTATGAATAAAAGGCTAGAAAATTATAATTGTCAATATAAGCCAGATAGTAGGAGAATGTTGATTACTTCCAAGATTAAAGAGCAGTCATGCGCCACATAACAATGTTCCTGCCAATGATGGACCGCAAATAGGACCGTGTTTCCATGAGATTATAATGTAGCTGAAAAGTTCCCATCACCTAGTGACATTGTGTCCTTCATGAAGTCAGAACACAATACGTGTTTGTGGTGATGCTGCTGTAAACCAACCTATTCTGCCAGTGGTATAAAAGTATAACTCATACAATTATGTACAGTACCTAATACTTGATAATGATAATAAATGACTGTTACTGGTTTATGTATTTATTATACAACTAGAGGCCCGGTGAACAAAATTCGTGCACAGGGGTGTGTGTGTCCCTCAGCCCAGCCTGCACCCTCTCCAATCTGGGACCCACAGGGATTGGGCCTAAACGGGCAGTCAGACATCCCTCTCACAATCCAGGACTGCTGGCACCCAATTGCTCACCCGCCTGCCTGCCTGATCACCCCTAACCACTCCCCTGCTAGCCGGATCGATGCCTAACTGCTCTCCTGCCAGCCTGATTGCCCCTAACTGCCTCCCCTGCTGACCTGGTCACTCCTAATTGTCCTCCCCTGTCGTCTTGGTTGCCCCCAACTGCCCTCCCCTGCAGGCCTGGTCTCCCCAACTGCCCTCCCCTGCCAGCCATCTTGTGTCCACATGCGGGTGGCCATCTTTGACCACATGGGGGTGGCCATATTGTGTGTTGGAGCGATGGTCAATTTGCATATTACTCTTTATTAGATAGGAAGGATATTTTATTATTTTAGAGTATATTCTTTCTACTTATAAAAAATTTACTGTAAAACAGTATGCCATTTACACAGAGCAGACTCATACATCTTGTGCTTGCCATGTCTTTTGGTTGCATCATTTTCTCTTGCCTTTGATTTAATATCATGTTGTTTTGTACAGGAACATGCTATACAGGCTTGTAGCCTATGGGCAAAAGGCTATACCATGAGCCTAGGTGAGTGGTAGGCGATCCCATCTAGGTTTGTGTGAGTGCACTCTATGATGTTCACACAATGACAAAATCACCTAAGGACCCATTTCTCAGAACGTGTTCCTGTTATTAATTGGTGCGTGACTGTATTGTAAATATCTTCCATATAGGTACCATTGCTTTTTAGTCTCTGGGAGATAGCTAGAGTCTATCAGAAGCTGGACATTCTGATGCCCTTCTAGTACATCTCAGCTTAAGTAAAATATTATTTTTTGTTTTATAAATATAAACAAGTTCAGTCATTACACTTTGGAACATAGCCTGAAAGATATTTCTCAAAGTTACATGGCCTCACACTTGTAATAGCCCAGAAAATAGACCAAATCCCTGCATTTACAGAATGTATTACTGCTTTAGGATTAGTGAGTTTCTTTTGAAGTAACATAAATATCCATGAAGAAAGGGAAACATACTTATTCTGCATATAAAATGCAATATTCTGTTTCCTTTTACCTCATGCAGGGATTTGGTCTATTTTCTGTCACCCTTCCATTCTTATATCTTCATCTGTATTATGGAGATAAACTTCAGACTACATAATTGTATTACTCAGATACACTCTATTTCGTGATACCAAGTGAATGATGTATAATTATTATGTATATAATAATTCATCATATAATAATTTTGTATAATATGCATGTTAGCGAAACATAAATTAGTTTAACTTTTTATTTGACAAGAGAAAAAATAAATGATACAATTACTCCTCCCTGTTTACTGTAGCAAAGTTAGAGCGCACCTGTCAGGAATCGTGGATCCTTAATCAGATGCATGTGTATGAGCAGGGGAAGTGAGGAGAACTTTCAGGCAAGATGGAAAAAGTATCGGAGACCTTATATTTACAGCCCATATCATAGTGTCTTCCTGAGAATGGAAGACAAAGATAAGTCAGTAAAATTCAGTGGGGTGGTTATAGGTGTCACACGCACAAAGGGAAAATGTGACATAAATACACAAGTCCTAAAAGCTTAATCACTGCTCTCCGGATACCCTTCCACACTATCTTTATTACTCACGCATTTCTTGCTGGATTTGTAAGTGCCCTCTCCCTTCTGCTGGTTTCCCTGTCTCTATCCTATGTGGCTATTCTCCTAAGAGTGTTACCCAGCTCTCCTTACAAAAGTCTGCTTCTTCACAGCAATCTACAAACGCCTGCTTTAATTGTCGAGCTTCTTTATGCACTACAGTAGACTTGCCTGTATTTTGTCCGGCAAAATATTGAGTATCCAGAAGCTTAACAGTCTGTTCTTAAAACACTCTCTTCAGCCTTCTGCTGGGAGGCAGCTCTCTCTGATCCTCCTGAATTTCCTTCAGAGATTCTGCCTCCGCAGTCCGTGAACACAGGAGGAAGGATTCTGCTCTTGTGCCTCCCCTTCTCTGTCTTTGCTCTTTTCTGGCAGGACAGTGGAGAGGGAGAGTTCATCCACCTAACGGCTTAAATATTGTGCATATGCCAACGGCATCCAATTCATGTCTGGAGCACAAACTTCTCTCAAACCACCAGACTCAAATCCATGACAACTAGACACCTCCCCTTGGATTTTTTTAAAATATATTTTTATTGATTTCAAGAGAGTCAAGAAGAGGAAGAAAGAGATAGAAACATCAATGATGAGAAAGAATCATTGGTCGGCTGCCTCCTGTATGCCCCCTTCTGGGGATGGAGCCTGAAACCTGAGCCTGTGCCCTGACCAGGAATCAAACCATGACCTCCTGGTTCACAGGTAAAGGCTCAACCACTGAGCTATGCCCCTCTTGGATATTTTATATACAACTTACACTTAATATGTTCTAAATTGAACTCTCATTCCTTCTCCACAATCTTCCCCCTGGCTTCTTCTTTATCTCTGTAAATGACATACCGTCCTTACATTTATTCAGGAGAAAAATCCTCAGAGCTATCCTTTCACAGCCCTCTCTTTTTTTCCTGATACTTCACAGACAATCGGTAAGAAATTCTTCTTAACTTCCAAGTTAAGAAGAATGTTAATATTTACCTTTAGTTTCTTCTCCTACCATGGTCCAATCTGTTCTGCATTGTTTATTGCAGTGTTTAAGTCACTTGACTAAGAAATTCTACTTTTTTCCCTAACTTACTTGACTTTTGTCAGAATAGAGTATATTTTGAAAAACGCAGCTGTAAAAAAATGCTGTTTTGTTTGAGTAACCCAATTCTCCCTAAGTAATTTCTCTTCCTCATTTCTGTAGTGTAACTAAATTTTCCTCTAATTGCCCACTTCTTGCCATAGTTCAACAGGTCACAAGTCAGATATAATCCCAGCATGGAAGTACAAAATTAGTTGCCACGTCCACGTATCAATCTGAAGCCCAAGTACTTCCCTTGGCTAGCTCATCTGTGAGCATTCATGATGATGCTGTGAACATGCCTGAGTTTGTGCCACTTTACATTTGGCTCCTATTATTGGCATTGCCAGCCATCCTGAGCTGTAAATAGTACTTTAATTTGAATAATATTGAAAATAGTATTTGTTTTCTTCACCATAAAAATCAAATAACATCACGGCATTCTGAAAGAAGAATAAACATATCTTCTTTTTCTAGTGGAAGAAAACAAGAATGTATTTATAACACCAAACAAATTCCTCAAACAGATAAAACAACTGATACGTTCTACCCTACCACACATCTTATTTTATGGGTTCTCACTGTTCATTGAAGCAATGGGGATTTTGACCACTTACTTACATGTTAATCTCTCTAATCAGATTATTTTTTTCCTGAAATAAAGTGATCATAAGTCATTAGTGGTCGTAACCTTGTCGCATAGCATGTGACAATGTACAGTCACTCAATGAAAGGCTACTGAAGCAAGCTCTCAGGTTAATCTACACTCTGAGATTCACACATAAGAATTTACAAAGGAGCCCTGGCTAGTGTTTCTCAGTGGTGAGAGCACCCGCCGATGCACCAAGGGGTTGCAGGTTTGATTCCCGGTCAAGGACAGGTACCTGGGTTGCAGGTTCAAACTCCAGCCCCTTGTTGGAGTGCCTGTGGGAGGCAACCAAATGATGTCTCTTTCACATGTTTCTCTCCCTCCCTCCCTCCCTCCCTCCCTCCCTCCCTCCCTCCCTCCCTCCCTCCCTCCTTTTCTCTCTTCCTCCATTGTATCTAAAATCAATAGAAAAATATACTCAGTGAGGCTTAACCAACAAAAAAACCAAAAAACACAAAAGTAATTTACAAAAGGAATAAAAATAGTGTAAAAGGGAAAGATTCCATATCTATATCTTAAAAGGCCGGTGGTCATCACACCATAACGGCCGGAACAACCAAACAACCGGTCACCAGGAGGTACATGGAGCACCTCTTGCAGGCCAGGACTCGCGGCTCACGGCGAGGTGGAGTGTGCGCGGGGCTGGCGGGGCTGGCGGGGCTGGCGGGGCTGGCGGGGCTGGCGGGGCTGGCGGGGCTGGCGGGGCTGGCGGGGCTGGCGGGGCTGGCGGGGCTGGCGGGGCTGGCGGGGCTGGCATGGTGGACGCGGGACTGCGGCTTGTGCAGGGCGGGTCTGGGGTCCCATACCATTTTGCGTGCTGGACCTCTCGTGTATAATAAACAAAACTCCCCATCAACTTAATGATACATTTTAACTATAAGGTTGGAAAAAATATTTCAGTGTGTTTAAAAAAAAATGTTACCTTTCTTTTAAAAAATGAGTACATAACATTTAAATGTGAACTATGTTGTTGATGGATTTTTTAAAACATAAATTAAAAACATATTTATAAATTAGTCCCTAATTTAGAAGACTCATTTAGAAAAGAGATTTGATTAAAGAATCTAATTCTGTAACACCCTTGATTGGGAGAAATAGATCATGATTAAGAAGATAATTTATAACAATTTCATGACTAAGGATAAGAAAATTGATCTTATTTATAAGAAATGAGAATGGTTATTTACAGAGCAAAAAAATATAGCCAATTGATTTTGACACTAGTATGATATTTTCCTTCATTTGGTCTTTAAAATATAAATTACAGTATAATTGACCTAAATGGCATTTTAAATTTTTTCTAGTTCAGTGATTCCTTGATAGGACAGTATTTCTTTCCACTCATCTTAGAAGTCTAGCCATTCACGGTAACAATCCTGTGTCTGAGAGGTCAATGGTCCATAAAAGAGCCTCTGGGACAGTTCTAAATATTTGGCAGGATTTATTCAATATAAGTTTAGGATGGGGATAGCAGAGCCATTGCTGGCAAAAGCATATCGGGATGCTTGCCTTCTTTGATTTTGGCTCTAGCTGGTGCTATTTAACCATCATTTTATGAAAACATGAACACAAAGCTCAGTCATGTCTTTTTAAATAGAGAAAAAAAAAAGCTAAGCTAAAAATAGGCCATCACTTCATTGAGCTTCAGTTGTGCAGTCTTACCTGGACGTGCATCTGTTGTCTGGCAGACTCCTCTAAAGTAGATGATGCAGTTCTCCTGCCTTATCCTTTCTGTGCAGATATCACTCAGGCTATGATATTTTATTCAATTCTAAGTGCAATGGAGCAAAATCTGCCTTTTAGCACACAGTGAATCTCTATGGACTTTTCCTGTGAGGTGAAAAAGAAATTTGTTCCTTTTTAAATTTTAAGATATAATGTTGTTGAATTTGTCTTATTAAGAACAATTTAGTTCTGATAAGTTATCAAATAAAACGTATTCTTTTCAAAAACATCCCTGAGGACCTATGTGCTCGATGAGCGTTATTCAATAAAATCTCAATTTGATTTCATTGAGAAAAAGACAACTCTTGTTTGGTCTTTAAGAACAAAACCACCATTTTTTTTTTTTTTTACACCTACGCATGTTTAATAAATAATTCTTCCCGCTTCTACTAACAAACATATTTTTGAAAGGGAAGTTTGCTAGTTATATGAAACTTAGTAGATTTACAATCAATATTTAATACTGTTTGCAATCTATTTCAATGCTTGCATCGATTCTTATCAAGGGGAGAAATAAATGTAAAACGAAAGATATTTAAAAGCAATTATGCTTCAAATGCAACATTTTAAAGCCTTTGGAATCTAAATGTTCCTAAGGATTAACAACTTTTCAATTAATGCTGTGACAGGTAAATATGTAATGTCTTACTATGTACAATGCCGTGATTCTACCAGCGTAAAGTAACCAATAGTGAACACATCATGTGCATCTTCTCGAACTTTTCTTTGTTCAGGTAAATATACTTGAAAATAGATTTTTACTTTTCTCTGTAAAAATTGTATCAACTAATTCTCTATAACCAAGAGAGGTTTAATTACGTTCATATTTTAAAATTTGATTCTTTCCAAAGCTGTCCCCATTTAATTGTTATATCACGACAAAATATTTCAGACAGAGTAGAATACTAGATTGTGAAGAACCAGTTTCTGCAACTTTCTGGATTCTGCCAAATTTCTACTGAAAGGGTTGTAACAATTTATGTTCCAAATAAGTGAAAATAACAACCCCTTTTCTCACATTCTTGGTAATTCATGGAACTGTCATGTATTTTTTTTCTTTTGTTTTATTCAGTTCTCTGGATTGGAAATACTATCTCACTGATATTTAATCGGGCTTGCTTTTGGGTGATTTGTCTAATTATCACTTTGCTTGCCCCAAATCTCGATTTGAGTGTCTGAAGACATTTCAATACTAAAATGCCCCAAGCCCAGCTTCTGATATTTGTTTCCCAAACTGCTCTTCTTGAGGGTTCCTCCATCTCAGTTAGTGTCAGTTGTTATCTTTCCTGTTTGCCAGGGTCAAACTCTTGGAATCATCTTCCACACCTCCCACACACTTTTCTCCACAAATACTGGCATCACTCCTTAGGAAATAGATCCAGTGTGCATTTAACCTCTTCTCACCTCCATCGCTGCCGCCACCTGTTCCCAGCCATCATTATTTCCTGCTTGGCTGTGACAGATCTCCTTCTTCAGTCCTTGACTTCTATACCATTTTCTCAAAGGTGAAAAACGTCAGTCACTGTTAAAAACCTCTTCCCGTTCTAGTCTTAAGAAAGGGTGAATCTTTACTTTGGTCTTAACAGTGGTTCTCAACCTTCTGGCCCTTTAAATATGGTTCCTCATGTTGTGACCCAACCATAAAATTATTTTCGTTGCTACTTCCTAACTGTAATGTTGCTACTGTTATGAATCGTAATGTAAATATCTGATATGCAGGATGGCCTGAGGCGACCCCTGTGAAAGGGTCGTTCGACCGCCAAAAGGATCGCGACCCACAGGTTGAGAACCGCTGGTCTACAAGCTCATGTAAGAGCTGACGTGCTTTTCATTCTCTCTCTTCATTTCCCAATATTCCTCTCCCTATTCACTCAGACCTTCTGGCTGCCTGGCAGATGCAAGTGTTGCCAAAGAATCGAGTGGCTGGAATTTCTCTGTCAGTGGGAGTGGGGAACTTGCAGTATCTTGAGAAAAGGAATTTTCTAAGACTTGTGCAGGAGAATAAGTGGTCTTTATTTGTGTAGAATTATATTCTTCAGATTGCAAAGACCCATTTCCCTTAATCCAGTCCTGGAAAAGGTGCAGAGCTAAAAGCAGGGCCAGTGTCCAGAGTTTCTGCTCCATGGTGGAGTTGGGTCCGAAGTAACGTCAGGACTAACCCAATGGGCGGAGTCCACTTGAGTGTGGGTCACGTGGGCGAGTATAGAGCATACGAACCCCTCAATCCAGAAGTCAGGCAGGAACAGCAAAAGAGAGAGGGCTCCATTGTTCAGGAGTTTAAACATCAAATCTTCTCATCCTTGCAGTGGCTATGCCTGCACACCTACTTTGGCCAATGTCCTGTTCCCAGTTGTGCCTGACAAGTAAGCACCTAACCATGTCACCCAAACCTTCTTGGGCATTCCTCTAAATTGCAGCTTCCCTTTGCTCCTTCCCAGTTATTAATTAACAACCAAATTATTATAATGGTATCAGTAGGACACACTAGATACCCCTGCTTTAGGCCTTCTCTCTGCCCAACCCTCTCCTTTTGGAATATTGTTTCCTTAATTATCCACATAGTTTCTTCATTTCTTATTTATTTTTGTCTTTCCTCATACATTACCTTTAAAGTGAGTCCTTACCTGCCCATTTCACTTAAAATTGCAAAATACCCCTTTGATCTCTCCCTGTCCTGTTGTATTTCCCTCCATTGTACTTATCACCAGCTAACCTCATATTACATATTTTACTTACTCACATCTTTCATCCCAACATTTGCTCTTGTATTACATTTCATCCTGGGTTCAATTTTTTTTTTTTCTTGAAGTGAACCTTTAATTAGTTATCACTTTGTGGCAAACTCATTTTTTGTTCATCTGAATTTTTTTTAACTCCTGTTTTCTGATAATAGCAGTATGTTAACTGTTCCTTTCTTTTTCACTGAGAAATAGGATGGGTATAGGATAAATCCTGCGTGAAGGGGAGATATAGTGTGATGTAGTGGAAAGAGCATATGACTCTCGTTTTTCTTCAAGAGTTTAACTACTTTCACATAGATATTTTATAGATTCTGTTTAATAATTACGTTATCTAAGATTCTTAGAAACCCATTCTTGCTATTTTTAGTGTCCACTGGCTTTCACAATCTATGCAGTATTTGAAACCCCAGTTTTTTCTTTACTAAGACTGTCATATCCCTTTGGACACCAGATTTTCCTTAACTTCTATGATTTTTGTTCACTCTTTCATTTGATTTTCAGGGAGCTTTGCTTTGTTAGCTCAACTGAAATTTTTAAAATAAAATTCTATGCCTTATTCATTTTTTTTCATGTTTTGACATAGAAGTTTTTTGACATAGAAAGATTTTTCACTTTAGATAGGCTTTCACAACTTCTGAGGAAAAAATGTGTTTTTCTGATCAATAATTCTTTATATAGTCCCATTTTAGTACATGTAATTCTATTAATCCTCTTTTAAAATTACACAATTTTTTACTTTTCAGCATACTTTATTCCACTATACATACCACCACTCATTCAGTCTTTTTTTTTTTTTTCCTACCACAGAGATTACTTCTATAAATGCCATCATGTATCTGTATGGACTGGGACTATTATGTTGTTGTCAGAGTCTCTAAAAGTGCCATTTCTGGATTACAGGAAATAGACATTTTAAATTTAACATACTCAATAATTAAATGTATTTTATCTTTTAGTCTTCTGTTGGCTTCAGCTTTAGGATGCTATATCATAACTGCTTCCTTCCAGAAATAGTATATCAATACAGTCACAGACATAGATGTAGAAAAGCATATTATGGATCACAGAACTTGCTGAATCATCCCTGCTGTTTTGTAGAAAAGAGAGGGTAAAAAAAAAAAAAAAGAAAGAAAAAAAAAGAAAAAGAAAAAGAAACAGGGAAGAAAATCCAGTCCAGCTAGCTTACAGTAGAGGTTTATAAAATCTTAGACTTGTCAATTAATTCTTAGTTATGACTCAAAGACATGAGCAACATAATAAAGAACAGGTGAACTGGATTTCATCAAAATGAAAAACTTATATGCATCAAAGGATAGACACTACAATCTATGGGAGGAAATATTTGTAAATTATATATCTGATAGGGTCAAATATTCAGAATATGTGAGGAATGCTTACAATTCAATAATAAAAAGACAAACAATTCAATTTAAAAATTGGGCTAAGGACTGAGTAGACATATTCCCAAACAAGATATACAAGTGCCAACAGGCATATGAAAAAAATAATCTTAGTCATTAAGGAAAGGTAAATGAAGTAGTATCTCCTAATGAGATACTATTTTAAACCTACTGGAAAGGGTATGATAATAATTTTAAGTGGATAATAACACATATTGACAAGAATGTGGAGAAATTGGAACTCTTGTTCATTTCTGGTTGCAAATGTATAATGGTGCCGTTACTGTGGAACCGGGTTGGTGGTTCTTTAGAAAGTTAAACATAGAATAAACTTAAGACCCAGAAATTCTACTCTTAGGAATATATACCTGAGATAATTGAATCAGGTATTCAAATATTTGTACATGAGTGACATATAGCAACACTATTTAAATATTACAAAAACTGGAGTCAAGACTAATTTCTGCCATTGGAGGAATGCATAAACAAAGTAGAATATAATTCAGCCATAAATAGAAATGAAGTACTGATATATGTTGTAACTTAGATGGACCTTGAAAACATTTTACTTAGTGCAAAAAGACAGTCACAAAAGGACATATATTATATTTTTAAGACCTAACAAGATACACATATTGATAGATAGGACTACGTCACTTTAAGATATAAATTTTTCTGAAATTGATCTACAGTTTCACTCAGAATATCACCAGACTATTTCATTGGAATTCCCACTGATATTAAAATTAATATAGAAAAATGAAGTACACAAGTACACATATTAACCAAAACAACTTTAAAATTAAAAACAAAGGCAGGCAACTAGGATTACTTGCTCCAAGATTCATTATAAAGCCTTAATAGTTAAATAGTCTGATGTTGAGATGAAGTAGGGAAATAAAAAAGGAAACAAAATTCAATATGACCAACTAATTTTAAGCGAAGGTCTAAAGGCACTACAGTGGAGAAAGGAAAGTCTATTATAATTTTGCTGAAATAATTGGTTTATGCAAATTGTGCAAGGGAAAATATGATATTTGATCTATGCTTGGTACCATATTCAAAATACAATTCAAAATGAATCTTAGATCTAAATGGAAATCCTAAAATTATAAGAAAAAAAGCATATCTATACTAATAATAGCCTAGGTGGTCATCGTGCCCTCACACATCACGCCCTAACGTTGTCACAAGGTAGCCATCACAAGATGGCCGTGCAAACAGCAGAGGTGGGGCCTGGTGGAGGAGGCAGGTCGCGTCAGGGGAGGGCAGTTGTGGGAGATCAGGCCAGCAGGGAAGAGCAATTGGGGGCAGTCAGGCCGGCAGAAGAGGGAAGGGCACTTGGGGGCGATCATGCCAGCAGGGAAGCAGTTTGGCATCAATCAGGCTGGCAGGGGAATGGTTATGGGGTGATCAGGCTGGCAGGCAGAAGTGGTTAGGGGCAATCAAGCAGGCAGGCAGGCAGGCAGGCGAGAGGTTAGGAGTCAGCGGTCCCAGATTTTGAGTGGGATGTCCCAGATTGGAGAGGGTGCAGGCCAGACTGAGGGACATTCCCACCCCTGTGCACAAATTTCTTGCACCCAGCCTCTAGTATCTATATAAAAACTTCATGTAAGTGTTCATAGCCAAAAACTAATAGCAGCCCCATGTCTATCACCAGGTGAATGGGTAAATGAACTGTTGCATATACACACAATGGAACACTAATTAGGACTAAAAATAATGAATTATGTATACAAACTACAACATGACTTATGTAAAGATAGTTATGCTGATTGAAAGAAGACAGAGAAAAGAATGCCTATGATTCTATTTAAATAAATTTATAGAAAATATAAAATAATCTATAGAGACAGAAAAGAAATCAGAAGTTTCCTAGGGATAGAGTAGGGTGAGACTGTAGGGAAGGAAGGATAGAGAAATCTCTAAGGCTCATGAGGAAACTGTGGTGATGACTTGTCTTGATTGTGTGATAATTTCATGGGTATGTTCACATATCAGTGTTTATCAACCTTAGATTTTAAATATGTGGAATTTACATAAAATATATCTCCACAAACAATTGTAATTGGAACAATTTTGATTTTTGGAGCATATCAGTCTTTGCACTTTAGATTTTTGAATGTAAAGAAATATAAAGTTATCATTATAGAATAGAAAATGCCCCCTACAAATGCTTGAGTATTGCTTACTAAACTGGGTCCACTAAGGCAGATTCTGCTTTAATAGGTAGCACTTATAAATAGTTCATTTGTTAGAAAGAATTCAGGTATCAGATGTGCTTTTATATGGTACAGATAAATCTAGAGAGAGTGCACAGAGAAAGGATGGGTTGGTGAGAGGATGGATGGATGAATGGATGGATACATGAATAGATAAATCAATAGTGAATGTAGAAATGGGGAAATAATTATAGATAGCTAGATAAATAAAACAACAAATGCACATGTTATTCTAACCTTGAAGTTTACATTTTGGGTGTTTACATAATCCAGGTTAAACCAAATGCTTTTCCAAATTCCATTCCCGTGCCAATAGGAAGAATCACCATATGGTGATTCTTAAGCACAGAGTAGTCTCATTTGCAACTGATAACCCACAAGAGAAATAAAAATGTGATTAAGCTAACCATGCACAATGTTTCTGTTTTTACCTTTCTACACATTACCTTTCCTGCAAAAAGGAATTTTTTAAAATGATGCTATTACTTTAATAGCTTCCATTTGCATTCTGAATTTTCATTGTGCCAGTTATCCTATTCCACTTATATGATGAAACTTTTGGACCTCATGGCTATTTTAATGTGGTGCTTTTTATAATGTAATTGAAAGAAGTCTCCAATGAATAACATAAATGGTTACAGAGGGTTCTTAAGCCCTCAACAGACATCAGCTAAAATGTTGAAGAGTGCTTCCAAATCCCACAGGTGGTATATTTTCTAACCATGAAGGAAATGTCATTATTGTAAATTCCAAGCTTTTGTCTAAAAATCTTGTAGTAGATCCCTTGAGTGCCAGTTCAGTTAATTAATTCAAACAATTTCCTCTCTAATCTCTAAAACATTTTCATATTTAAGACAATAAATGAGGTTTTTAAGGGGCTCACTCATTGTTGGTCATTAATATGCCAGGGAATTAGAAAAATTGCCCCTAATCTTCTGTAACATGAATAATGTCTTTTTTTTTTCTTCCAATGATTCTGACCTGGACAAGGTTAAAAGCACAGTTTCTCTGTAAACTGATTTTAAGAAATCCTATTTTCTCCTAGTGTTGGTTAACACATATTAGTGAATATTCTTCCTTTACCTTCAGCAATAAATTTGACATGTAGCTTGATAGGTTATACCGATTTAAAGATTAAATTAGTTAATAGTGACTTTGAAATTAGTGATTAGTTTAGAAAAATAATAATTGCATTTTCCTTGAACCAGTACATAAGGTTAATGCAGTTGGCAATGTGATGGCTCCAGTAGCTTTGACACTAATTGGCGATAGTGTTACATGTTAAGATACGGAGTCAGCATGAATGAATTCTCATGAGGTTTTAGGAAGACAAAGCTATTTGTTCATAAACCTGCTTTTCTCCATTTGAACGATTAGTTTAATTTCATAAAAGGTTGATATATGACCTTCAAGATAAAATTTCATAGCATTTCATATTATTGATGATGGATTATCAAATTGAAACAAAGCACAAAAAATGTTTTTGTAAAGCAAAATCAGCCATGTATTTGTCCCTCAATTTTCTAAATTGACTATCTCTACGGGGGTGGCAATGTGAGATGAGATGAAATGAACATTAGGCTTATAATTGTTCATAATGCTTTGTGTTTGTATGGTCCTTATCCCCAAGGTCTTATAAACCATTTCATAGCCATTATAAATTTAATTTTCTTAAGGTAAAAACACATATTTCTGAAGGTGTGATTTTGTTACTTGGTTTTTGCTATATTCATAGTATCTCTAAAGATATTTTTGTATTTTTTAATAGTTGTTACAATATTTCTTAGCTAAAGAGTACATTTCTAAAAGAAAGAGTACTGAGTTAGGGCTTGCCCTATAATCTGTTATAAATCTACTACATGCCTGGTACACGAATTCGTGCACAGGTGGAGTCACGTTGGCCTGCCCAGATTGGGGTTGATCCCCCTGGGCTGGCCAGGGGGAGGAGACATGGGCGGTTGGCCATCCCCTCCTCCTGGTTGAATTCCCAGTCGAGGGGATAATTTGCATATTAGCCTTTTATTATATAGGACTAGAGGCCCGGTGCACAAAAATTTGTGCACTCGGTGGGGGAGGGGGGTCCCTCAGCCCGGCCTGTGCCCTCTTGAAGTCTGGAGAGACTCGAGAGATAACGACCTGCTGGCTTAGGCCTGCTGCCAGGTGGCAGAGGGCAGGCCCAATCCCTAGGTGCAGCCCCTGGTCGGGCTCAGAGAAGGGCTGATTAGGGAGTTGGGGCGCCGCCCATGTCATGCACAGAGCAGGGCGAATCGGGAGGTTGCGATGCCACCCTCAGTCACGCTCAGGGTAGGGCTGATTGGGGGGTTGGGGCACCGCCCCTGTCACACTCAAGGCAGGGTTGATGGGGAGGTTTCGGCACCACCCCCTGTCACACACAGAGCAGGGCCAATCAAGGGGTTGGAGCGCTGCCCCCTGTCACTCACAGAGCAGGGTCCATCAGGGGGGTTGGGGCTCCGTACACTGTCATGCACAGAGCAGGGTCAATCAGGGGGTTGGGGAGTTCCTCCCTGTCATGCACAGAGCAGGGCCGATGAGGGGGTTGGAGCACCGCCCCCTGTTACAGAGCAGGGCAGATAAGGGGGTTGGGGTGCCGCACCCTGTCACACTCAGGGCAGGGCCGATGGGGAGGTTATGTCTCTATCCCGTCACACACAGAGCAGGGCCAATCAGGGGGTTGGGGCACCGCAGCCTGTCACACACAGAGCCGCAGGGCAATCAGGGGGGTGGGGAGCTCCCCCCTGTCAGGCACAGAGCAGGGCTGATCAGGGGGTTGGGGCGCCTTCCCCTGTCAGGAACAGAGCAGGGTGGATAGGGAGGTTGTGGCCCTGCCCCCTGTCACACACAGAGCCGCAGGGCAATCAGGGGGTTTGGGCACTGCCCCCTGTCACGCTGATCCTGGTGCTGGGAGGCATATTACCCTTTTATTATATAGGATAGAGGCCTGGTGCATGGGTGGGGGCCGGCTGGTTTGCCCTGAAGGGTGTCCTGGATCAGGGTGGGGGTCCCCACTGGGGTGCCTGGCCAGCCTGGATGAGGGGATGATGGCTGTTTTCAGGCTGGTGGGTGACTGAAGCTCCCAACCACTCCTTTTGTTCTTTTTTTTTTTTTTTATTCTGGGCCAGCTTTAGCTCTGGCTCCAGCTCTTAGGCCTCCGCTGCTGAAAGTAGGTTTCTGGCCTTTGTTTACCTTCTGTATTTGAAACAATGTTGCGATCCTGCTGGCTGAAGCACAGCCAACTAAAGCAGTTTTCTGGGGTTTTGTTTAGCTTCTATATTTGTAACATAGTTGCATAGAGTTGTAGCTCAGAGCCCGGCAGCGGCAGGCGGAGAACGTTGGAGTCCTCCATCACTGAAGCAAGCAAGCCTCATGTTCGCTTTAAGCTGCCTGGCTGCCGGCCGCCATCTTGGCTGGCAGTTAATTTGCATATCGCCCTGATTAGCCAATGGGAAGAGTAGCGGATGTACGGCTAATTACCATGTTTCTCTTTTATTAAGTAGGATTCCACCTAAGACAGTATGGTAAGGCACAGGGATAAGTAAACTAATTTACTGAATAGAAGTGGGGCCATACATGTATGGTGTTTTATAACATGTCAGAGAAGGTGGGAAAGGAAGGACTTTTCAGTAAGTAGTGATGGAAAAAAAATATTATTCATATAAATAAAGATGAATTAAATTCCAATTTCCTATCTTAAGGAAAAGTACACTAAAGAAAATTAAAAGAGAAGTGACAACTGAGAGTAGATTTTCATGATACACAATTAAAATATTATCAATGTGTATAAAAATAAACTCAACAGATAAGTAAAAACACAAATAACTCAAAAGTACCATAGATAATGGACATGTTTAAGCATCTCTCAACGGAAACATATATAAAGCAATGCTGTAAACAGCATTATGATTGCCCTGGCTGTTTTGGCTCATCAATTAGAGCACCGACCAGTGGACCAAAGGGTTATAGGATTCAAGTGCGATTCCAGGTCAAGGGCAAGTACCTCTGTTGCAAGTGTCCCACTCCTTGTAAGGACGCATGTGGGAGGCTACCAATAGATGTATTTCTCTCATGTCAATAATGTCTCTCTCTTCCTCCACCCCCTTCCATTCTCTCTAGAAATCAATGGAAAAATATCTTCAGGTGAGGATTAAAAACAAACAAACAAAAAACATCATTATGATTCATAAAAATTATATCAAAATCACTCACACACAAAAGAACATTCCATAATCATTAAATTATTTATTTTTATAATGTGGTATGCCTTTATCTCATCAATTGATAGAAAATCTCTATGTATTAGGGATGCTCTCTTTGCCTGCTATATGTGTTACACATATTTTCCTATTATATTACTTACCAACTTCCTTTTTATTGTTCCTTATATTTTATAATTTTTGTTGTCATTATGATTGAGTTTTTATATTTGATGTAGTCAATATGTCTATATTTTTCTCCAGCAGCCAATACTACACATTTAACCTAGTTATTAATTATAATAAAGAAAATTCACTCAAAACTATCAGGATGTATCCTATTAAAGGATGAAATTTTGAATATATATATTTTTTTTCAATAAAATCTGGCAAAAATGTTCAGGATGACAACTTTCCCAAATATTATTAAACAGTGGCTTTATTTTCTAAGTGAAGACATGCAGAGTATTAGCTATTAGCTAAGCAACCTCTCATTGAATTTCTACAAATATCATTTTATAGATAATGTAATTACTATTTTAATTATAGTTGTGTTTTAGTATCTGGGCTTTATTGGTCAAAAATACTATGACTCACTTTGAAGAGTCAGTTAGAAATTCCAAATATAACCCAGATACCAACTGAATTGATTCTCTTTGAGACAGAAATAAATTGTCCTTAAACTTTTATTACAGCATATTGGAAAATGCATTGAATTTTATAGGGGTTCTTAAATTCCTAAAAGGCATATGTTCTTATAATCACATATGCCTTATAAATCTTGCTTTTGCTAAATTAGTTCAACGAGGCAATCACATGCCATTTGGGCTGTTCTTGTTCTCCACCGCATTTGCCCAACTATAAAACTGTGCCCTTTAATTTTGACGTGCACATTCATACACGCAAAAAACACACACAAGCACACACATACAACCATGTTTAAGTCAACTCTATAGACTACAGTGTGCTATAGGGAATGTCAGGAGGCAAGAAAAGAGAGAGAGTGTATATCATTTTAAATCGCCATATTCTGATGATTAGCTCCTATTTTCCAGCTCATTTACTCTAATTGTCCCACTCAATCCTTAAAACAAATCTGGACCTTCTAAAACCCTTAGATCCTTTCTGGTTTCCCCTGTCTATGGCCTGCTTTATACTCTCACTTCACTCTTTACCCACCTTACATGACACGGAAAATTATCATAATCACCTCATTACATATGGCTCTCAAATCTGTTCTAGCTCCATAGTACTTACTAGGTTAGATCACAATCCTGCATAAACCTAAAATTTTACTCTCTCCTTCTATGCACCTACACAGGTAAGCACAGTTGAGAAAAACATGTGGATTGCTTTCATCTTAAGTCCATGCTCAAAAACCTCATTGGAGCCCTGAAATAGCTGGCAATTAGACTGCAAGTAAAGTTCATCATTCACATTTCCACTTCCCCAGTTAATTCTTTCACAGTGTATCCTCTTTCATCAAATTTCAGCACCTCCTTGCCCATCATCATATCAAACTGGTGACACTGCTGCTTATTTCACTGAATCTCTCACCATAACATTTGTCTACTTTTAATCCATTTACTTTTTTGAACTATCCTTTCTCATAGCTAAGGCCAGTCACTTCATCTATACAATAGTTATCATTTATTTAAATAGTGTGCTCCAGGAACCTTTCATTTCCTCCTGCATCTACGATATGTATGATTTTTCTGGATAATTCCTGTAAGCATAAACAACTAATATTTTCCAGTCTTAAAAATTTGCAAATCTTTTCAGTTATGACCAATGTGGAATAGCTTGAATCATACCAAATTTCTTACTGTTATTAATTATAAGAGGTAATTATACTAGATAAACAACTGCGTACAAAATTTAGACAATAATTGGCAAGTCTATGTAGAAAAGTAACAAAGTCAGTGATTCCAGAGCATTTTCCAGACAATCCTGGGACCAGAAATTCGAACAAGAGCAAGACTTTCAAATCACCACTAACATTCTGGATTCAGGCAACAGAGGTTGGAGGTCAGATCTGCCTTGATGTTCTGGGTGAGGATTCAAAGAAGGGGAATTTGTAGAAAAGTAAGCCCACAGATCTCTGTAAGAATTCTGATAGTTTCTTTGCTAGCTCCTCTTCTTGTATACACAGGGTGAAATTCTGAGGCTTAACAGAGAATAGCCGCTAGATGTGTGGAATCCTATCAGAGATTTCAGAGGTTGCACAAGACTGAAAATGCAGAGGTACATCTAGAGAAAAACTCTTTTCAAATGCACATGGAACATTTTCCAAAATAGATAATATACTGGCTGTAAACAAAGTTTTGATAATTTTCAAAAATTGAATTTGTGCCATGTTTGTTCTCTGACCACTGTGAAGTTTAATTAAAAGTAAATTACAGAAAAATTACTAGAAAATGCTTGAGAATTAAGGAACGTTCTTCTGTACAACCCATATTTTGAAGAAAAAATCAGAATAGATATTAGAAAATACTGAACAATAGCTGAAAAATAAAAAAGTACAATAGTCAAAACTTGTAAAATATAGTTGAAGTAGTGCTAAGTGGGAATTCATAGCTTTAAATGCATATATTAGCAAGCAAGAATTGTTTAAAATAAATAATCTAAGCTTCCAACTCAGAGAGCAAGAAAAACAAGCAAAATTAAACCCCAAATAAATAAAAGGTATAAATAACGTAATAATAACAAAAAATAAAGGAATTAATCAAATGTTGTTGTTTTTTTTTCTAATTCTCAAGAATATATTTTATTGATTTGAGAGAGAGAGAGGAAAAAAGTAAGAGAGAGAGAAAGGGAAACATGTTTCTGGATATAAAGTCAGTATTTTAAAAATGTACTTCTGTAAATTAGCAACTAAAATTAGAAAGTTAATCGTAAATTAATAATGTATAATATAGCCAAAAGTATTTAATATCTAATAATAAGTATAATGAAAGGGCTACAAACTTCCACATCGACAATAAAACAATAACAAGAAAAATCAGTTGTGACCTATACAAAAACAGGAACTTTCCTAGCTGGTGTGGCTCATTGGTTGAGCATTGACCTATGAACTAGGAGGTCAGGGTTCGATTCCCAATCAGGGCATGTGCCTGGGTTGCAGGGTCAATCCTCAGCGTGGGGAGTGCAGGAGGCAGCCTATCAAGGATTCTCTCTCATCATTGATGTTTCTGTTTCTCTCTCCCTCTCCCTTCCTCTCTGAAATAAGTAAAAATATACTAAAAAACAAACAAACAAAAAAAGGAACTTATCATATTTTTTCTTTGAAAGTCAATATATTTAAGATACTATTTACCAAACTAGAGGCCTGATGCATGAAAATTCATGCACTGGAAGGGGGGTCCCTCAGCCCAGCCTGTCCCCCTCACAGTCTGGGAGTCCTCAGGGGTGGGAGGCGACCTGGTGATCAGGGGAAGGCGATGCCCCATCACTCCTCTGCTGCTTCCACTGCCGATAGCGCAAGTGTCGGCTGGCCCTAGTTACCTGAGCCTCAGGCGGCCCTGGGTAACTGGGGGCTGAGGGGACTGGAGGACTCCGGAGGCAGGTGCCCTGGTGGGGCTGAGGGGACTGAGCGTTGCCATCATGTGGCTGTGGGCACCGCCATATTTGAGGGCATGGCAGTCAATTAGCATATTCCCTCCTTATTGGCTATGGGTGCTGCCATCTTTGAGGGTGGGGTAGTTAATTAGCATATTACCTCCTTATTGGCTGTAGGCGCTGCCATCTCTGAGGGTGGGGCAGCCAATTAGCATGTTCCCTCCTTATTGGCTGTGGGCGCCACCATCTTTGTGATGGCATGAGGGTCAATTAGCATATTCCCTCTTTATTAGATAGGATAGCTCTATTGATTCTTTGCAGTATCCATAAAAATTTAATGTGTGTCTGTGTGTGTATGTGTGTATAAAATGACCACCTAGTTTTATGTTTTATATGGAAATTCAGAAGACCGAGAATTTCCGCCAAATTGGTATTGGGCAAATTATATACCTCCTACTTTGTATGACAAATAAAACCAATTTGATCTGGCCTTGGCCAGGTAGGATCTGACTCATAGATCCAACTCTAAGAGGTAAGATGAAAAACTTTTAAATAGATATGCATGAGAATACCTTCATGTCTTTGATATAGACAGAGATTTAAAACAAGGCACAGAAATCAATAACAAAAGAAATATGATTAATTAGCCTTCAATAAAATTAAACACAATTGTTCATCAAAAGTCACCATTAAGGCAGTTAAGGTAAATGTATATTACAGACTGTGAGAAGATACTAGCAGTATATATAGCTGAAAAATAGCTCGTATCCAAAATATATGAGAAATCTAACAAAATAATTTTTAAAAAATATACAATCACCCTCATTAAAAGTAGAAAAAGACCTGAATAGGCACTTTACAAATATGGGCTTCAAAGGGGCCAATAAATAAACACAAACTGTTACACATCGTTATTCATGTGAGAAATGCAGCCATCAAGTTGGTTCATTTAGATCAGTGACATTGCTAAGTGTTGATGAGGATGTGGAGCAGATGCAACTCTCTAACTTTGTTAGCAGTAGTTAAACTGTGAGACATATTCCCTAACACCTACCACTCTACCCTAAAGTATATTTTTTGAAATTATATTAATGCCCATGAAATGATTTGCACACAAATGTTCACAGCAGTTTCACTAATAATAATTTTATATTGATTCTACACATTGTGATGCTACACAATGAAATAAAATGATCCATTTCACAAAGCCATGTATGAATTTATTAAAGTATTCAATATACCTGCTATTGATTTTTATATCCCTGTCTTTTGTTTTTGTGCTTCAGATTACAGTCTCCTGCCATGTTTCTCAGGCTGATGTTGTTTCTAACTTTGACTTCTAACATATAGAGCAATCAAACTCCCTCAGTTCCCAAACTTATATCCAGGCCCACACTTTCTTCTCCAAATCCATGGAGATTCTCAAGAGAGAAAAAGAAAATCCCTTTGGTTAGTGATATCTTCCTTCCTGAAACACCAGATGCCTATTATATAACCACTAGAGGCCCAGTGCACTAATTCATGCATGGGTGGGGTCCCTCGGCATGGCCTGCGGGGATTGGGTTGAAACCCGCAGTCCAAAGCAGCTTGCTGCTCCTGCCTGCTGCTCCTGCTCATCCCGGACCCACTGTGCCTGCTTGGGCTCATGCCCAGTCATTCCTGATTGGCAGAGGCTCATGCTGCCAATAGAGGAGCTCGCCAGCCATGAGCCCTGCATCTTGTGCCCATCCCGAGGGGGGTGGGAGGGACTGGGATGCTACCAGCTCTCTGGGTGGGCAGAGTAGGAATGCCCTTGCTGGCCTGGGATCTAGATCCATCCTGCTGACATCCTGGCTGGTTGTTGGGAGCCACTTGGGAGCTGCTTTTATATTGTTTCTTCCTTGCAGAAAATCTAGGGAGGGGAAGCAGCCATGGTGCCCAAGGCTGACTTCCAGGTGTCCAGTGGCACTATTGGGATTGTGCAGGCAGGCCAGTGAGTTGGTGCCTGGCCCATTCTCCAGAGATTGGACCTGCAGGACTGCTGAGGGAGGGAGTGGCTGCCACCGGGCTGGTGGCCCACCAGGATGGGTCGGTCAGCTGAGCGGCACTCCCACTGTGGGAGTCCACTGACCACCAGGGGGCAGCTCCTGTGTTGAGCGCTTGCCACCTGGTGGTCAGTGTGCATCATAGCAACTGGTCAACTGGTCGTTTGGTTGTTCGGTCACTTAGGCTTTTATATATATATATAAAAGGCTTTTATATATATAAAATACATAACCCACCCCCATCCTTCCTATCTGCTGGGTTATGTGCATGTCTTCTCGAGAGGATTGTTTCATTTATTCTTATTCATGGAAATTTACAAAGATAATCTCTCTGTAGGTTTTCAGATAGAAGGCATAATCAGGGTATTACTGAATATATATATTTATTATATGGAATATATAAGAGAAGAAATATGCTGGAATCAGAAGATCAATTAGGATACTAATTTATTTTTATAGGTTTAGAAATATAGAATATCTAGATTACCAGATAAGTAATAGGAGAAAAAAAGAAAAGGAGTCGTGAGTGCTAAGAATAGGAATTCAATTAATTGCTTTTACAAAGGAACATTTTCCTCTATAGAAATGAAAATAAATTAATAAGAATCAAGATGGGAGCATCAGGAAAGAAACCATTCCTGTTATTTTGAGACCTGCCTTCTTGAGATATATTTGAACCTTCTAACCTTTTAAGTCATGAGTTACAAAGAAAGAATGTTAATGACTCATGCTATATCAAAGACATCTTTTCAGGCACATCCAGAATACATTTTCATAAAACATCAATTTAGGTTGTCAGTTACATCTGCTCTGGAAAGATTTCATCAGTCAGATTGTGTTAAATCACATGACTGTACATGAAATGACTGATAGCTTACAGATAAAACACATCCAAATGTGTAGGCTTCATTAGAAAATTTTAAAATATCCCAGGAGCATTTCATATAGGCCTCAAATAACAAGTATTTTAAACATTACTTTATTCAACAAATAAGTTTTAACTCAGTTAAGTAAATGTAGTCTAGCACATTAAAAGGTCAAATTAAAAAGATAACTTTTTTCTTTCAAAAAATATATAGCTTTATGGAATATTCTTAGAACAAGCATCAAAATATAGAATATTCAAACTTTTTAATGATTTCAAAATAACACTTTATTTCAAGCGGTTATATATGTATCACTAAGTTCAGAATGCTCAGTTACCAGAATATATTCAAAGGAGCCAACTTCAATGGCATTTAAGGAGAAGTCAGACTGAAAAGGGCTTTATAAGAATAGATGTATGAAATTCATTTCATTGTTCCTTTACATTAAAATCTATAAAGACTGCCTCTCTAATTTCTTAAAATCCAATCTCCCCTTTTTATTACCTCTTGAGAAATCACAGAATATAGTACCTGCAAGAAATATACTCAAACTTACTTAAGAAAAGGGACAATTAGCTCTGGCTGGTGTGGCTCAGTTGGCTGGGCATCATCTGTGCATCCTAAGGTTGCAAGTTTGATCCCAGGTCAGGGCACATGTCCAAGTTGTTGGCTGGATCCCTAGTAGGGGGGATGCAGGAGGCAACTGATCAAGGTTTCACTCTCGCATCAATGTTTCTCTCTCATTCTCTGTCTCCCAGCCTTTCTCTAAAAATCAACAAAAAACATATTAAAAAAAAGAAAAGGGACACTTTAAGAATATTAAACTATTGAACATCATATTTCACAGAAATAAAAGTTTTCACAGAAACTAAAAGTTTCAGAAGTCTCTCAGTCTCTTCTTTTTTGAGGCTTCTCCATCCTCTTTCCACAGGCTAACTACCTTCTTCAAGTCTTTGGTTTTCCATGAGTTCTTCTTACATATTGTTTGGGATTGTTACAAGGTAGATTGATCTTAGACTATATAATCTTATAGACCCAATGCTCATCAGAGTTTGACAGATTCAAGTTCTGTTCTTAAATTTTATTTCCTATGAAAATAAAAGTTTAATTGGTATAACTTTGTTCGAAGGTATATGCAGCTTCAGAGCAAGTTTTCAAGAAATAGTTAAGGTGGTGCCAAATGGCAGTCATTTTTATTATCCAGGAACCAAATGTGTTTTATCTTGGCAGAGCTATAAAAGTCTAATTTTGCCTTAATTTTTGGGGACCCAGAATTTTTATTCATTTTAATTTATCACACAGTTCTTTGCAACTATTTTTCTGAGTGTTGGAATAGAATTGATTTTCTTAAATCATGATTTTTCATCACTACCAACAATTGTTGAGCATTCTTTTAATTAGCAAATTAACTAAATATTGGACTTGTGACGAAGTTTATTATTACCATAATCACACTTTTATTTGGCCTCCTAGCAGCTTTGAAATATTTCTATGGAAAAACATGATTTAGTGGTATGTCATATTATAATACAGATTCAAAACTTATTTGCTTAACCGATGTTATAATTTCATATCTAGTTTGTTTTCACTCACTAATTTGAATAAAATCAGCTAGATAAAAAATAAATCCCAAACAAAATGTCATCTATAATAATAAAAGCATAATATGCAAATTGACCAAATGACCAAACAGCAGAACAACCATTCGGACGACCTTCTGGACAACCACGCTATGACACGCACTTGCTCCAGGCCAGCCAAGGTGGGTGCAATGCGATTGGTCGGGGGCCCTGCCATCGCCCCACAATCGCCCCACAGAGGGAGACCCAGGCTACCCTCTGTGCAGAGCCTTGGCCGGGTGGGTGAGGCTTACCTCTGCTGGTCAATCGGTCATGGAGCCCCACGATCGATTGCTCTGCAGACGGAGACCCAGACTACTGGCCAGTGATGCTGTGGCAGGTGTGCAGGGCTGGCCAGTGATCTCCCCACAAAGGGAGGCCCAGGCCAGCCCAGCCATCACACCCCATGCCTGTTGCTTGCAGAGGGAGGCGACTGGTGGCGGGGGAGGGGGGAAGCGTAGCACAGATGGCAAGCAGTGGCAGCGGCAGGGGCAGGGGCAGCTTCTGGCAGCTGAGGGAAGGAATGCCTGGATAGGCCCTTATCACCCCCAGGCCCCAATACCAAAGGGTCCCAAATTGCAAGAGGGCACAGGCCGGGCTGAGGAACCACCCCCCTCTCCGTTCACGAATTTTGTGCACTGGGCCTCTAATGTGTTATATAAAATGTTAATGGCATATTAGTTGTTAGATAGTTATAGTATTTATGTTTTGAAATCTATTAATTGCTTTTCCTTTATACTTAATGTCATCATTCATTTTATAGTTACACACCAATTTATGACCTTGCTGTATTATTGGTGACTCTTCAGGAAATTTAATCTTATTTTCAACGATACCTATAATGAGTTGTGAATTATTCTATTAAAAGAGATTATGGAAGTTTTGTTAGAATATGTCAGGCCCTGATGAGGAGCTTTAAATAGCAAGCCAGAAAAGGGAAAAGCAAATGGGAGATTTTATGATGGAAAACTCATCATTCAAATACCTACAAAAGAACCAGCATCTGAATGTGTGATGCATGGGAAGCTCTGATGAGAGAGCTAATAACACTTTCCCTGTAATATTGTTCCCTTTTCCTTTAATTTTCCCTCTTTCCTTTACCCAACAATAGAGGGATCAGAAGCAGCAACTTTTGAGTGTTGAAAGGATTAAATGAGAAGAAACCATTCATTGCATCCCTCTTATTTGGAGCCTAACAATACTGAGTCAGGTCAATTGGTCAAAGGAAAGGCACGTGAAAGTGAATGAGTAGATGCATTTTACATTTAAATAATAATGGATCAAAATACCTGCCTTTGATTCGCCTCCTCTTTCTCTCTGCCTTTTTTCTTTTTCAGTAGTATCTGAGATAATGTTTGAATGTATTACAAACTAAACTTCTCTACTTGCTAAGTGCAGATAACTCCATGAAGAGTTTACTTTTCTATTGCCTATCTGCTTTAACTAGTTTCGTATAAACTCTGCTTTTCTGATATATGAACTTCAGATTTCTGAGTAAAAAAGAACTTTGCATGCTGGGGAGACTGTTTCTGATGACTTAATCATAAATATAGGAAGGATAGTCATTCCCAGAGGACAAAAAGGGGACTCCAGTACACTGGGGACACGTCATGATCTCCCCCCAGGCTGTATCTGGTCCCTCAGATGTGATATGTTCTGACCAATTATTGACATGTCATCCCTTTGCTTTTCTGCCACATCAGACTTTCCTGTTGCCACAGCAGCCAGTAATCACATCACAATTTATCTTTTAAGCTTTACTTGACACTTACGGTAAGCAATAAGGGAGATCTTTCTGAAGGGGACCATATGCTCCTTGAATCATGGAGAAGAAACTGAGTATAAAAATTAGACTTTAGCCCTGGCTGCCATGGCTCAGGGGTTAGAGCTGAGCTGGGGAATGCCCAAGCCCTCAAAATCATTTGTCTGGTAGTTCCCATTCCTGGTCAGAGGCCAGTTCCTGGGTTGCAGGTTCAACCCTGTCTCCCATGGGGCATGTGGGAGGCAACAAATCAATGTTGTTTTTTCTCTCTCTCTCTTTTCTTTCCCCCTTTCTTCCACTTTCTCTGAAAATAAATCAATGGAAAAAATATTTTCACTCCTTGAGTAAAGATTAAAAACAAAAAATTAGACTTTATCTTGAAACAAATAGTTACAAAGATCATAAACCTATGCTCAATATGCTAAATCTCTGGCACAAAATTAAAAAAAAAAAATCTTAGCAAATATTCAAGACAAGGATATTTTGCATAAAAACCAGATTTGGAGATTATCGTGAAACTGTTAGTGCTCTAAACTGTTTTACACTCCTACTCATCAAGAATCAGAATCCCTAGACCAGGGGTGGGCAAACTTTTTGACTCGAGGGCCACAATGGGTTCTTAAACTGGACTGGAGGGCCGGAACAAAAGCATGGATGGAGTGTTTGTGTGAACTAATATAAGTTCAAAGTAAACATCATTACATAAAAGGGTACGGTCTTTTTTTTTGTTTTAGTTTTATTCATTTCAAACGGGCCGGATCCGGCCCGCGGGCCATAGTTTGCCCACGCCTGGTAGACCATTGATAGGAAGGACTCATGTCAAAACCCAACCATTCACAAGTAGCAGCAACATTCTTTCTGCTCAGTTCCCTCAGAAAAGGGGAAAGAGGAGTGGACACAGCTCATCGTGTAACAAAAATATCAGGTCCGAATAATGGAGTTTATATATCTAAACAAATGCATTCATCTAAGAAAATCCCTTAACATGGAGAGGAGGCTCTATGACAATACAAACTGAACTGTCTCCTTACAGTTAAGATTAGAGATCCTAGCTGGTTTGCTTAGTGGTTAGAGTGTCAGCCCGAGGACTGACGGGTCTCAGGTTCGATTCTGGTCTAGGACAGGTACCTAGGTTGCCGGATCAATTACCCGCCCCCGGTTGGGGTCAGGGTGTTTGCGGGAAGCAACCAATCGATGTGTCTCTCTCAAATCTATGTTTCTCTCTTTGTCTCTCCTACTCCCTTCCACTCTCTCTAGAAATCAATGGAAAAAATATCTTCAGGTGAGGATTAACAATAACCACAAAATTAGAGGAAGCAAGTTAAAACAATTTTCCTAATAAATTTATTGAGGAGACAGAAGAAAGCTAGGTAGATAGGGGCAGGACCATGGGAAAGGAAGTAAAATCTGGAACCCAACTAGGTGGAGTTACTAAGGCACCCCAACTGGGTGGGGAAGGAAGGACACACAGAAGAGGCATGAACTTTAAAATACTAAGATAGACAGTGTGCAGATAACCAATCACAAGGATGTTGCTAAGGCAAAATTCTTTGAAAAGACCAATCAAGAGCTAGCAAGGCTGTTTCCACCCCTTTAATTAAAAAGCCCACACTTCCTCTGGCCTTCTCCTCTGCATGCTATGGGTGCCTGACCTTTATTCCTGTGCCCACGTGGCTTCTGGCCATGTGGGCCTCCACACATGGACTATTAGACTTTAATGAACTTGGATGCTGAACTTCTCTGGACTGTAACATGGACACTGGCCTACTCTTGGAGCCCTCGCTGAATCTTTTCCAGGACTGGCTTCTCCCATAAACTTAGGTTCCATTAATAGTTTTTGTCCTTGACTTTGTTGTGCCCAGATTTCATGATTCCCAAGAACCCACAGGGAGCCAGCGAGTCCGATGCAAAAGCAAAGAGTCATTCATTTCAAACCTAGGTTTGGCTCCCCTGCCACACTCACCGATGCAACGGTAAGCTCCAGTGGCCGAGAGAGAGAAAACTCTGTGTGGAGAGAGGTTTTATAGGGGTTTGGGGTAAGGGGAGGAGAAAGGACTGTGGGCCCTGCCGATTGGCCAGGCGCGAGTCGGTGTCTCATTACACAGGATGTGGTCATAGTGATGGCGTGCACTTCCCTTGACTATCTTCCGGGAAGAAGCTTGCTGAGCACATGGCCAAGTTAAGATGGAGGGCATAGCCCTTACCCTGGGGCAAGGTGGAGGGCGTAGTCCTCACCCTTTCAACTTCATTCTTCAATTTTCAGGAGACAAGAACTCGGATGCAAACAACTGCTGCATTTTTAGTATCATTATCAAAACTAAAATTTTAATCTGAAAATATATCTGTTTCACAGGAACATTAGGTTACTTATGTTTTTTTATTTTCAGAGATTTTTTTTTTTTTTTTTACAATATATACAAAGTGAGGCAAACTAGATTTACAGTTATTCTTGTGGAAAATAGTACAATGATTAATAAATAGTAATATTAGAATAAACTGTTTCCAGTACTCACAATTGTGAATCTACCTTTGTTCCACCCTATATTTTATGATTAAATTTGTTTCTGAATTAGAAAGAAATCAAAAAATATGTTAAATTAAGTTATATTAATTATTAAAGTTGTTTTTGCCTAGGAAAGTTTAAGGAAATATTTGGTTTATTTCCTTCATTAGTATAACAGTGAAAAATATGTCTACTATCTATATTATACTGAGTTATATTGAGAGATAGTGGTTTTAAAATCTGTTTAATTTGCTTAACATTTGTGTTGGTTGCTATGAGTAGTTTTTTGCAATATCTGAGACCTATTGCCCAAAGTGCCAGGTTTAATTAAAATTTCTTTTGTTTTTGTTGTAGTTTTAACTTAAATATTCACCATAGGAAGATTTTATTTTTTTAAGCCAAATATCATAAATTATTTCCATGCAAAATGACATTAGAAAAATTATTAAAATAAGAAGGGCAGGGATGTTATGTAAGTATAAAGCATTAGTCATATCTAGAGGCACTTGCATTATAATGTTCCAACTTGGGAAAATCTCCCCACTTGGGAGATTCAATGTCCCTCAATTTAATGAGCTTTATATTAGAGAAGATGAAACTTTTGTGTGTTTAAAAATTAATGTGTTCCATATATTTCTTTTTTTAATTTTATTTTTATTGTTAAGAGTTTTACAGCTATCCCCCATTTTCCACCCTTTGCCTTCCTCCACCGGGTTCCTGCCCTACCCCAGGCCTTCACCCCACTATTGTCTGGGTCTGTGGGGTATGCATATATGCATATAAATTCTTTCGTTAATCTCTTCCTTTCCTTCCTCCCTTCCTTCCCCCTGAGATCTGTCAGTCTGTTCCAAACTTCTACGGCTCTGGACCTATTTTGTTCATCAGTTTATTTTGTTCATTCGATTCATATATTTCTTAGTGCACTTAAAAAGTGACTATGTTGAAAACTATGATCCAAAAAAAAATTGCATTCCTAGCTTCTTGATTTATCAGGCCGCAAACACAGCTATTCAGATTGGATATTCTTTTACCCTGATGCTGTAGTCAGTTAGACAGACATGACCAAAGCATGGCCAGGCATAGGTCAGTCACCAGGATGGAAAGCCCCAGGTGCCCGCCAATGGACAATCAATTGTAGGGTGGGACCTTGCCCCCGGGGTAACTTCCTTTCCTAGCATATCACTGGGCAAGTGATTTGGACCCCCCCTGACCTTTCCTCCCTAGAGATAGCATCTATGCCTCGGTTGTATTTCAGCTCCAGGTCCAGATGGAACTGACAGGACCAGCTGTACTGAATAAGGCCTCCCCCCTCCCCCCACCGTAGTGCTGACCAATCTGTCATTGGAGACCACCACCCTGAAAGGACACGCCTGGAAAACTGCTGAATATTCTATTGAGACCTTCCCCAGGGACCTCCCCTAAACTCTCCACCCTTAAAACCCTTAGGACAGAGGACCCTCCCCACGCTCCCTCCAGGGAGGATGCCCATGCCATGACTTCATTCCCCTTTTCATTTCTCTTCCCCCTCCCCTTCCCCAGGCACCATTAGCTTCCTCACTCCCAAGCTCCAGGGGCCCTTCCTTTACCACTAGAACTTGTTTGCTAAGACCATTTCTTCTAAGAATTACTTTTTCTACTTCTGTAATTTACCCAATAAACATTCTCTTACAATTTGGGTCTGAATTCTGAATTCTTTCGTAGCCAGAGCCCAAGTACCGATGTTGCTGAACCTAGGTTTGGTCTGACCCCACCGCTCAGACTCCTGGTGCCATTCCCACTGCCTACAACACTACTGTTAACTAATGTCAGTCTGAGCATCATCAAAGAGACCTTAATGTACATCTATATCCATTGCTCTCTCCTGAGCACCTGGAAAGATTATTCTTGCTTATTTTTATTTACATAGGATTCAATAACTTGTTCTGGTCAATGAAATGTGTGTAAAAATAGTGTGTCCTTCTGGGCCAAAGTGTTTACTAGTAATAATAAGGGCCCCCAGCAGCCACAGACGCCCAGTATTCCAGGTGGTGCAGTTTCAAGGTAACAAAGCTTTCCTTTCCTGCATATCTGAGTCACAATGCATAGCAGAGGTCCCATTGGCCCAAGATGGACATGTTATATAAGCAAGAAATAAATCTTTGCTGGGTTAAGCCACTGGGATTTGGGGAGATAATTTATTACTGTGGAGTTACCTAGTTTAAACTAACACAAGTGCACTCACTATATTCGTACCATTTAAGCATTTAATAAACAGCAATGGAAATAGCACCTCTCTAGTTGACCATTAAAGATCATTTTAACTACTTTTTAAAAATAAAAATACAAATATTTTATGTGGAAATTTATCTCTCTATTGTTCCACATATTTTTTGTTTTCTAAAACTAGTCCCATAATAATTTGGAAGAGACCTCTGTATTCAATGTTATTTTGAATGTTTTTGTTGGTTTATTTGGGATCTTTTGGTGTTTTTTTGTTTTGTTTTGTTTTGTTTTTTGCTTGTTTTTATAGCAAATAAGGAAGAACAGTTCATTGCTGATTTTATTTAAATAATTTTAGCTACTTATTTGGTTGCAAATATACATTGTGTGCCTAGAATTATATCTTATAAAATATTTTTGATGATTAGCCTTTTAATTGAGTCATTGTGCCATTTTGTTCAATATGGATAGCTTATCATGAACAGTCTGACCACAGAACATCTAGATTCTGAATTCCATCTCTCTTTAATATAACCACTTTTCTTTTATTCAGGCTTTTCCTTTTTCCTAGATTCACGCACTATAGTCTCCAACTTTATTTTTTTCTCTGTACATATCACTCTCTAAGCTTAGTCATCTATTTCTGTGTCTTTTTTTTTTTCCTTTAAGTCCTTTAGGCAAAAGGACTTATTTCTAATGGTAATAACTTTTATAGGTTATATGATTATTGATCTTTTCAAAATCATATTTCTTATCAAAGAGAGTAAATGATGTCAGATTATACATTTTCTAGATAATTTTAGATAAAGTAAGATATCAGTAAATATACTTGTTAATCAGTAAAACTGCAAATCACTTTATCTATTTTTGTGATTCACATATACATTTTTTAATACATTGTTTCAGCTACATAAGAAGCTTTTTTTATTCTTTACCTTTCAGGACTTTCGCTTATTCAAGTTAAAAAAATGATAAATGCTTGAAGTATTGCTGATATCTAAGTAAACATAAAAGGGAAGGATATTTGGCATTCATAATGAATCAGTAATACTTCCCTGATAATATTTATTTACATTTCTCAAGGGAGCCCTTAAATTTGACACTTCATCATAAAATAAAGCAATATATGTGTAAAGCAAGTCTTGTGTGTGAGTCAAAGCAATATATTTTAAAAGCTGTGTTAAAGTCGTTTATAAAGTAACTAGAGGTTCAGTGCATGAAATTCGTGCAAAGAGGCGGGTGTCCCTCAGCTAGGCCTGCACCCTCTTCAATCTGGGACCACTTGGGGGATGTCAGACTGCTAGTTTAGGCCTGACCCACAGGGATCAGTTCTAAACCGGCAGTCTGACATCCCCCTCACAATCTGGGACCACTGGTTCCTAACTCAGGGGTGGGCAAACTTTTTGACTCGAGGGCCACAATGGGTTCTTAAACTGGACCAGAGGGCCGGAACAAAAGCATGGATGGAGTGTTTGTGTGAACTAATATAAATTCAAAGTAAACATCATTACATAAAAGGGTATGGTCTTTTTTTTCAATAGTTTTATTCATTTCAAACGGGCCAGATCTGGCCCGCGGGCCGTAGTTTGCCCACGGCTGCTCCTAACTGCTCCTAACTGCCTGCCTGCCTGATTTCCCCTAACCACTTCTGTCTGCCAGCCTGATCGCCCCCTAACCGCTTCCCTGCTGGCCTGATCACCCACAACTACCCTGCCCTGTCAGCCTGGTGGCCCTTAACTGCTCTCCCTTGCCAGCCTGGTCACCTCCAACTGCCCTCCCCTGCCATCCCAGTCGCCCTTAACTGCCCTCCCTGTAGGCCTGGTCACCCCCAACTGCCTTCCCCTGCAGGCCTGGTTGCCCACAGCTTCCCTCCCCTGCCAGCCCGATTGCTTCTAGCTGCCCTCCACTGCTGACCTGTTCGCCCCAACTGCCCTCTACTGCCAGCCTGATCGTCCACAACTGCCCTTCCCTGCTGGCCCTCTTGTGGCGACCATCTTGTGGTGGCCATCTTGTGATGATGTGCGGGCATCGCGTGAGGGCGCAAGGACCACCTGGGCTTTTATTAGTATAGATGTGGCTAATTGACATAGTGTCTATTCTTAGAAAATAAACTTGTGTGACAATAGAAAAAAGTAGATGGCAGTTAAGGAGTTCTTGTTGGAAACAGAAGGTTATAGTTTAAACTTAATACCATATATCAAATTAAATTGATTAATTATTCCATTCCTCTCTGTCATATTTTACTTAAGGAAAGTACTTTAACTCAGAATAAGGGTGCCAATTAGGACAACTCAAGAAAGATTGTGAAAATTTTATTAAGTTCAAATGAAATTGGAGCTAAAATCGTGCCTTAATCAGAATTTATTTCCTAGCTGGAAATGATCTAGTCAGGCAGTGTCAAAGCATTTTAGTGCTTTAGGAGAAAACTGAGGACTTATCTGGATAAGTCCTTCGCTGAAGCATTGAGAACACTGCAGTTTGGAAGAGTCAAGTGAACTATCCATGCCATCCAACTATTGACAAACGTTTATTCTTCTGCACTTTTAGTACTACTCTTGTTCTTTGTTTCTTGTTATCAGTTATCCTCAAGTGTTTTTATTTTTTCTCTTGATGTCCTATTACTGTAGGAGAAATTGGTCTTTTAGTTCTAAGATAAGACACAACATTTGTGTATGCAATTATATTTATTTTAAATTCTAATGCAATTTTAATAGTATTATTTTACAACTAGGAGTGGCCTAAGAGTTGTTCCTTTTTTTCTACTAAGCACAAAGAATTTTTGATTCTTAGAAAATTGGTGCCTGGGCTCTGTGGTCAATTGAGCCTGTAGGTTTCACTAAAGCCTCCCTGACCTAACATTGCTTTTCTACCACCTTTCTTACAAACACCTGCTCTGCAGGGAGTTGGGCAATAATGTAAATGCACATCTAGTCTTTCCTAGATATTCAGGAAATGATTTTCCTAAAGCTGCTTTACAATGAAACTTGGGTAGTCGACATGAGCTGGATAATAATTATTGTCATTGTTTTCAATAATATTCCAAGTATCGTTCTGCATATACCTATTTTATATCTGTCATTTTGGGCTTCATATTTTATTTAATTCAAATAGTTTATGGTTTAAAGTAGTAGTTTGACAGGCACTAACTTTAGGCCCTTGTTTGGCCTTTACATGCAGGGTTTGAGAGAAAACTGGTCACTTGACCAAAATCTTTGTGGTAATTTATATATATATATATATATATATATATATATATATATATATATATATATATATATTTAATTGTTTTTGGGCAAGAGAGTATGGGAAATATGGTGGTTTTAAGAATAGAAGTGATGCAATGTTTAAGGAAATACTTAACTTCCTGGGAATTATGTTCAGCAGTCTGGCATTTTAAGAACTTTCTTGTCAGCCTGTTACTCATAATTTTACATATACTATATAAGACTTGTAGAAATTTCTAATGGGCAGCATTAAGAATCTCCACCACTAGTGTAAGGAATGCTAATAAGATTCATGTTTCATTGAGAGCAGGATTAAAGCAATTTAATTGAGTCTTTTATACTGAAGATATTAAGAGGATAAATGCTGAGAAGTGAAGATTGAGGGACAAAGGGAAAAAGGAGGAAAAGTTATAGGGCTGGGTGTTAGAATGTTACAAATGAAGGCATGAAAGCTGATAGCTCCATTTCCTTGTGGTGCCCACCCATATCAAGGCCTTCAGATGGAATGCCGATATCTTGGGACTAAAGAGGGAGTTAATGTATAAGTAGGTTGTGTCTGGTCTATTCATTACTTCACAGCGACTTTTGGAGGTTGCATCAGCATGAACCTATGATTATCATCATCTTAAAATTAAATGGGAAAACGAAAACATAAAATAAATTAAAATATTATCCTACCTAATAAAAGAGAAACATGGTAATTAGCGTACGACTGTTACCCTTCCCATTGGCTAATCAGAGCAATATGCAAATTAACTGCCAGCCAAGATGGCAGCCGGCAGCCAGGCAGCGTAAAGCGAACATGAGGCTTGCTTGCTTCAGTGACAGAGGAATCCAACGTTCCCCGCCTGCCACGGCAGGCCTCTGAGCTGCACCTCTAAGCAACTATGTTACAAATATAGAAGCTAAACAAAACCCCAGAAACCTGCTTTAGTCCGTCGGGCTTCAGCCAGCAGGATCGCAACATTGTTTCAAATACAGAAGGTAAACAAAGGCCAGAAACCTGCTTTCAGCAGCGGAGGCCTAATAGCTGGAGCCAAACCTCAGAGCTAAAGCTGGCCCAGAATAAAAAAAACAAACAAAAAAAAGAACAAAAGGAGCGGTTGAGAGCTTCAGTCACTCGCCAGCCTGAAAACAGCCCCCAGCCCCTCACCCAGACTGGCCAAGCACCCCAGTGGGGAACCCCACCCTGAAGGGTGTGTGACCAGCTGCAAACAGCCATCATCCCCTCACTCAGGCTGGCTAGGCACTCAGTGGGGGCCCGCACCCTGATCCAGGACACCCTTCAGGGCAAACCAGCTGTGCACCAGGCCTCTATCCTACATAGTAAAAGGGTAATATGCCTCCCAACACCGGGATCAGCGGAGCCGAGAGGCCTCCCGAAACTGGGATCAGTGTGACAGGGGGCAGCGCCCCAACCCCCTGATTGGCCCTGCTCTGTGCGTGACAGGTGGTGGCGCCGCAACCTGCCCATCAACCCTGCCTTGAGTGTGACAGGGGGCGGTGCCCCAACCCCCCAATCGGCCCTTCCCTGAGCATGACTGAGGGTGGCATCGCAACCTCCCGATCCGCCCTGCTCTGTGCATTACAGGGGGCCAACTCCCCAATCGGTCGTGCTCTGAGCCCGACCAGGTGCTGCACCTAGGGATTGGGCCTGCCCTCTGCCACCCGGGAGCAGGCCTAAGCCAGCAGATCGTTATCTCCCAAGGGGTCTCAGACTGCGAGAGGGCACAGGCTGGGCTGAAGGACCCCTCCAGCCCCCCCAAAGTGCACAAATTTTTGTGCACCGGGCCTCTAGTTTGTAATATATGTTGGAAAAAGTTTATGGCTACACAATATTATTCTGCCTGGGGAACCAGCAAAACATCATAAATAGTCAACCTATAGTCTTTATCTCATTTGTTACCTACATCTAAGCAATACCTAAGCCCAGTTGATTCTCTTTTCTTAAATATCAATTCACATTCTCATTCACCTCCAACTACATCACCAGGACTATTGACCTAATTCCCATTACTGCAGTTCCTTACTAGCTCTTGCCTTCACATTTATGACTATGCCTTCAATATTCTCTCCAAATCATACTTTACATTGCCTCTAATATGCGGTATTGCTTATTAACAAACAAGAGATATTCTTTATCATAATGATCAGTCATTTGCAAGTTTTAGTGTCCATGAGGTTAACCTAGAAATCCTATATTCTGGCTGAGACAAAAGACTCAGAATTATGTGTTGTATCAACAAAGTCACATTTAAGTTTGAACTTAAAGGACAAATAGGTGTGAACTGAGTAGAAAAAGTGGGGAAGAATATTCTAGGCTTAAAACATTCTGTGAAAGAAAAGATATTTTTTTAAAAATTAGAATTTTAATTGGTTTGTAACATTTCCTAATTCTAACCATAATTAGCAAAGATCTAATAAAACATTTTATACTAGAGGCCCAGTGCACAAATTTGTATATAGGTGGGGTCCGGCCGGCCCGCCCCAGTGGGGGCCCATTGGGCCAGGCAGGAGGGGGAGGGGCCATGGACAGTTGGCTCACTGGCTTCATCCCTGATTGAGGTGTTGGGGGCCTATTGGGGGCCGGACCGGCGGGGGGCGGGGAGAAGGGCCAATTGAGGCCTGGATCAGGCTGATTGGCTGCTGCAATGTGCATCATAGCCACCAGTCGTTCCAGTTGTTCTACTCGTTCTACTGTTCTGGTCACTGGGCTTTTATATATATAGATATGTATATACATATACAAATATTTTTATAAAAGAGCAAATTAAAATAGATTTAAATTATTTAATTCATGAAAGAAGACTATACTTGGGAATATTTTACAGCATGTCATATTTTTCAAAAGACATCATTATCTGAAGTACATTTTACATTATTTTAAAGTGCTAATCTCTAAACAATATTAACTGGGACTTCCTCTTTGATGTGACTGTTACCTGACTAATTTTCTATAGGAAAACACCTATAAAAGTAAATCATTTCTAAGTTATGAAATAACTGTTTTCAGATTGTGAACAAGAAGCAACACAGAATGGTGACCCTTAATGGAAGTAGAGCAAATGTGACAAGTGTTGGGAGTCAGTCCTTCATGGGTGTCTCACGTTTCTGCACATATTGTCAACAGAAATATTGACAACTTTTGTCCCAGTCCTTCTTTTCAAGCACATTTGTATAATAAACTACTTTGAGACAGAGAGTATTTCTCTTATGGGCAAAGGTTGGGCAGGTTTGCTTACAAACCCCATATAATCCATCAAACTTGGGGGAGAAGGAGAACTCCCATGAACATAAAGTTCATTATGCCTGTGTACCATGGGTCATAAAGTCTATTGTCATTGACCTATGAGTCTAGTGTCTTCCACCAGGAATCATGAAACTATAGAAGGTTAACTGATTAGCTTCCAAGTAGGGTGAATCTGAGACTCATCACAGTTTTTGACAGTAAGGCAATTGTGCTGGCTTTCTGTTAAAGTTCTGTCCAAAAAGAGGTACAAGGAAAGCCAGACCAGAGCACAATGGTTTTATCATGAAAAAGATATTAGAGTTTGAGGCTATTGAATCAGCTGAGATTTATGATCAAAGTGCCAGAGAGAGAGATTTCTTGAAAAGGAGTTACAGAAATTTTATAGGGATTCCCTTGCATCTTCCATTATAAACTAAGCTGCTCATGTTCAAGGCAAGGCCCCAGAGGCCAAAGCAAGAACAATTTACCACATAAACATTTGCCACAAAAGGAACAACTACTAGCTTCTACCTGTAAACTGAACAAATACTAGAGCTCACATGTAGTTGTGAGATATTTGATTTTCAACTAATGGGTGTAAAGAGATATCTTTGGCATGCCAAGAATTCCATATATGTCCCAGAAAGGAAATACATTGATAATAGGGCAAATCTATATGTCAGATAAAGGCTACCCTAGATCCATCCTAACATGGCTTGTACACATACCTTTAGAGAATCAAGCTGATCTGCAAGTAAATAAATGTAATACTCTAATTTAGCAAGAATGCAAAATCTTGAAAAACAAAATCTGAAGCACCCATAATGTCCCAAAATTATTAGACCATAGAAGAAACATAAAGTGTGACCTATAACTAAGATAAAAATCAATAGAGAGTAGACATGTAAAAGATATTAGAATTATTATATTCTGTAAATCACCTATTAAGAATGCATATATTCAGAAATGTAAAGGAAAACCTGAACATAATGAGGAAACTAACAGGCAAGAATACAGGAATATAAACAGACAAGTGGAAGATATAATTAAGAATCAAAAATTCTAGAGATGAAAAATATAATCTCTTAAATGATAAATTTATTGGATGCACCCTAATAGCAGATTAGACTTGTCAAATAAGAAGATGAGTAAACCTGATGAGAGGGAAGTAGAAATTATACAAATTTAACATAAAGGGATAAGGTGTTGAATAAAATAATAATAATAATGTCCATGGAACAATGTCAAGTGGTTGAATGTAGATGTAATTGAAATGTCATAATAAGTGAGTAGGGAGATTGAATCACAAAAATGTGAAGAACTAGTAGTTGAATATTTTATTCATAAAAATTATAGGTCCAATGGTCTAAAAAGCTCAATGAACCTCAAGCAGAATGAAAACATAAAACAAAGTCAAAGCACATTACAATGAAATGTATAAAGAAATTGCTTAAAAATCAATGATATAAAAAAACCCTTAAAGGCAATCAGGAAAAAAACCAAAAACACAAAATGAAATTGCTCATTCCAAGAAGCAATGATAAGAATGAGTACTATGTTTTCCTAAGAAACTAAACAATGATAATTTATAAAAATATTCAAATACAGTTGCATTTATTTCGTGAGATAAATAATTTAAAAGTATTTTTACATCATTTTAGAAAAGTGGGCAAGAATGCTTCTGTTTCTTAACTATTCATACTAAATCATCCTTTTGATGTAAAACATTGCAAGCTATATTTCAGTCAAGTAGTTACATATATTAAAATGAATAACAGGTATTATTTTTGTAGTAATTGACATTTTGAGTGATTATATATTCAGTTGCTTCCTGGATAGATTAACAATGGAGAGAACATGGGAAAATACATACATGTTTTGTAATAAGACAAGGTATATAATCAAATACAGGAACAAATGCTGATTTTAACACCCTCAACCTCAGAACAAATATTGGACATAAAAATAAGCCAAGTCCATGTTCAGCTTCCAAAACTTACCTTTAACCTATTGTACCCTTCCAAGGGTACAAGTTTTCTACTGCTTACATCTTTCAAGTCATGCACTTATGACATTGTATTTCAGTGAGCATCTTAAAGTTTTTGTTCTAACATTAATCAAAGATTCAGTTATAGAAATTAAGTATGATTGCATAATTTTAGACATCCACCATTGGAATAGAGGGAATGTGAGGAACACCAGGATATTTCTTGTATGCCTGAAGTTATTTTATATTGGAAACTACTTACTCAGCTCATGTATTGAGGTAAATAAAGAATAAATATTACAGGGCATTGAGAAACCTAGAATAAAATGTAATTCAGGAGCTACCAACTTTCAAATTATGCATGTACTAGAGGCCCAGTGCACAAAATTCGTGCACTGGTATGGTCCCTAGTGGCTTCCGGTTGCCGGCTGGGACCTCCCTTCCCAGGCTGCCAGCTGCAGCCTTCCTTCATTCTGCGCCACCCCCTGGTGGTCAGCACACATCATAGTGAGCGATTGAACTTCTGGTCAGTTGAACTCCTGAGGGGACACTTTACATGTTAGGCTTTTATATATATAGGTTATAGAAAAAATATGGTTTAACTAAAGTGGTGGATCGTGATTCACATAATAAGTCAGTGGATAAGGTATTTGAATACATTTTTTTTAATATTTATGGTTTTGATGAAGACCACAAGGTGAAAACAAATTGTGTTTCAAGTGAAAATGATTCTACTACTATAAAAAATAGTTTAGCATTGCCTTTTAAAGTTGAAATACCCATATCCTGTGACTAGGAATTTTCACTCATGGATAAATACATTATTTAGAAATTGTGCATGTGAACAGGAACTATGTATAAAAATGTTCTTAGCATTTGCAATATTTTAAAAATAAAAATATATAATGTTTGTTCAGTGAAAATTAAATGACGATTTATACATTATCATGGATGAACATAAAATTGAACCATAAATAAACAAGTCATAGAGGGATAAATTAGGACTGGCTTAATTAATAGAAAATGTCAAATAAAACTAAGCTATATAAGGTTTAGGGATATAAACAATTGCATAATACCATAAAGAAAATTAAATGAATGGTTACCACAAAGTTAATGAAAGTACTTTTCTTCTGCATTTGGGAGAGAAATGTGACTGGAGGAGGAAACGGAAGACTTTAAATGAACAAATTGTTTCTCTCATTTAAGCTGGATACCTTTTGAGTACATGTTTTTGTTTGTTTGTTTGTTTGGATGAGTTTCGATGGGCAGTAGAGTACGGTGTTTGAGAGCATTATATCAATTTTAAAGAAACATAGTTAAAATACTGGCTCAACTACATTAGCTGTTACTCCTAGCTAATTACTTTAAAACTTTTGCTTTGGTGTCTTCACATGGCTGTCAATTGGAAATGTTTCATGGAATTGTTGGGAGAATAAAATAATAATATATTATAGATATAGACATTAAATCACGACACAAATAAGTGAGTCTTAGATAGTAAACTGATTATTGGAAATTATTAGTAAGTTGGATTGTAAGTATCTCTTTTGGAAACTACATTTCAAGTTATGTGGAATGATTATTCCTTGTTTTAATTTAAAATATTTCTCAAAATACATACATCTTCTAGTACATTGATGAGTCTGTCCCCATCCCAAAAATGTATTTTCACAGTAAAATTAATATTCTTAGTATATATTACATAGAATCTCAAATATATTGTCATAGAAATTTATCTCATGGTAGGACAACAGAAACAATTATACAATTTTGATGTATTAAAATCTATTTCAGAAAGTGGTAAGTATGGCAATCCCAAATTTTAATGTAAACCATTTTGGAAAAAAAAAAGGAGTTAATTTATGAGTAACAAATACCTACTTATTTAAAAATATTTAGTTAGTGGTTATAGGAAAATGTTTGAAAAAACTGGAAAGTAAAGGATTTTACAATAAACATGTATCCACCACTATAATTTTAAGATCTATATTCAATAATTGATTTTGATTATTGAGAAATAAAATATAACTGATAAAGAAAGATGTGATTGCTTTTATACTTATCCACACTTCCCTATTTCTCCTGAGAGGCAAATCCTACCATTAATTTGGTCATTTGTAATATACACATGTATTATATATGTATGAACATATACCAATATATAACATGATTTTGTGATATCTGATAAATTATATAGGTATATCACACTACAAATATCTTTTACAACCCTCTTTTTGTTTAACATTATTTTTAATATCTGTTCTCAGAGATGCATCAATTTTCATTGCTATATAGTATACCAGGTTCTGTTTAAAGAGTTCCTACTGAATGGTATTTAGTATTTCTTTATTAAATCAGAACACCTTTCTAAGTTTCTGTAATTTTTTACAAATCCAACAAAACTAAAAGGAACATCGGTAAACACATATGCTTATAAACTTGTGTAGTTTTATGAGAAATAAAATGACTTTTACCTTCCAAAGGAAAATTACATTCTAGTAATAAACATGAGAGGTTGTTTTTTTTTTTCCTTAAAAATTAGAAACAACTACACTTAGGGAAGCTTTTATGTTAGCTCCAGTAGAGTCTTCCTGAATGGAAAACACAAATAATTGCTATATTTACCAATTCCACAAAGAATGCATGCTTTCTTCACTAAGTCATGTCTTTCTACTAAAACATATTGCTTTTTAGGTGGCATTTTATTTTGAAAAAAGTATTGCCCAAATAATTCACTTTTATACCCATGCTATTTATGTTTTCACAGGGGTAAAATGGAGTCTATTTTCTTGACAAAAGAAAGGTAAAAACATAGAATTTCCTTTTCTATTATTGAAATTATAGTCATTTCTACAAAAAACATACTTGCATATTTTTGTTAGAAACAAATCTAACTCTCATCTAGTAAATATCTGCAGCCCAACATGCGTCTGCTACTCAAAAAAAAAAAAAAAAAAAAAGACAGGCATGAGCATGTGTTGCATAAATGACGTAGCCTGATGGATACATAAAAATTATGAAGGAGATAGGTCAATAAATACACCATCTATAAAGTATAGTTAAAATTCTATAACTTTAGATTTGGGGGTAGGGGGCATATCTGGTCATTTGATATGATACATTTTTGTCTTGTTTCAGCGAAACCAGTCTTGGAACAACTCTCAAAATAAAAATCTCAAATAAATAAATAAATAAATAAATAAATAAATAAATAAATAAATAAATAAAAATATCAGAATTTGGTAACCAGCTATGCATATTTAATTTTTTTGGTCTACATTTTCTGAAAATCAGAAGTCTAAACCTTGGTAAATCTGAATAGAAACTAATAAGAATTCATTTATTATTGTGGACATTTTTCTGTAAGATGAGAAAAATATTCCAAAATTTGTGCATTTTTCATATAGACAGTTTTTTTTAAATGTTAAAATGAAATTAGGTTTCTGGACATGGTGGAATAGTAACCAGTACTGGAGTTACACTCTGATCGTACATTTCTTAAAAAAAAAAAAAAAAAGGACAAAATAAAATAATAAATTACTTTATTCTTTGGTCCACAGGTGGCACAGGATAGTTATCCCCGAGAGACGGGACACAATGTGGTTTCTCTTTTTTCAGCTGAGTGCGTTGCTCTCACTGAATTGGGGAGACAGAATTCAGAATTTGGGGGACCTTAGAAAGCTGGAATTTGTAGGCAGAACACTAGAGGAGAGAAAGCCACATCGAGAAAGAACTCTGTATAGAGAACACTCTGAGAACACCCTGAGGCTGTTAAAGTACCTATAGGGTTGGTTGAAACTACACGAGACTCAGCACTAAAGCAAGTATTTATAAAAAGTACGATTTCTGGAGCTCATGGACCTGGTAGACTTTTGAGTTCTTATCATACAGAGCAGAGAAAATGCAAGATTTGTTTAATATTCAAGAAATATCAATGCGATATAACAGAATAAAGGAGAAAATTATATGATTATATTGGTAGATGCAAGACAAGCATGAAAATTCCTGAACTTGATGAAGAGCATGTGATGTTGACACTACCATAAAATTAGTTTAATGTTAGTTGTCTAAGTCATGATTTTTCCATTAATGGCTTTTAAGAAGAGCTCACAGAGGAGAATGAATTTAGAAACCAATATTTTTCTTCTTCATGTAGATGAAAGTGCTACTAAGGCTACAAAAAAAAAAAAAAAAAGCTAAATATTTCAGTAGAGATTGTTGAGGACAGATCTCAAGTTTCTTCAGATATTGTCCAACTGGGATTTTCCCACTCTGCCAAAATTTGAATTAACTCTAGTAGCCACTCCTGAACTCCTTCTTACTGAAAGCATAGACCAGGGTGCCAGGGTGCATGACAACCAGGGTCAATGGTAATTGGTATTGGTACCTGATAACTTTCAAATTATAATTTTAAACAGCAAATGACATGACAACTGAAGGAATTTGTTTTTAGAACAGTTTTATATTTGCAGGAAAAAAATGTGAATGCAGCACAGACGGTTCCCATCCACTCCATGCTTAGTTTCCTCTGTTATTAGCATCTTACATTAGTATGGCACACTTATTGTAATCAATGAACCAACATTGATACATTATTAACAAAAGTCCTCTCTTTATTCAGATTTCCTTTATTTTCACATAATATCTTTTTGTGTGTGTGTGTGTGTTCCAGAAACCCATCCAGGAATGTATATTATATTTAGGACTCATGTCTCCTTAGGCTACTTTAGGCTGTGATATTTTACACATATTTTTCTTGTTTTTTATGATTTTGACAGTTTGGATTTATTAGTGATCAGCAATTCTGTAGGATAACATTCTGTTGGAATTGTCTATTTTCATGATTAAGCTATTTCTGTGGGATTTAAGAAGGAGGATCATAGAGGCAATGTACATTTTTTATCACATATCAGGAGAATGTGCTATCAACATGATTTATAATTCTTGACATTGACCTTTGTCTCCTAACTGAGGTAATATTTGTCAGGTTTATCCACTTTAAAGTTACTCATCTCCACTTTCAGTACTTTCCTCTACCGATGGAAGTCTTACTAAGCATAATTCACACCTAAGAAGTGAGGAGTAATTCTTCCTCCCCTTTAGGGTGGAGCACCTGTATAAATTATATGCAATTCATCTGTACCGATGACTTGTCTATTCTTTATTTATTAAAGTGTTCAGTCACTTATTTATATAAATATAAAAGGCTCTTCCTGTCTTTATGTAGGTTTTAAATAATATCATTTTCCTTTTCCCTGAAAAACTTCTGTATATGTATATATATCAAGGAAGGTCTGCTATTGATGAATTCCATCAGTTTTGGTTTGTCTTGTAAAGTATTCCTTCTTTACTTTTGATGGATAATTTTTCTAGATAAAGAATAATAGGTAAGAAATTATTTAATACTTTAAGTGTTTTTATTGAATATCTCTTTTCTTGTATGGTTTCTGAATAGAGTCCAATATATTTCTAATCCTTGTTCCTCTGTAGGTAAGACATTCCTTTTACCCTCCTGACTTCCTTCAAGAGTTTCCCTTTGTCTCTGGTTTTCTGCAGTTTGAATATGATATGCCCAGGCCTAGGTATTTTTTTGTTTGTTCGTTTGTTTGGTTGGTTGCTTGGTTAGTTTTTATTCTACTTGGTGCTCTTTATGTTTCCTACATCTATGATTTTATGTCTGTTATTAATTGTGAAAATTTATTGGCCATTATTTCAGATATCTCTTCTGTAAACTTTTTCTGATTCTCTTTCTATTTTGAATTATACATATTGAAATTGTCCCATAGTACTTGGATATTCTACTCTCTCTTTTTCTCTTTTGATTTTCTTTTTTCATTAAAAATAACAACAATAATAATAAAATTTTGAAAAATATTTCCAATATTCAAAGTTGCCACAAATAATCCAGTGTCTTATTAAGAATATATATATATATAATAATAATAAATGACATAGAGACCAAAAAAACAATACAGAAAATCAATGAAACAAAGAGCTGGTTCTTTGAAAGGATAAACAAGATTGACAAACCTCTAGCCAGGCTCACCAAGAAGCAAAGAGAAAGGACCCAAATAAACAAAATCAGAAATGATAGAGACGAAATAATAACAGATCCCACAGAAATACAAATGATTGTTAAAAAATACTATGGACAACTCTACTCCAACAAACTAGACAACCTGGAGGAAATGGAAATATTCCTAGAAAAATACAACATTCCAAAACTTAATCAGGAAGAATCTAAAAATCTCAATAGGCCAATAACTATGGAAGAAATTGAAGCAGTCATCAAAAAACTTCCAGCAAACAAAAGCCCAGGACCAGACGGCTTCACAGGGGAGTTTTACCAAACATTCAAGGAAGAACTAAAACCTATCCTCCTCAGACTACTACAAAAAATCCAAGAGGAAGGAACACTTCCAAGCTCATTCTATGAAGCCAGCATCACCCTAATACCAAAACCAGGTAAAGACAACACAATGAAAGAGAATTACAGGCCAATATCCCTCATGAACATAGATGCCAAAATCCTCAACAAAATCTTAGCAAATCGGATCCAGAAGTACATCAGAAAGATCATACACCACAAACAAGTAGGATTTATCCCAGAGATGCAAGGATGGTACGATACCCGCAAATCAATAAATATGATACATCACATAAACAAATTGAGAGGGGAAAAAAACCACATAGTCATATCAATTGATGCAGAAAAAGCGTTTGACAAAATCCAACACCCATTTTTGATAAAAACTCTCAGCAAGGTGAGAATATAAGGGTCATACCTCAACATAATAAAAGCCATATATGACAAACCTACAGCCCACATCATACTCAATGGACAAAAACTAACACCATTTCCCCTAAGAACAGGAACAAGACAGGGATGCCCACTCTCACCACTCCTGTTCAACATAGTCCTGGAAGTATTAGCCATTGTAATTAGACAAGAAGAAGAAATAAAAGGCATTCAAATTGGAAAAGAAGAAGTAAAACTGTCCTTATTTTCAGATGACATGACATTGTACATAAAAAACCCTAAAGACTCCATCAAAAAACTATTAGACTTAATAAATGAATTCGGCAATGTAGCAGGATACAAAATTAACGTGAAGAAATCTATGGCATTTCTATACACCAATAGTGAACTTACAGAAAGAGAGATTATAAAAACAATCCCATTTACCATCACACCAAAAAAATTAAGATACCTAGGAATAAACTTAACTAAAGAGGTAAAAGACCTCTACTCAGAAAACTATAGGACATTGAAAAAAGAGATAGAGGAAGACATAAACAGATGGAAGAACATACCATGTTCATGGATTGGTAGAATCAACATCATTAAAATGCCCATACTACCCAAAGCGATCTATAAATTCAATGCACTTCCCTTTAAAATACCAATGGCATATTTCACAGACCTAGAACGAACTCTCCAAAAATTCATCTGGAATAAAAAAAGACCCCGAATAGTTGCAATGATCCTGAGAAAGAAGAACAAAGTAGGTGGGATCTCAATACCAGATATCAAGCTGTATTACAAAGCCACTATTCTCAAAACTGCCTGGTACTGGCACAAGAACAGACATATAGATCAATGGAATACAATAGAGAGCCCAGAAATCGACCCGAACCAATATGCTCAATTAATATTTGATAAAGAGGCAAGAACATACAATGGAGTCAAGACAGTCTCTTCAATAAATGGTGTTGGGAAAATTGGACAGATACATGCAAAAAAATGAAACTAGACCACCAACTTACACCATACACAAAAATAAACTCAAAATGGATAAAGGACTTAAATGTAAGATGGGAAACCATAAAAATACTAGAGCAGTGGTTCTCAACCTTCCTAATGCCGTGACCCTTTAATACAGTTCCTCATGTTGTGGTGACCCCCAACCATAAAATTATTTTCATTGCTACTTCATAACTTTAATTTGCTACTGTTATGAATTGTAATGTAAATATCTGATATGCAGGATGTATTTTCATTGTTACAAATTGAACATAATTAAAGCATAGTGATTAATCATAAAAACAATCATAAAACATTAATCATAAAAACAATCATAAAACATTAATCATAAAAACAATATGTAATTATATATGTAATTATATATATATGTAATTATATATAAAAACAATATGTAATTTATATGTAATCATAAAAACAATATGTAATCATAAAAACAATATGGTCTTAGGCAACCCCTGTGAAAGGGTCATTCGACCCCCAAAGGGGTCGTGACCCACAGGTTGAGATCCGCTCTACTAGAGGAATCCAAAGGCAACAAAATCTCAGACATATGCCGAAGCAATTTCTTCACCAATACAGCTCCTAGGGCATTGGGAACTAGAGAAAATAAACAAATGGGACTAAATCAAAATAAAAAGCTTCTGCACAGCAAAAGAAACCATCAACAAAACAACAAGAAAGCTCACTGCATGGGAGAACATATTTGCCAATTTATCACCGATAAGGGTTTAAACTCCAACATTTATAGGGAACTCATACAACTTAACAAAAGGAACATAAACAATCCAATTAAAAAATGGGCAAAGGACCTAAATAGACACTTTTCAAAAGAGGACATTCAAAAAGCCAAGAGACATATGAAAACATGCTCAAAGTCACTAATCATCCAAGAGATGCAAATCATAACAACAATGAGGTACCATCTCACACCTGTCAGAATGGCTATCATCAACAAATCCACAAACAACAAGTGCTGGAGAGGTTGTGGAGAAAAAGGAACACTCGTGCACTGCTGGTGGGAATGCAGCCTGGTGCAGCCACTATGGAAGACAGTATGGATTTTCTTCAAAAAACTAAAAATGGAACTCTCATTTGACCCAGTGATCCCACTTCTAGGAATATATCCCAAGAAACCAAAAACACCAGTCAGAAAGGATATATGTATCCCTACGTTCATAGAAGCACAATTTACAATTGCTAAGATCTGGAAACAGCGTAAGTGCCCATCAGCAGATGAATGGATTAGAAAACTGTGGTATATCTACACAATGGAATACTATGCTGCTGTAAAAAATAAGGAACTCTTACCATTTGCAACGGCATGGATGGAACTGGAGAGCATTATGCTAAGTGAAATAAACCAGTCAATGAAAGAAAAATACCACATGATCTCACTCATTTATGAATAATAAAGACCATTATAAACTGATGAACAAAAATAGATACAGAGGCAGAGCAGCATTGAACAGACTGTCAAACTACAGTGGAAAGACCCGGGAGGGTTGGGGTGGGTGGGTGTAAGAGATCAACCAAAGGACTTGTATGCATGCATATAAGCATGACCAATGGACACAAGACACTGGGGGTAGGTGAGGCCAGGGGAAGGTCAAGGGGAAAAAAAAGGAGACATATGTAGTACTCTTTGTAATACTTTAAGCAATAAAATTAAAAAAAAATTTTAAAAAGAATATATATAATAATACATCCATCTAGGATGTATTGGTAGGTGGGATGCATTGCCATGATGACAATAGGGATAAAATAATATGCACACAAAAAAACTCAACACTAATGAATCTGTTGTTAAGATTAGGGACCGATGCCTATGAAAGATAATGACACTTATTTTTGAGGTAAAATATGTTGGCAAGTTTCTACTTTTATATATCCATTTCTTAATTCAACAAAGTACTGTTTGGCATTTACAAAAGTTCACGTAATTTGTTCAGGCTAAGGATAAAAATATAAAAACTCAATCCCTTCCTCCAACTTAAAAAAATTAAAATTTTAAAAAGTGACACATTTTAAAAAAATCTAGTAAAAACAATAAAAATTTGAAAATTAAGTCATGTATCAATTGTAGAACGTAAAAGAAAGATCGTTTAAGAGTGTTAGGGAATTCAGAGACAACTTAGCAGAAAAGACAGCTATTGAATTTCTTGAATGAATCAGAATTTTTCCTTGTAGACAAACTGGTAGGAAGATATACTAATAAGATATTATATTTGTTAAGAAATGAGAAAGTATAGTAAAATTATGAACTATAAGTTGTATAGGATTTCTGAACCATAGAATATAAGGGGAGTTTTATAAAGTGAATCAGACATGTAAACAGGGGCCACGTCATGTAGGGCTTTCTAGACAGCATTTTCGAGGCAATTCAACATGAGTATTTCCTGAATACATTTCTGGAAACTCCAGTAATGTGTTTCTATTATAATTACTTTTTGTAAGAGGACTAAAATTTCTCTTGTAAGGAGTCAAGCTGAAGAAAGAAAGAGGCGTGAAAGTTTTGATCTACCAAGAAAGCTAGTTGTCAAACAAGAAGGATAATTATCACTAGAGCACTATGTCTATCTCTCAAATAAAACTTTTGAGAGGTTTTAGGGAACTCTAAGTACCCTAGAATCCAAAACACCTCTGAAATACTTTCCATTCACTCTCCCTTGATCCAGAAAAAGTTGTAGCTTGAACAAAAGCATCACCTTCATTGTAGAGGAAATTACCACTTCTTCTCAAGGCCCCTTCATCAGGTAAGCTGAAGCCTGACTAATTGCCAGTTTCGCAACAGAATGGCCACCAAAAGTGTCAACCCTGTACTGATGGCACACGATGACAGAACTTGTGGAATAAGAAAGCACGCTTCTACAAAGTAAGATGCATGAATACCAGAGGGTAGTTATTAAGCCCACCAAAGCACAGCAGCCTGCAACATCATTGAGATTTCTGAGAAGCTGAACGACAATGTACAAAAGTAATGTGTTCACATTAAATCTTGTGATCTCTAGGATATCTTGTAGGCGATTGATTGAAAATGGAGAGTTATTTAATTAATTTACTTGACCAAAAATAGTAATTGAGAAAACCTTATGTAACTCCATAAAAAGGCAATATTTTTAAGCAAATTCATTTTTGTAAATCTCCAAATACAATTTTAAGAAAATTAGCAAGATATAACTTTTACAGGTAATTCCTTTACATGAAACTTTTTTTATATATATCCAAAATTTAACCTAATAAACAAAAACCTTCCTGTTCTTTATGGTTAATCATTCATGCATTTGAATATGGAAAAGCCTTTTGACATTTTAATGATAAAATCAAATGTAGGAAGCATGCAAAGCAGATTGGGTTGAAGCATTTTATTACATACAGATGTTTTGTCACTGATTTGGAGGTTTTCTTTTTGTAGTACAGAGTGATACAATTTTATAATTCATTGCTGAACAGTTCATTAAACCATAAAATAAAATAATTCAATTAAATCATCAAAGAATATATTGCGATCATTTCAATTATTTTAACAGTCTCATTAATAAAATTAGTCTTAGATAACAAACATGATTGGGTCCTAGTAAGACAGGAGATTTAATTGGCTCATTTCCATAATTGGAGCTATCCTATTTAATCTCGCATTTTTCTGTTGTAAAAACAGTTTTTTTATTTTCATAGAATAAGAGTTTAAAACTACTTATGAGAAGTAAACTTATGCTAAAATGTAAGCATTGGTTTTCATTTATCCCTGATATCAACCCCAATGGATCAAATTCATAATTTTAATTGCTGATCCATGCTTGTAATACATATTTTTCCCATGGCATTCCTAGACAATTCAGCTCTGTGTATCTTTGGAGTTTTAGACTTTATGGGGGGAAAAATAAGACTTTTTAAAATATGGATATTAAATTAATAAAATCAAGTTATGACTTTCTAAAAATGTGACATTTTATATTTAATTTTTAAATTGCAATATTAGTTCTGCTAGCTCTAGTAATTTAGGGTTTATGTGTGTGAATTCTGATTACTGGAGTTAAGACAAAACCTTTACTAGAAGCTGTCTGGTCATATTCAATGTCACTGGAGGTTTTAGTAATGCTCTCTGAAATAAATGTTGAGTCATTTCTCCAAGAAGAGTAGTAAGGGATCCAGGAAATGACTTACTGAGGGTGCTTCATCTACAAACATTAAAAGAGACCTGTAGGGAGTGACTCAAGATGTATGATAACATCATATTAAAAGGTGGGAACCCCAGCAACAGATTTGTGCTAAAGAATATATGCTGTAATTATATATACCAAAGTGATACACTTGGGACCCAAAATTGCATTTTTCCCTTCCCACTTTCTAAGTGAAGATAGATGTTTTGTTGTTGTTGTTGTTGTTGTTTTTGGCTTTTTAAATACTATCTCTGGAAACCAAGTGAAAATATCAAATAGTTTTCCCTTCTTAACACTATTCTAATATGCACCCAACAAAACCTCCATTTTTATAAGCTTCAGAGCTTGACAAATAGTAATACTAATATGAACAAATCTCTTTTGAGCTTTTACTGTGTTCCAGAAACTGTTTTAAGTTGTTTACTTATCAAATTTAATCTTAAAAATGAGCCAATGTGATGGTTAATGACTCACTCTTAACTGGCTAGGTTCTCCTCCTTAGAGATTTCTCAGTCCCCCCGTGTCATTTTATTCACAGCACTTTGTTTCCAATCACTGGTTTTATTTCTTTTACCTTATATTTTAAATACACTGTGGTTAGGTGCAATGTCTCTTCTAATTATCAGCTCATAACACATTGCTGTACTGAGATATTTGTACTTAAGAGGGTTTTGAGTAAGCGGTTAGAAAATTAAAACATTCTTCAAGAACTTTAAGCTAAAGAAAATAATTAGATGGTTAAGTAAACCCTGTGGTGACCCTTTCAAATGTGTGAAATTGAATAATTTAAAAGTATTGAAACAAGAAAATCATTGTGAAAATGCCTCGATTTCAGTAAAATGTTGGGGTCCAGCCCCAGCAGGTCCAGAGGTTCCCAAAGGTGTGGACGGAGTCAGCGAAGAAGGAATGACACAGAGACAGTGTTCAGATGATCAGCATAGCGAGGTTCTCTTGCCAAGATCTCCAGCCAAGTTCTGTCCAGGTTCTCCAGCCAGGTTCTGTCTCCAGGTTCTCTCTCCAGGTTCTGTGTTTATTGTCTTGTTACATCTGTATTTATACCAGTTGATTTTAATCCTATCCATTTTATTCCAAAGGTTAAGGTGTTTCTTATCTCCATTCCAAGGTTACTCTATTGTTCTAGTAAGCTACAAGGAAGTAACTGAAGGAGATTATCCTAAGTAAAGATTATCTAGCTTAAGCATGATTGTTCATAGTAAAAGTGATTAATTACCTGCCTGGCACTTAGTTAAGGGGGTTTTATTCCCTTCCTAACTCCAGGGAAAAATCCCCACCTGGGGAAACAGCCTTTCTTGGAGAGGTGACCTTGGTTAAAACACAAAGCGCTAAGAAGGGGACCACTTATATTAAGAACAGTATGCCCTATATGCCAGGTCCCTTGAAACATATGCTGTGCAGATGTTTCTTCCCTGCAGCAACTGTGTCAAGCAGCAAGGATGGACCGCTTCTGGCAGTAAAATATCTGAAAAATAAAGATTTAGTGACTTTCCACCTCCCTTCTTTGGCCAGATGTTTGAAAATAAATGTACAGCTATATCCGTAAGGAATAGCACACTGATCATTTCTTTCAGTAGAGTTCCACGGGGCTTATTTGTGCCTGCAAGTGAAACCAACATGTTTTAAAAACCTAAAGGTAAAATGTTCTCTGATCTGTCTTCAGTGGTGCTCAGATTCCTAGAGTCTGTTATGCCAGTCAACCTGTATGAACATGGGTCTCAGCTCTGGAGTATGCCATCTTGAATACTTTACCAACTGACTGTGCTTTGTGCAAACCTTTATTATCTACTAGAGGTCAGGTGTATGAAAATTTGTGCACTAGAGGGGGTCCCTCAGCTCTGCCTGCCCCCTCTCACAGTCCAGGAGCCCTCAGGGGATGTCCTACTGACAGCTGAAACCACAGTTTGTCCTCCCTCGATGAGAGGCAACCAGGCTGATCAGGGGAAGGCACCGCCCCCATCACCCCACTGCTGCTGCCATTGCTGGCTATGGTGGCTGCAAGGCCTGAACCCTGGGGCCTCGCAGCCACCAGGGCTCATGGCTGCCTGAGCCCCGGACCTCACAGCCACTGAGGCTTTGTCCAGATGGATGTCCAGATGGACATCCAGAAGATGTCCACCCTAATTAGCATATTACCCTTTTATTAGTATAGACTACCTGTCCTGCTTTTCCTCTGGCTCTTCATTCTTGATCAGTTAGTGGCAGGGGAACAAACAAAGTGGCAGTGGCTTGCTCTAATGGGTCTTTTCCCTCTCTGCTTTCATTATTTCCAGCTGTTTCCTATTTTTTGTATGTATGAAAAAAAGACCAAACCCTGGTCCACAAAACAACTTAAGGGATATTCCTCTGAATTGAAAAATCCATATGTCCAAGGAAACCCTTCGACAGGGAAGTAAGTTAAATAGCCTTTCGTTTGTACACATTTGTATTTATAGCTTTAGATAACAGTAAATATAACTTGGTCCATTGCTCAACAAAGTAACTCATCCATTGTTTCATCAATATGCAAATTACTTCAACTTTATTATTAACCTAGAGGCCTGGTGCATGAAATTTGTGCACGTGGCGGGGGGGGGGGTGTCCCCTCAGCCCAGCCTGCACCCTCTCCAATTTGGGACCCCTCAGGGGATGTCTGACTGCCGGTTTAGGCCCGATCCTTATCACCCCTAACCATTCTGCCTGCATGCCTGATAGCCCCTAACCACTTCTGCCTGCTGGCCTGGTTGCCCCTAACCACCCTCCCCTGCCAACCAGATCACCCATAACTGCCTCTGCCTTGGCCCCCGCCACCGTGGCTTTGTCTGGAAGGAGGACCAGACGACCAGAACATGTCCAGTCAACATGTTCTAATTAGCATATTACCCTTTTATTAGTATAGATGATTGTCAGTATACACTGCACCATATATAATTTTTGTAATGTATTATAATCAACTTGTTTCAGTTGTTTGGGGAGATACAATATTTATTAAGGGCTATTTGAAGAAATTAGCTCACAGATAAGACCTATTGAGAGTAAAGCAAAGTGAAATAAAAAAATTTTAATTCCACTCATTTAACTTGGACATAGTACTGATGAATTAAATTGTCTTACAAACAAATTATTTGAAAACATGTTAGCTACTAGACGATAACCTAACTCATTTCATGATTAAAATCTATATCTGAATAATAAAAGAGTTACTAGGATGTGTGTGTGTGTGTGTGTGTGTGTGTATGTGTATATATATAATTGATGGTTAATAAGATTATTTACATTTTGAAAACAATAGGAAATAAATATTTTTGCTTATTGGTCCTGAATTAATTTTCCTTTACATTTGAGAAGGTTTTCTCTCTCAATTTCTTAATGGACACTTGGATTTATAAATGTGTCAATTTCATCATTTGGTCCTCAGCACTCCTAAAGTCATTAAAATATGTGCACATATATTGCAATTATAATGTTCAAATACATTTAATATTATTATGTCTAATAATAAATACTTATATAACATGTATTTATGAGCTTACTATTATAAATAGTTTGCTAATGCTAAATCTTTTTGTCTTCATATTCACCTTAGATAATACCTACAACTCTTATAATGATTTTATAAATGTTAAAACTGAGATACAAGAGGCTACATAATGTGAGGTCATTCAACTAGTATAAGTAAAGTTGAGATTCAAACTAACGATTGTACTTCAAGGCAATATACACTCAATCAGTACTCTTTAATATAGCTGTACAGAAACGACATGAATCAGGAACATGAGAATATTTTTATAATTAAATTTCTTGGGGTAACATTGACTAATAACATTATCTAAGTCTGAGGTATACAACTTTATAATACAACACCTGTATACTTTATTGTGTACTCACTAACCAAAGTCTAGTCTACGGTCACCCGTATATTTGACTCTCTTTACAAACATCTTCATCTTCTTCACAACATTCTGTTTGTTCATTTGTTTCTTTCCACCTCATATCCCACATATGAGTGTAATCCTATGGTTCTTGACCTTTTTTTCTGTCTTATTTTATTTTTATATTATCAAGATCCATCTATGTTGTTGCAAATGGCACTGTTTCATTTTTTATGGCTGAGTAATATTCCATTGTTTATATGTATCATATCTTCTTTATCCCATCATCCATTGAAGGACAATTAGTTTTTTTTCCTATGTCTTGGCTATTGTGAATAATGCTGCAATGAACATAGGGGTACCTATATCTTTTGGATAAATGTTTTTAAAAAATGTAGGTAGATACTCAGAAGTGGGATTGATGGGTCACATCATTGTTCTATGTTAATTTTTGAGGAGCCTCCATATTGTTTTCCAAAGTGGCTTGTACCAATATACATTCCCAATAGCAGTATGTGAGTTTTCTCCACATCCTCTCCAATGGAAAAACTGACTCATTATTTATAACCACTCTGCAGACAATTATCTATGCTCTAATTAGAAAAGTCTTCAATTAGCAAAAAATGGCTCAAAATCCCCCTCATCGTCTCCAACTCATCCTCTCCCCCTCATCCTCTCTCTCTCTCTCTCTCTGAACCTGAGACCCTTCAGTCTGCAGGTTGACGCTCTATCCAATCTGGGCTCTTCTCCTCTCTTCTTTTTCCCTAGCAGAAGGAAAGGAGAAAGGCAGAGGGTTTTGAATCCGTACCAAAAGGAGGGATAAAGAACTCTACTTGGACACAGAGCAGTCCAAATAAGACCCCAGAGTCTTGAAATAGTGTACAAGTTGGAGAATTATGATGTGTTCCACCCACAAAGTGAAAGAAAGGATGGAAGGAGATGAGGTTGGAGAAAGGGGTCCCAGGCTCTCCTCACGTGGAAGTCATTACAAAGCCTCTCTTTCCCACACTCCATCTTCACTCTCTTTCTCCCTTTCACCAGGTTCATCTATTTGCTTTAAAATAACCCCTCAATTGAAAATTAAAAACAATTCAGGCCTTAGTAAGGATTTTCACCTTTATCCTGAGAACAATAGGAAACCATTTGGCAGACTTAATTAAATGAGTGGCCAGAGAAGGTTTTCTTTTTAAGTTTATTCTCGTTGCTGCATTGAGAATGGTCTGAGAAGGAATGGACAAGAAAGATTTGGACAGAGCAGTCAGGTGGTGATAGGTAAGAGAGATCATGGTGAACTGAAGTGGTGGTAGCAATAAGATAGAAGGAGCATTAGACAGGTGTGGAAAGTATTTCTAAGGTAGAATTGATAGGTCTTGCTGATGGGTTGAATGATCGTTTACCCTCTCTGCATCCACCTCCTTGGGCATTTAACTTTGAAGTGTCCTCTGCCTCTGTCTATGGACTTGACCATGTGCCTGGCTTTGGGTGACAGAATGAAGCAGAAGTGCAAGTATGGTGTTTCTAAGTCTACAACTCGAGAGGCCTTGCTCTTTCTTGTGTTTCTGTCATCTCCATGAGGACATTCCTGAGGTAGCCTACTGGCATGGAACAGATACGTGGCAGAGACTTGAAGTGCCCAGTCAGCCCTGTTGAGACTCGTCTAGATCAGTGGTCGGCAAACTCATTAGTCAACAGAGCCAAATATCAACAGTACAACGATTGAAATTTCTTTTGAGAGCCAAATTTTTTAAACTTAAACTATATAGGTAGGTACATTGTTATTAACTAAATTAGGGTACTCCTAAGGCTTAGGAAGAGCCACACTCAAGGGGCCAAAGAGCCGCATGTGGCTTGCGAGCTGCAGTTTGCCGACCACGGATTTAGGGGAATTGATCTGGTGGTTGTGTCCTAGACTCCGGGTGGCCTGGTTGA